>NC_082660.1:17389530-17705155 GCF_028023285.1 Balaenoptera ricei
AATACAGAAGGTCTTTCACATTGGGATGTTTTCGGTGGATTTACTGGGCTTGAGGCATCCATCCTTCTCTCCGAATTCTGATTCTCTTCGCTTCCTTTATAAGCATAACCTCGGGTCAGGAGCTTTGCGGCTAATTGCAGAATAAGAATTCATTTTATGTATCCCCACATAAATGTCAGAGCCTGACCAGGATAAAAATATCACTTGCTTTTTTTTTTTTAAAAAAAAAAAAACAATGTCTTATTGTGTCTGAGGGTTGTTGCTCTTTGATTAAGTACATTGCTTGCAAAAGTACATTGCTTGTTTCTCATGCTTTCAGAGTCCTTATCATGATGATAGGTAACATAGTCGATTTTTAGAGGCCCAAAGGTTCAAAAGTGAGAATCACCTCTCAAAATATAAGGGTAGAAAAACCAAGTGCTACCTTCTTTCCTTGAGACAATTGTCCAGTCAAGGTGGGATTCCTTAGCCCTAGAAGTCTTTCTCTAGGAAATTCCTCCTACAGTGAGGTTTGGAGGTACCCCACTGATGAGAATCCAGCATTTCACTCTACGTATTGTGACCATATTTTCTGAACTGAAAATCAGCACCGGATCCGGCAAGATGATAAAATACTTGAAATTGGGACTACTCTAGAAATCATCCACATATGGCTGCCATACCTTGATGTCTTCAGAAAACCCGCACTTGATTTGTGTTTGATGTCATCTGGATATCATATGATATCATATTCTTTGAATCTCCCCAAAGGAAGTTTGGCTTTTTTTGATTTGAGGGTTAACCACCATCATACAGAGTTTGCAATAAGTGAAATATGTACATCTGTAGTGCCCTTATTTAGTTTTAGTTTGTCTTTTTATTTTTTGGTGTGTGTATATTTGTCTTATGTTTTCAGTTATATCTTAAACTCCTTGAAGGCAGGTCATGTTAACCCTGCCATAGAACCTCGAATGGTAGACTTACTGTTTGCTGATTTAATACATGTATTTCACAGCACCTACCCTACATCCCCAAATCCTCAGCGACCAAAATTTCTAGCCAGAACTGTGCTTTAGGTGATCATTCTCTTCTGATGTAACTTCACTATGCCGTAAACACAGGCAGCTTATAGAGCTCATCATAGTAAGGTGGCTATTAAGTGCAGGCTGAAATGTTACTCCTTTTATAGGGAAGAGTCTCTACATAGAAAATTAGGCCTTTGGGGGCAGGTGGTCTTTGAATAAATGTCCTTGTCATCCCCAGTGAATGTATCGCTCTCATAATAATGCATAGATGGAAGAAATGAACTAGAGCTGTTAGTCATCCATCTAGTGCTTTAGGCATTTTAGAAATGGCAACAAATTGGGCCCTGTTAGAGCACAATTTTTCTGTTACGTGTTTGAAAATGTCAGACACGAGATGGAAGGCAAGGTGTGGCACACCTGCTTCCATTTATGCTCGACACCATTCATTGCTGTCTTTCTTTACAAGACACTGAATAAGGAACCAAGACAGCAACATAATGTACCTTTGTGCTGATGCTTTGAGCCTGGATGAGACAGGAGGTGAAAGAGAGACAGGAGTCAAATGTATGAAAAACCCAAGTGTCTGTGATGCAGGAAAAGAAGGTTCAGCATATACAGAAAGAATTCATTCAAGCATGAATGGCAACTTAATGTTTCTATTTAACCTTCATCGAAAGAGATGTGACTTGGGTTTATTTTGCCTTGTGTCTTAGAGGATGCAGAGAATTTGCTGGTCTACATTTCAGGTTAGAAGGAATTTGTCATTGCCCAACTGAGGACAGCTGCAGCTTTAAGAGAGAGAGAGGTGATGAGGACAGGAAAGGGGGTACAGAGGGAGCTTGGTGATTTCGCTAGGTGTTTCAGATTCTGTTCTACAGTGAAAAAGCAAAGTGAAAATTAATAGATTGTTCTGGCTATTACATTGAAAAGAAAATAATTCATGCTTTTTAAACCTTGAGGAGGCATGAAAATACTTATCTTACCTGTCACTAGCCTTTGAAACAAGAAGGACTGTCCCTATACAGAGGGGACACATTTGCTTTGCTTTGACCTGAGCTGGGTGATGTTTCCATGGAGAACATTGATTGATCTTTGTGTGATCTTGGGAAAGCAGCGTGGGTTTTATTTGCCCCATAAAAAGTACCAAATGTGGAAAATGCACTTAACATATGCGGATGAGCGTACAGCCCCACAGAGCCTGGGTTTTCAAGTCAGAGCAACTGTATTTAGTTCACAGCTTCCTGTGGTGATCAGCAGCTTTAGTTGTGAAGTCAAGAAACCCAACCAGACCTCCAGCCACACCACACATGTTTTAGAAAAACTTCTAATGAGTAAAAGTTATTTCAGGAAAAGGTGGCATGTAAATTAGATAATGGAAACATTTCAAGTATTACTAGAACGTTCAGAACAGGGTTTTTCAATCTGGGCACTATTGATATTTGGGGTCGGGTAATTCTTTGCTGTGGGGCTGGTCCTGTGCATTGCAGGGGTGTTTAGCAGCATCCCTGGCCACCACCCACGAGATGCAGTAGCATCCCCTCCCAAGTTGTAACAACCAAAAATGTCTCCTGACACTGCCAAGTGTCCCGTGGAGGGCGTAACTGTCCCCGGTTGAGAACCACTGATTTAGAATTAGATATGGAATAAAACGTATGCGCCCAAATGCACGTGACTCACTGAGAGACTTAAAGTTCGGAAGGCTTAATTGATGATGATTCTTTGTCCTTTGTCAAAATCAGCCTCTTGCCAAAGAGGAAGTAAGTAGATGGATAATTTTCTTTCAAGGGTTGAGAATTGACAAGAGGCTGTATGGTTCATTCGGCAAAGGCAGGTGATCTCAACGCTACCATTGACAGAGAGCTGACTCACCTCTGCACTTACACTCAACGTGAAAAGCAATATTCACTGTGAAAGTACTCAGGGGAACATAGCCTCTTTTAGTTTGCTGATCTCCCCCTGCTCCTCCTGTTTTATTCAGCTTTCTTCTTCTCAGCCTCTGTTTCTTGAAGAACAAAAATTGAGGGCTGTGTAATTGCTTTTGAAAAGCATCGTCTTATCTGCTCAATTTTTGAAATTGGTGCTGTTATGGTTCTGAGTCTCAGACTTGTTCCTTGGGCAAAATGGAGATGTCAGAAAACTCCCTGGCTTCCCAGACTCCATTTTCTTTGCTCTTTATCCTCCCTCACACATGCCTTTTCTTTCCCACGCATTACATCCTCTGCAAATCCACCTCCAGGTGCTCCAAAATGCCTTCTTCATCTTTCTTCCCTCTCACTTTATATAAAACAGATTTTTGGAGAGAAGGAGAATCTGATTATCCTTCCACATTGTAGCTAAATATACATCTCTCTTTTCTTTTTGAGATTGGCATGCATTGTCTTAAATTTTTTAAAAAATTGACATATTATAGAATTGTTTTAATATAGAGTTCTATGAGCTTTAACACCAGGTAGGTTTGCGTAACCACTGCCACAACCAGGATGCAGAACAGTTCAATCACTTCAAAAAAAAAAAAAAAAAAAGAAAAAGAAAGAAATCCTTGAGCTGTCCTTTTGCAAAACCCTGCTCCCCACACCTGAACCCTGGCAACTGCCGATCTGTTCTCCATCCTCATACGTGTTATGTAAAGAGAATTATACTGTGAAGGTGACCTTTGAGAGTGGCTTCTTTCACTCAGCATAATGCCTATAAGATTCACCCATGTTGCTGTCTGCATTGTTAGTCACTCCTTGTTCTTGCTGGGTAGTATTCTGGGCTGTAGCTGTACCACAGAGTGTTTATCCATTCACCTGTTGGAGGACATTTGAGTTGTCTGCAGCTTTTGGCAATTATGAGTAGAGCTGCTATAAACATTCCTGTACAGGTCTTTGTAGGAATGTAAGTTTTCATTTCTCTAGGGATGGCATTGCTGGATCATATAGTAAAAAGGTCATTTTATTTTCCAGAGGAATTTTTACTCTAACTGGGTCCAGGAATGAATTCAACATTTAAACTGTAATGAGTCTGTAAGTATGGGATTTCAGGCTGTGCTTTGAGATATAGAGTAAGATTGTGTGTTTAGGTGAATGAGCGTGTGAGCATGTGAGGGTGTGTGTGTGTGTGTATGCACATTCTGGGTGTGTTAAAGGTTGGGAGCCCTGAAATCTCTTCAGCTCAAATGGGTGGCCTCTTCTTGCCCACCTTGTGCTTGTGGGTCGACACGCCAATTTTTTCCCCAATGCTTTAATCCTGACCTATGGTATCAGTACAGGAAGAGCTATTTAAATTGGATGAGTGTTTGACAAACAACCGTCTGTTCCTGATGAGTGGATTTCCTTCCATCTCTAAATCCCATGACTATGACTGTGACTCTTATGCTCGAATCATTCTCTAGCTACATCAATTTCATGGTTGTCAGCAATGCCTAATCCATCTTCCATAGTCTGGAACTACTCAGGCGGCAGACTCCCTTGAGGTGGGAATGCTCCTTACATTCACTAATGTACCTGTCATCCTTGGGGTGTTTCCAGTTTATGTGTCCTAGAGAATTATTTAATTTTTGCTGCAAGAAAAGTCTTTGGTAAAGAAAAATATGAGTAATGCATCAAACAATTCTATGGATATCATTTCTTTCTTTTTAAAAAAAATGGTTTTCATTGCCAGAGGTTTTGTTCTAAAGTTCCAAAATTTGGATTTTTGCACACTCAACTATTCTTCTTCATCTTAAATATTGCCATGTGTGGCTTCTGGAAAGTGTTCAGTAAATGTTTGTTGAGCTGAATGAGTGAAAAAAATAGTTTGGTAGAAAACAATAAGGTCTATATAATTTTCTTTCTTATCACTATGTATACTATATCAAGCCCTCTCTTCTTTTTTTCTGAGCAAGACTTGGCTTTAGATGGCAAAAATGTTTATTACCTATGTTTTTGGATAAGGCATTTTATATTGGAAGCTTCAGAACTAATTCATCTTGAAAAATAGTGACGCTTCTGAATTTTCAAAGGTGGATTCATTGACTATTCTATAAATTGGGATATTAATTTAACTATCCCCGTTACTAGACAATGCATATTCATCCTCTAAACTTCACATAAAATGCCACCTTCTCAATGAAGCTTTCCCAAACTAACCCATGCAAAGTTGTTTCATCCATATGCCACAGTTCTTTTATGAGTTATTTGAATTCAGGTCCATCTCGCCCAATGAATGATCTGGGAGCAGCCTGAGGATGGGACATATGCCTCATTCTCTTGTGCAAGCTTAGCATTTAGCACAGTGTCTGGCACATTTATGCTAAATAAGTATTTGTCACATTGAATAAGATATTTGAGGTATAATGATAACTTTGGTCAACATTTTAGTTTTTTGCATGTGTTTATATACATATGTATGTGTATGTGTGTAATATATATTGAATATATTTGAGAAACTGGTAGGTGGTGGAATTGAATGAAAGCAGAGCTCTTTCCTGGAGTTTTATAGACTGGGTAGGTGGATTTTTTTTTTTTTAATGGGGCTGATAAATCATCAGCAAGGAAAAAAGTGAGTTTGGGAGTATTTTGTTATTATGGAGGGGAAGTAGGTCTTCTTTGATTAATTTGGAAAGACAAGGGCCCCCATTCACTCTGTTAATTCGATTTCAAGAGCTCTCTGAGCATGCCTTGAGCCAAAGTTTCTTCATGAAATGGCTTTTTAAATTGCAAGAATAATTCTGTCGCCATAACTTGAAACTACTCTGGGAAGTGATGGAAAAGCTAGTTACACGGGAAACGTTGCATAAAACTTGTGGACCTCAGTGAGGTTAGCAGCGCAAATCGTCTTCCCTTTAGTTTTATTTTGCAGATCAAGTTCACAAAATTCCTAATAAGAGAGCTAAGGGCTATATCAAATTATTTCAGCTGAAACAAGGTGGGAGCAGTAACAATTCAGGCCAATACTTGCATGTTACTGCTTTTTACTCTAGGTGGAGATTTAGCTTTTAGCACTACCCCTTCCCAAGTGGCTACTATGATGTAGACATCTGTCTGATATGACCTTGGGCTGGCAGTGAGGCTCATCGGGTAGCTATGCCAGGCAACCGGCCAAATTATCTTGGAGAGAAGTGGTCTGGTTAGATTCCTTCTGAAGAACGCGGCCACGCACAGAAAAACTGATTTTGCTTACTGGAGGGTAAGTCTTGGTTGCATGCGGTAGTAAGCTGGTGGTGTTCCACTCAGATGCTCTTTCCCGTGAGAGTTGGCTGCTTACGGCTTATAGTTGTACTGTTCCTTGGAGAATTATCCTTCGCCAGTTGGAGCTGCTTTCCTTGGAATTGCCTGGGACATTATGCCCCTCCCATGAGGCCTTCTCACAGACAATGACTGCCTGCTTTGGGGGAGAGTATAAAATCCTGTCCCCCCTTGTCACCAGGTAGGACAACTCTGTGGTGCCACTCAGACTCCAGAGCTCCTTGTGGGATCAAGCTGAGGCTAGACTTGAGCTGAAACGACATCTTTCATGGCTTCTTCTGTCCTATCCTGCTTCCCCCTGTTCTTTACTCCTGAGATTACTTCTTCAATCAATCACTTGTACAAAAATCTCCATTTCAGATTCTGTTTCTGGAGAAACACATGCCTCTTACCAAGTGAGCTGGCAGTGACAGGGTACTAGAAGGATCATCTATGTGGATACTGAAGTTTCCAAGAATTATGACAGGAGTAATGTTGGAGAGGAAGATAGTTATCTGGGTGTCAAATTCACTGAGGATGAGGCTAAGAGGCCTGAGGTTCAAAATGGGATTCTACTCACTCCACATTTGCACGGGGAAGCTTAACGTGTTGCAGAACAAAACCGTAACTATGCTAATGATCTGCACTTTGAGTTAGTGATCAAAGTCATATGAGTTCTAGGTATACCCTGATCATCCTACATTTCCCAGTCAACTTGCTGTCTGAATTGTCTGTATTTATGTTATTCTACCTACTGAAAAGATAAACTCCCAATATCAGTGGCTTAATCCAATAAAAGTTTCTTTCTTTCTTTCTTCTTCTTCTTTTTTTTTTTTTTTGGCTGCGTCACACGGCTTATGGAACCTTAGTTCCCTGACCAGGGATCAAATCCGCGCCCTCATCAGTGAAAGCATGGCGTCCTAACCACTGGACAGCCAGGGAAGTCCCTCTTTCTTCTTATGTAAATCCCCAAAGAGTGTTCCTGATGGGCAGGTGGCTCTACTCTAGGTGATGATTCCAGGCTCCTACCCTCTTGTCGCCTTGTCATCTTTGACTCATGGTTTCTAAGGTTTCAGCTCAGGGAAGGAGCATGGAAGATTGCATGTGAGAGGATTTTATAGGTGCACATCATCCTCACATTTCATGGGCTATGTGATCACCACATACCAGATCTTCCACTGACTGCATGACAGCATGTAAGTCCCCCACGCATTTGACACAACTGTGGAGAAGGGGTAATGCTGAATTGACTGGAATTAATTTTCTACCATTGACTGAAATGGGGGTCTAAAAGGGAAATTAAGTTTAGCTATAGAAAATAAGTTAAATGTCTTGGCAACCTGGGTTTGTGTACTGGGATTGGTATATACTGCATGTGTTGGAAATGATATCTGGAGGGGGTGGGGGTAGAAGGGGGTAACTGAAGTAGCAGAACATGGAATTGAAAAACCTGATGAGAAAGTTTACAATTGCATCCAGTGGGTAGACAGTGATACAACAGTAGTTTTTGAAGCCTTCAATGGTGAATTTCAAACAGGGCTCCACTAACCCACATAGCGCTTTTGTTAGAAGAAGGACACAGCCCCATGCCAGGGTGCATGGCTTTGGGGAGTGAAGTGTGGGCTGGATTCCAGCCCCTACCACCCCTTTCTCAGGTGCTGTTGTGCAGGATACGCCTGCACATCAGTAAGTGGCAGTTCTGATATCAAAGCAACTGCTTTTGCTCCTCCCCTATGGTAGACTGAATTAATGGCCCTAATTTTTTTTACTCCTTCTTGTGTCCACACCCTTTGTCATAAGACTTTACAGTTCTTCCCACTAAAGAGGTGGACTATATTTCTCTGATACTTGACTTTGAGTCTGGCTATGTGATGAGCTTTGGCCAATGGAATGTTAGCAAATGTGAGATGACCCAAAAGTAGAAGCACTAACGTGATTAGGCTTGCCTTCTTACCCCTCTGCCAACACCTTGAGAAGCACGTGCCCAGGCTAGCCTGCTGGTCCCAGAAAGAGGATGAGAGACATGTAGAGCAGAGCCAAGTCACTCAAGCCAAGCCCAGAGAGATCCACTGATATTTGGTCAACCCTACAGATGCATGAGTAAGCCCAGCAGGGATCAGCAGAGTCACTCAGCCAAAGCCCAGACTAGATCAGCTGA
Organism: Balaenoptera ricei; assembly: GCF_028023285.1. Taxonomy (NCBI): domain Eukaryota; kingdom Metazoa; phylum Chordata; class Mammalia; order Artiodactyla; family Balaenopteridae; genus Balaenoptera; species Balaenoptera ricei. The sequence continues at coordinate 17,397,879 of NC_082660.1, forward strand.
ACTCCTGTTGACTCGGTTACTCATGGGATAAATAAATGCCTATTACTGTTTGCCATTGAGATTTTGTGGTTGTTCGTTATACAGCATTACCGTCGCCATAGTTAATTGGTACATCCCCTTTCTCCCCAAGAAGCCCTAGGAGTATGGAGCATATAGACTGTTGCTTTTGCCATGCCTGCCCTATCCCATTAGGAACGTGCATTCCTTTTTAGATTCAGTGCCTTTCCAAATTTTCATCAGAATCAGTTAAAAACACACATTAGAAAAGATTTAGGGATGCTTGATTAAAATGTTTCTGATAACAAATCAAAGGTGGTACTAGGTCCTAGACCAACTGGAGGTAAACATTCCAAACTTATGGTCAGATGATTCCGATAAAAGAAGTATAGGCAATGGAGAGTAGGTGGGAGGGGAAACAGGTTAACCTCTTTATTCTTGGTGATGAAGATTTCTCAGTGCAACAGCATGTCAATTCCTAACTTCCTTTCTACTTATAATTCCATGTAGGATTTGGGTATATAGTATAATTTTAGCAGGTCATAAAATTTTCTATTTATAGATAGGAAAGATGTCATTTTTCACCCTGATAGAATATGGGAAATGAATATCTCTGAAGTCCCTATGCATAATGAAGAAAAGTAAAGGGATAATTCTTGAGGTGACGCATTACAATGTTCTTATTTCCTTTCTATTTTCTTTGCCTATTCTTGCAAATAGTTGATGACACTTTTCTTGTCACTATTCACATTAAAATCAATCTTCATCATTCTATCTAGGGACAGTGAATAATTTTATTAGCTAAATAAACATTTTAGTCATCAGTGAAACTTTCCAGCAGCAAATCAGGTAGATTAGATTGTTAGGTCAAAAGAGAGCACACTGTAATAGCTGTCACCACTATGGAAAATTTCAAATAATGACTATTTTTTCTTTTTTAATCTTGACTGCTTTGGGGACCAAGTAGCAAGTCCACCCACAGCTATTGTCAGGCATATTTCTTTTTTCATCAGTAATGAGGAGCGATCATTCCCTTGCCTAAATTTATCATCTTAGAAAAAGATCTAGAGATTTCTGTTGCAATGTTGAATTCCTGGTGTTTTATTTCCTTCTTTTTGAAGTCTCACAGCTTCTAATCTATGCAGGACTTCTAATCTTAATATTAAAAAGGAATGTCTAGATTTTCTGAACCTAAATATTTTACTACATTGAACTTCCTTTCCTGTAAGATTTGATTGTTAGGATATATGTCTTAAAAATTCCAGTTTGCCCATCTTTTATGGTTATCAGTCAGTGTAGCTCATGAGAAGAGATGGTTATATCCATAAAGGACATTGTGCTCTTCTTGGCTAGTGGGTACCTTGAATTAAATATTCCCTGGTCTAAGGTCTGACCATACTTAGATGAAATTGTATTTGAGCTGAATGGACATAAACATTTTTATTTCCCCAGGCTAAGTGCTGTGATGCATAGCAACACTGTTGTAGGTTGGGTTTCCTGGGAAGCAGATTCTGAGATGGAGTTTAGTGGGCAAGACATTTATGAAATAGTGCCCCTGGGATCAACACATTGCCACTCAATTTCTCCCTCTGTACAATTCTGCTTCCCTCCCCTCACTAGCACTCACATTTCATTAGCTTGCATAGTATTTAAAACAACATACCTACAATTACAACTGGAATAAACAAACTTGAGGACAGAAACCCAACAGATCTTCTTTTAAGCATACAACTTAAAAGATGGAAGCTGAGCTGCATGGGTGGACTGGAACGTGGGCATTCCATGTATCATGGGCTTTGATCATCTTGTTTTACAGAAGGAATGATATGGTCAGTTAGTCAGTTAATGGAAGACTTGTAAGGGGACTTCTACCTCCACTTCAGGCAAACTGTTATGTCTTCATGCTTGGATACAATATAAAGCATGCATAATACAATTTTACGTGTTTTAAAACATCAGTAATTCAAGACACTAATGAAAGAAATTGAAGAACACACAAATAAATGGAAAGATTATCTGTGTTCATGGAGTGGGAGAATTAATACTGTTAAAATGTCCATACTACCCAAAGCAATCTACAGATTCAGTATAATCCCTATCAAAATTCCAATGACATTTTTCACAGAAACAGAACAAACAATCCTAAAATTTGTATGGAATCACAAAAGACCCCAAATAGCCAAAGCTATCTTGAGAAAGAAGAACAAAGCTGGAGGCATCACATTTCCTGGTTTCAGGCTATATTGCAAAGCTTTCATAATCAAAACAGTACGGTATTAGCATAAAAATAGGCATAGACATGGAGCAACTGGGCCCGTGAGCCACAACTGCTGAGCCTGCGCGTCTGGAGCCTGTGCTCCGCAACAAGAGAGGCCGCGATAGTGAGGGGCCTGCGCACCGCGATGAAGAGTGGCCCCCGCTTGCCGCAACTAAAGAAAGCCCTAGCACAGAAACGAGACCCAACATAGTAATCAATCAATCAATAAATAAATCTTTAAAAAAAAAAAAAATAGGCACAGAGATCAATGGAACACAGAGCCCAGAAACAAACCCATGCATATATGGTCAATTAATTTATGAAAAAGGAGGCAAGGATATACAATGGGGAAAGGACAGTCTCTTCAATAAATGGTGTTGGGAAACCTGGACAGCCACATGCAAAAGAATGAAACTGGACCACTGTCTTATACCATACACAAAAATTAACTCAAAATGGATTAAAGACTTGAATGTAAGACCTGAAACCATAAAAGTCCTGGAAAAAATCATGGGCAATAAGCTCCTTGACACCGGTCTTGGCAATGATTTTTTGGATCTGACTCTAAAAGCACAGGCCACAAATGCAAAACCAAACATTGGGACTACATCAAATTAGAAAGCTTCTGCACAGCAAAGGAAACCATTAACAAAATGAAAAGGCAACCTATGGAATGGGAGAATATTTTTGTAAATTATATCTCTGATAAGACGATAAAATCCAAAATGTGTAAAGAACTCATACAACTCAATAGCAAAAAAACAAAAAAACAAGCGATCTGATTAGAAATGGGCAGAAGATCTAATTAAATATTTTTCCAAAGAAGACATACAGATGACCGACACGTTCATGAAAAGATGCTGAACATCACAAATCATCAGGGAAATGCAAATCAAAACCACAAATGATATATCACCTCCCATCTGTCAGAATGTTAGAATGGCTATTACCGAGAAGACAAGAAATAACAAGTGTTGGCAAGGATGTAGAGAAAAGGAAACTTCTGTGCACTGTTGGTGGGAACGTAAATTGGTACAGCCACTATGGAAAACAGTATGGAAGTTCTTCAAAGAAAATTAGAAATTGAACAATATGATCCAGCAGTTTCACTTCTGGGTATTTATGTGAAGAAAGTGAAACACTAACTCCAAAAGATACATGCACCCCCATGTTCACTGTAGCACTATTTATAATAGCCAAGATATGGAAACAACCTAAGTGTCCATCAGTGGATGAATGGATACAGAAAATGTCACACACACATACACACACACATGAATATTATTCAGCCATAAAAAAAGAAAGAAATCCTGCCGTTTGTTACAACACAGATGGACCTTGAGGGCATTATGCTAAGTGAAATAAATCAAACAGAGAAAAACAAGTTCTGAATGATCTCACTTATATGTGCAATCTAAAAACTAAAACCAAGCTTAACAGATAGAACAGATTGGTGGTTCTCATATGCAGGGGCTGGAGTGGGTATGTGAAATGGGTGAATGGAGTCAAATGGTACGAACTTCCAGTTATAAAATAAGTAAGTCTTGGGGATGCAATGTACAGCATGGTGACTACTGTTAATAATACTGTATTGCATATTTGAAAATTGGTGAAAGTAGATCTTAAAAGTTCTCATCGCAAGGCAAAATTTATGTAACTATATGTGGTGATGGATGTTAACTAGATTTATTGTGTGGTAATACAAATGTTGAATCATTATGCTATAACATTATATTAGTTTCAGTGTACGTGCCCATTATACCTCAATAAAAGATTAGTAATTCCTGTTTTGTTATTGTTGAGTTGGAATTCTTAGTCAAGTGGATTCTAGTATCTGAGGTGGTCATGGAGTAGAAGTAAAAAAGAGAAGGAGCAAGACACTTGATGGAGAAAAGCAGAATGGAACAGGCTGATGACTGGGTTATGCCTAAAGTTTCAGACTGAGTTGAGCAATAAGGCAGAAATGAGCAGGCCCTTAGGGCTGGAAAGACCTTGGCGGGGATGGCGGAGGGTGTTGTGATTGGGGGTGTATGAGTGGGGTAGTGGTTTGTGGTGGGGGTAGCTTTCATTTTTTTTTTGTTAAGACTTTACTTTTTAAGAGCAGTTTCAGGTTCACAGTGAGAAATAAAATATTGCCTGCCATATCAGTAAACAAAGGATGTCACAGTCATCAGTGACCACGGCCAATTGCAGCCAACGCCTACAGTGAGCTGGTGAGCCCTGAGGGAACTCAGGAAGGAAACAAAGAATACCTGCCATCTAGTAGCCATCAGACTGCAGCCACTCCCTACGGTGAGCCCTGAGGAAATGCAGGATGAGAAAACACAGGATACTGGCCCCAGATAGCTGAGGTGCATATCAAAGGAATGATTTCAGTGAGCCCAGAATCTTGCATTTTCCCATACAAAGAAAAGTGCTAAATTCCTTAAATTGAGATAATCTGGTTTTCTTTAATTAACAATAATCTTCTGATGTTCAGACCACCTGCCTTTTGTTGCAAAACTCCTGTATATCCTAGCTCCCCCCTCACCTCCTCAGAGCAGTTTTCTCAAGGTTACTTGAAATGCTCCCTTGAACGTGCTGCGCTGTTCAGGCAACGATGCTCGTCAGTGAGATGGGGGGGAAATGGCTCCATTAGATGGACGAGCACTCACTGTTTGTTTGTTTTGGTGAATTTTTTATATTCTGAGAGAGGTGCTTTCCACAGCTCTTTCCTTCAGAGCTTTCCTTTTCACTTAGTGCCCGCTTTGAGTCATCCTTTTTTCTAGGTGGCCAAGCTTCAAGTTATTAGCATAGTATTTCCTCTGTACTTAGCAAAGGTATATTTTGGACGGGTTCATTTTATCCTTCTCTTCAGCAGAGCGAAGCAGTACACTCACCAGAGGCAAAATACCAAGGGTGCAAAGAGCAGGGGCAGGGGTGGGGTGAGGGGAAATGAGGCATGGTTAGGTAGATACGGATGGGAATATTACTGGGTGCTCAACTACACACGCCAGGCATCGCATTTACTTTGCCTCATTTAACCTTCCCAAGAACCCTGCCACCTAAGTATTATCTCCATTTTACAAGAGGGAAATGAATCTAAGAGCATTTAAGCAACTTGTGTAGGTCACACAGGAAGCACCACGATCATCTGTCGCAGATCCAAAATTCTAACCCAGGTGGATCCGGCCTCCCACACATCCTCTTCCACTGCAGCAGGATACCCTGGTTAAGAAGCCAAAGGCTGAGAGCCCGGTAACTCACGTATGTGGGGCTGAGCAACTGACAATGCCTCACTTAGAGGCACTGAAAGTCTAATGCTTTAAAAACACCACTGAGGTTAAACTGAACAAATCTGCAGAACTGAATTTGCATGAAACTTCTGCAAATAAGGTTGAAAGACCAATTACACGGGTATACACCACATTCAACACTCCTTTTTCTTAAATTATTTAAGGAACAAGATTGGGGGCTGGCGGTATAAATAAATACCCAGGCAAATAAGAGAAGGCAGCTTTCACTTTACAAAAGTTATTCAGTGCAGAATGATGTGTCATATTTTGAACACACATTAAGTGATATTGTAAAGGTTACTGGAAAAGGGGTGATGATGTCTAAGTCACTGTCAATGGCTCTCTTATTTCAAGGAACATTTGACATAAAGTTTAAATAAAAAATAATTTTGACCTATGAAACTTGGAGTGAATGTAACTTACACCAACCGGGGTTACTCAAAGTATGGTCCCTGGACCGGCACTAGCCCACAAACTGTTACAGGTCTGTGGTAAGCACAGGGATTGAGAATAAGCATGTAGAAACTTCTTTAAAAATTTGACATTACTGTAACACTGTGTGATCGGTGGGCTTACATTTTGTATGCTTTTTAATACTTTCCTAATAATTTATTTTCATTGTAATTTATAAAGTTATTGGTCTGTGACAATAGCTTGAGAAGCACTGATCTATGTGACATGTGAATTACGATATTAATTAAGGTCTATCCTAGTGCATATTAAGCCATATGAAGATGCATGGCTTCTGTCTCTGATTCTTTTCTTTTTTGATTTTATTCTTTAAAGAAAAATGAGTGCTGTTAGTCACATACTAAATCTTCTTTTGTTGACTGACTCAGTCTCAGATGTGATAATACAAAGTACAGCCATGCTGGCATACTACAGGCAAAGATGACGGGTAAATTGTTCTCTATGGGAGGCCCAATGTATTTCAGAGTAGAGAAATAACAGCTCAGTGCATATTCTAACAAATATAATCATGATAGCCTTAATTTAAAAAATATAACACTTGAATATTCTGACTCTTAAACAGCTCTTTGTTAAATGCCTCGAATGTGTTACTGTGTTTGCCTTGAGTTTTTAAAAGGAGTTTTATTTTTATCTTGAGTCTACCTGGAATACATACTTCGTATTTACTTCTCTAATTTCTTATATACCAGTGAAAGCTTTCAGTATGCGTAAGTAAAGCCCTTTGCTGTTCAACAGAATTTGGTGATTTCAAATGACTGTTTCAACCCATAGCCAAGTGGTCCCTAATGATGTTTAGAAATCTCAGAAGTTGTTCTAAAATATGTCTGCACCATTGGCGGGCCTAGCATCAACCATTTCTCTTCCCATAAAATTCTGGCGCTCTCAGCTGCCATGCTGTTCTAGCAGCAAGTGGGCTGATCTAGGGCTGGGGCACGGGAAGATGGCTCATCCAGAGGCCAATGGGTCACAGCAAGCTCTGTGGTTGCTCTTGTCCAGTTACAAAGATGCCCAGCAAGGTCATGGGTCAACCAGTAGTTCTACCTCTGGGCCATTTTTTTTTGGCGGGGTGGGGTGTGCTGAATGGCTTGCAGGATCTCAATTCCCTGACCAGGAACTGAACCCAGGCCACTGGCAGTGAAAGTCCTTAATCCTAACCGCTAGGCCACCAGAGAACTCCCTCTGGGCCACTTCTAAGGGACATGATGTATCACTCTTTTTCTTAAGGCCTTCCTTTCTTTTATAAAGCTTTCCCCTTCTTGAGGGGTTTCTCCCAAACTGGTGGAAGGGTTGGATGGGGTCTCCTCAGCCTCTCATTTGTTATCATTGAAAGCAAGCAGTTAGTTTCTTTGCACTTAAAGGGTCTTTCTTGCCCCAGAATCCAATGCAGGGCACTACCCAGAAGGTACAACCACCCCTTCTTAAATCCCTGCTCAGTACTTGTCCTCTTCTGGTCTGGAGGGATCCCTTCCTCTGTAAACCTTCTATTAGTGCCTTTGATTTGTATGTTCTCTAACTAAAAATAATTTGGTGTTCAATTGACACTGAATCGTTTTGATCAGTGATAACAGCATTATTTCAAAATAGATATATTTTTCCAAAAATAGTCCACTATTTATTGTTTCTTGTGAGTGATAACAGTATATTGTAATTTAATTTCATTTTGCATGGTGTATATTTTTATAGTACTCCTTTCTAATCAGCTTTATAGTCTCTATTAACATTTTAATGATGAAATCATGGTAAATTTACAGTATATGAACAAATTAACAAATACTGTGGTAATTGCAGTATTTTAGAAACAGCTATAACAGCTAAGAGTCAATGGACATATTTTTTAAAATTCTCTGGAAGGGAGCATATGAAATGTGATTATACATTGAACTCTGGTCAGACTTAGAGTAAAGGACACAATTGTACAGAAGACGCGTGTCAATCATGGGTCCTACTTTTAGCAGTCAGAGCACCCTGGTAAAACAGTTTCTGACCTTCAGATTGTCATGTTTTATTTACAAGATCACAGTGTGGCGTACTTAGCTGATATTGCTTCAGGGACTCTGGGATCTGAACACATGAAGACATAATACAAAGAACTTTTCTTTTAACCAATGATCTTTGTACTCTCAGTAAGTTTGCCTGGTGTTCAAAGCCATTGTAATTTCTATGGAATCTGTAAAACAAATCAACTCCCTAATTTAATTCAGCAGAGGAAAAATGTGTGTTTAACATGTAGTGATCCAAGTCAGATTAGAACATTATCTTTGGAGAAAAGCTCATAGTCATATTTTTTTCCTCTCACACTGAAAGGTCCAGCATTCTAAAATCGAAATTCCTCAGTTTCCTTGAACAATCCTTACATAGTATAAATAATTGATTTCAAGGATTTACAGAGCCAGTTAGACTACATATTCCATGAGTTCAACCAGTGTGCATTATTCTAATATTTCACGGTCTTTTAAAAAATTCAACAATGATATGAAAATAAAGGTTTTTTTTTTTCCAGAACAGAAAACAACAAAGTTGTCAACAAAGTATTTTTTAGCTGAAGTAATTGATCACAGGGCGATTTTTTTTTATCTCGGCCCTTTCAAGCTGTATTCTGTGATCATTCTTAAAAGCTTCTACCGTGAGCATTGTTACTTTAAATGGCCTGCTTGCTATGTTTAGCTACAAGATGCTTGACAAAGAACAGTGCACACGCTTGATAAACTCTTCATAAATTTATTATCAGGCAATATCTATTTGTCAGTCCTTGAGTCATTACTTTTGGCATCAAGCTAAGATTCAAATGGAAGGTGAACATAAAGCCTCTGCAATTATTTTAAATGACTAATATATATCATAAGGAGGGGCTAATGAGAGTAAATGAAATAACATTTGCTGGCAATATGATTGGTCGCTTTTATAAAACCAAGACGAAGTGGTTAAAATTTAAAGTTGATTAGGATCTGCTAAACCACAGGTGAGTGAGTGGTGTCAAATAAATCTAGATTAAAAACTACTGTCATTGAATTTTTCTAAATATCATTATATATAGTTTATACAAAATTTAATCAAGTTTCTCATTTGCAGTTACTGTTAAAATTATATTCAAATAATATTCATTGACTACCCTTGTGCTAGGTACCACTGAGGATATGATCTAATGCTTAGCAAACAGAATTTTAAATACATGGTTGTGATCATATGTTTAGTGATCTAGGGAAGGGACCGAATTCCTATTAAAATTCAACTCCCATCAAGGTTAGATTTGGTGGTTTCAATAAATCACTTTACAGATTATTGAGCTAATGTGGTCACAAATCATATATCATCCACCTCCACTGGTCTCTGCCCTCTAGTATATTAAATATAATTGGGAAGACAAGATATAGACATGAAAAGTTAAATAATTGTCCTAGACAGTGATATAAGAGCTATCACAAGGAAATGCATGATTGAATGTCAAATGACGCCTCCCATCTCTGAACCAGTGACATTTATTGCTGTATACAGAAGAGATCAAGCCAAGACGAGCTACAGGAGTTCAGAGGGGAGAGAGAGAGGAATGTGGTCTGAAGTGCACAGAGACAGTTTCAAGAAGAAGGCAAGGACTGGAGATGGCCCTTTAAGAGTAGGTGGACTTTGCAAAGATGAAGAGAAGGGCAAAATGTGTCCACTAGCTCTATGGTTTGAACCTGGGTTCTCAATTCTATTTCTGCTTATTTTATCTTTGGATTATTCTGTCTACTCTTCTGAAAGACTCTGCCCACTGCTTAGCAAAACCCTCTTATTTCTGGGCTAGACTACATTTCTCAGTTATGTGTGGCCATGTGGCTGATTTCTAGCCAATGAAATGAGTGGAAATGTATTAATCATCTACTGTTGCATAACAAATTACCCTGAAACTAAGCTGCTTAAAACAACAGACATTTGTTATCTCATACTTCCTGAGGGTCAGGCATTCAGGAGTCTATTAATAAGGTGGTCTGGCTCAGGGCCTCTTATGAGGCTGCAGTCAAGGTGTGGGCAGGGCTACAGTCATCTGAAGGCTTGCTTTGGGCTGGAGGATCCACTTGCAAGCTGGCTCACTCACATGGCTATTGGTGGGAGCTCTCTGGGCCCCTCGGTGGGATACTTGAATGTCCTCATCATATGGCAGCCAGCTTCCCTCAGAGTGAGTGATTCAAGATAGTAAAACTCAGTCTTGGAAGTCACACACTGTCATTTTTGCAATATCTTATTTGTTCCACAGGTCAATCCCATTCAGTGTGGGAGGGGGCTCTGCATGATCATGAAGACCAGGAGGCAGAGGTTATCTTGAAGGCTGGCTACCAGAGGAAGTGCTCTCTACTACTCTCATGCTTCGTACAGAAAGAACTCCCACGTGCTGCTTTCCCCTGCCGGCTGGCTGAAATGAAACAACTCTCAGGGCCACTTGGGACGCACAGGTTAAAGGTAGTAGGACCTCCATCAGCTTGGGTCTTGAATGACTACATGGAGGAGAGTACCCTGTTGACTCGTTTACCTGTCGAGCACTAGTCAGTGAGCAAGAAATCAAGTTCTACTGCATTTGAGCCTTTGTACAGTTTCAGGTCTATTTGGTTCAGCAGTTAGTCCATCCCAAGCAGCGTACGTCCCATGCAGTGAATCATTACAGTGCCTTCTACTGAAGCAAAGTCAAGCACCACAGAATGCTGAGGGAGTGAGGGGACTGTCTCTGTTACATCCCTTTGTCCTGTGGCGCTTTTTAAAACTTTAACAAGTAGCAACCGAGTGCCTACCACATGTCAGGCCTTGTTCTAGCTGCAAGGAGCACAGCTATAACAAAACAAAGTCCTTGCTTCATGGGGCTCATATTCTAATGGACTATCTAGTGGAGGCCTCTTGATGAATGCACCAAACAAGTTTGCCAATGTTCCTATTCAGGGGGTTAAAAACTATAAAGGCATTTGCTGAATCTCCCGATTTGATGGGGGCCTGATAGATTAGTGTTTCCCCTCACTGTGCTGTAAGCCAGTGCTAGGGTTTCTCAAGCTTTTATGTGCACACGAATCACCTGGGGAATCTTGTTAAAATATAAAATCTGATGCAGTAGGCCAGGGGTGCCGCCTGACTCTGCATTTCTAACAAGCTCTCAGCTTATACCGATGGTCCATGGGTCACAATTGGCGTGACAAGGTTCTAAGGAACACTAGTTACTGGATGTTAAAGATATCCTGTGTAAAAAGGATTTCATGTTCAAGTAAGTGAGACGATGTTGCCCTGGTTCCTGACTGCTTTCTAATTCCTGCTGCCAGTCCTGTCAGAAGCCTAACAGTACTTTCTACCCTGTGCTCTGTGAGATAATCCCCTATCTTTATAATATATTTACCTCTTAAAATTTAAGCCAGTTTGAGAGAATTTCTGCAATATGTGGCCCCCAGAAAACCTCGAGTAAAGGCCAAGAGTTCCAGGTACAGGGAGTGAAGGAGAAATGGAGCCATGCTGCAGAGATGGGGACAAAGCCAAAGCAATCAAGCTGCAAGAGGACCGCGAAGCAGATTTCCCAAGAGCCTGAAATATACACCCTCCTGCCCCTCCTAAGCCTCAGTTTCCTCACTGATTACATTTGATTCTCACAGCAAAACCTATGGGATGACGTGCTGGGATTTCATAACACCGACAGTCCAGGCACATGGCCATCATATTTTCTTCTGTAAAATATTACCTGCAACCAGAGTTTGGGAGAATAAAGTGGGATAATGACCAAAAGCAATTAGCAATTTACTGGCACTCAACAAATGTTAGTTAGTTACTGGGAACCCAGCTGTATTTGAGAAGAATTAAACGATTCCCCCCCCACCCCACATAGAGGAGAACTGCCTTGTTGAAAACGGAAGAAAGATCTCCCCGGAGAGTTAGTGAAGGGCACTGATGGAGGGCGCGAGAGGGAGTGGGGATAAGGGAAGGAACAAGCGCATCCACAGCTCATCTGAATGCGAGCGTCCTGAACGCACTGGAACCAAGATGATTCCTGAAGGAATAACCCACTTCCACTAAATAGTAGTTTCTTACCAAGAAGAAACAGCTGAATTATTCTTAAAGCATACATGTTCACACTATTATATGATAAACTTTGTCGGTGGAGCGGCCACCCGCGGTCTCCTGCGCAGATGGGCTCCGTGGCCTAGCGCCCCGGTCCCCGCCGCCCGTGACCGTGCGCCCAGGCCTGCGAGGGGTCGCCGCCGAGGCTTCCCCCAGCCCACAGGCAAAAGCATGGCAGCCACGCCCTCCAGCGGCCCACTCGTGGCCACCCACGACTACTACCGTGGGGAAGCAGCAGCCTGGCGGCCAGCCTGGCAAAACCAACTGCAGGCCCCCGTCCTGAGTGGCCCCCAACAGCTGCCAGGCTTCCTTGCAAGGCACTAGGCTCATCAGAGCCCCCCCTTCCCTCCTGACACTAAGCGGGCGGCAGGCAGCGGGAGCACTTGTTTTTTAATATTAAAACAGCAAAACACCAAAAGGAAGTTGAGAGGACCCCACTCCTTACTATCCAAGCCACACAAGAGCCTTCCTGACATTCCATAACCCTGTGCCTTGCACCAAGTGGAAAATAAACTCCAAGGAGCTAGCCAAAAAAAAAAAGTCAATCCTCTACAATTCAAATGTCCAGATGAAGATTATAATCGTCACATATTAACTATTTTGTTTACATATCTAAAAGAGACAGCTCAATTAATATAAAAACATATGTTTAGTAAAGATTATTATATAATAGTTTATCTGCTGTAGCTTAAACTCCCAGGCAAAGATTCAGTTTCATTTTTCAAGTATTAACTTTATTTTCCATGCTTGTGTATCTTTGTATCCCCAACTTGTCAGCAAAGAGAGAGAGAAGAAAAAGGACCTAAGGTGTTCTCCAGGACACATCCTTGGGGTGATGGTGATGCGCAGCAGGACCCTGTGGGGCTCCTGGGCACAAAAGCCTTTCTATGTCCCCCATTTCTTGATTACAGGAAATGGGCCTCATTCAGCCTCCACGACCTTCCCTGAGTGCCAACGAGCAGGTTCAAACAGATGCTAATTAGGGAAGGGAGGGGATACAGAGACAAGGGAGGAACAGTCAAGAGAAACAATAGTGTAACTCTGGGGCAGGGTCCTGGTTCCCCCCAAGGGATACACACACTGTAACAGTATCTTTGAGCTGCTTTGCAGATACTGAAGCCCCCACCAGGTGGGAGAAGTTAACGGGTTAATGACAGTATGCTGCCCACAAGCACGTAGACCCCAGACTGGTTGGAACCAGAACGTGGATGATACTGACGCCCACTTACCTCCCCACCAGCCAATCGGAAGAATGTCCACAAGCTGATCACGCTCTCCTTGAACCATTACTATAACATTTCTCACTACCCCCTCCAAGTTGGGACACACAGTTTTGAGGGCATTAGCCCACTGTGGCCCCCTTTGCCTGGCAAAACAATAAAGCTATTCTCTACTTCACCCAAAACTCTGTCTCTGAGATTTAATTCATTGTCAGGATACAGAGGCTAGATTTGGCTTCAATGGAAATGTTGTGTGTCACGATTGTGGTACAGGTAACACAACTGTGCGTATTTGTCAAAATTCAGAGAACTGTACACCTAAAATGGGTGATTTTTACTGTATGCCAATGATACCTTAATAAACATGATTTAAACCAAAACAAAAAGAACACACCCTTGAACCAGGAAGTCTGATGTTGTAAGAGGGCACATAAGCAGATTTTAAAACCTGATTTTACAACTGAACTAGGAAAGAAAAGTTCCAACATTGTAATCCAAATGACCATAAAGGAAAATCTCCTAGACCGTCACCTCTCAGCGGGTGGCGTTAGCCACGGCCCTGTAAACACTCAGCCCTGAGTAGCGAGGCAAAGCGCCCAGCGAAGGCCCCCCACCCCTGCTTAGAGCCGCCTTGGCAAGACTGGACCCAGAAGGAACACGCACACCCCCCCTTAGCCCTGGGGGCCACGGCAGGTCTGCTCAAATACAATCCCAGGAACCATGATGTTTCAATATCGTCAGAAAGGCTTTCAAGACTCTCTTGGTTGCAATCAACAGAAACTCACCTCCTGCCCACATCCTTGCCTAGTTCACACCCTCATTGTATTCAGGTCTCTGCTCAAATATCTCCTTGCAGAAAGGCCTCCCTATTCCAAATAACCACCTCACTCTTCACTCTATCCGCTTGCTCTGACTGGCTTTTCTTCATAGCACTTGTACCAATAGGACACTGTCATATACATATATATATAAAATGAAGCTTACAGTCTAGTGGGGGAAACAACTAATTCACAATTCACACATATAGTTGGCTGTCTGTCCACTAGACTCTAAGTTCTATGAGGGCAGAGGGCTTTTATCTTTTCTGTTCACGTCCACAGCCTCAGCCGTTGAGCAGTGCTTGGTATATAGTAGGACCTCCGTAAATATTTGAAGAATAAAGTGAAGAGGAGAATCGATTTCTGAATCCAAACCCCAGCAAAAGGGAGGAATAATAGAACTAGGGACTCGAATGCCCTCAGGGCTCCCTTGACCATTAGGCTGCCACTCAATCTGGTGTTCCTTCACTCTCTCAATGATCCGCATCATGGGTGACTTTGACGCTCCAGCTTACCTTATCACAACTCCACAGCCGAGGGCAAAGGGTTTCTCTCTCTCAGCTCCAGGTCGCAGCGCCCCAGGGAAGTGTTCAGATTGGCTTGCCTTCCACAGATGTCCACAGCGGCCCGGACAAAGCCACAGAGCATCTCATGTCTCACTCTCCGATCCTGCTTGCTCTATCGATTTTGGTGCTGTTGCCCCAGTTTTCATCCGGTTTTGCCTGGGCAAAGAGAGCTGGGGGTGCCCCCAGGGTAGCCCTTGACCAATGACTGACAGGCCAGGAGGAGCAACTCCAGTCCCTGTGCTCCCGATGGGGACAGCTCTGAGGTGTGACCTCCACCGTCCGCGGAGCTCCCTCAGGACTGAGCCCAAGTTACCCTCCGTGGGCTTGCTGGCTGCTGCACTCTTGCTTGGCCTCCTTCCTTCCCACACCCCCTTCCCACTCGCCTGCTTGGGAACGCCTACTAATAAATCACTTTCACGTGAATTCTCCTCTCAGGGCTTACATCTGGGACACCCAACAAGCTCCGTCTGGGCCTTTAGCTCTCTACCGATTTGCCGTAAGTTTTTTTGAGAGAAAATCTTTTCACAGATTCCTGTCTCCCCTCCACACACGTGTATTACAGAAATGTTTACTTACTTGCTTTTAATATGTTCCTATCCTTAGAGATCTTTCCCCTTTTCCCTGTTTTAACTTGGGATCCTTTCACTGTTTCTCAGATGTGCTAATTTTCCCACTTTGCTTATGACTGATGATGGCTTGTCTAGCCACCCTAACTCAACGTGTTAAAGAAACACTCCTGGTATTTCCCGCTTTTATTTTCCATACCTTTCTTCTCTATCTCTTCTATATTAGGTTCTTGCTCAAGATATCTCAAGGTCATGTTTGACTTCACCTTAATTTAACAGTCAATCATTATTAACCATACCACCTTTTCCTAGTTTACATCTCTGAAAAGAGGCAATGCGATGAAACCATCAGAACACCTGGTGGGCGTCTTTCTTAACTATTTTCTAAAACATTATTTAATTCAGTTCAATTCAGTGAAACTGAGTAATTATTATCAGATAAATTTATATATACACCATTATGGAAAATAATGAAACAAGTCCTGAGTATCTATGATTCAAGCTCAACTGAGATAAATATTGAAATCAGAGGCTACAAGTTTCAAATAGGAGGATATGAAAAAACATGGGGAGAAAGGTTAAGACGTGACACAAGCATTTTTGGCAATTCGAAACACTGGACTAACCATTACCCTTTGCTTAGACAGATAAGGGAGAAGATAAGCAAATATTTACCTACAAGTTTTCACAACATTTAAGCTAAATCTTTACTTCTATATATGGTCATTATAAAGTTGACTTTCTAAGGCTGTTTACTGAAAAGGGGCAAAGAGCATTTCTATAATCTTGCAAGGTTAGTTTTAGTAACTCTAAAGACTGTCGACTTGTAACCCTGAGACTATGAATGTTTATGACAGGAAACTGCATGTTAGAATGTTTGGGGTAGAAAATTGTGCTTGTTTGCTTAAGCTTGTAAACTATGTTTGTCCTAGGAGGTTGATTTTACTCACCAACTCTTTGATAATTGATCTGCCATTTTTGACCTCACTGATCCAGCTCTAATTAACTCAACAAGTAAAAGAATGTCCAGATTAGTTTGGAATTAAGGACACTGCTGAAGGCATTTCTTGGGAAAAGTAATTTTACCAACAAAATAAATAAGTGACGAACAGAAGAACTCTAAAACCTGAATATGGATCGCAGCACTCTGTAAAAGCCCCAAATCAGAAACTATGCAAATACTGCCTGATGATAGTTGGATAAATATACTGTGGTATGTTTACACAATGGAATACTATACAGAAATGAGAATGAACAAATTACAATTAGATGCAACATCATTGTGCTGGATCTCATAAACCAAATGTTGAGTGAAAGAAACCAGACACAAAAGAGTACATATTGTATGTTTCCATTCATTTAAAGTAAAAAACAGGCAAAACTAATTTATAGTGGCGGGATAGTGCTTATCTTGGGGCAATAATGCCTGAAAGGGGGCATGATGAGGGTGTTCTGGGTAGCTGATGCTGCTCTATTTCTTGAGTTACAGGTTTATTTGAGTAGTTTTCTCAATGCTATCCTTCACTACATGTTTTTAAAAACCTCATGCAATATGGAATCTCTATTTTCTTTTTTTTAATTGAAGTATAGTTGATTTACAATATTGTATTAGTTTCAGGTGTATGGAAAAGTGATTCAGTTATGGGTACATGTACATATTCTTTTTCATATTCTTTTCCATTATGGTTTATTACAGGGTATTGAATCTAGTTCCCTGTGCTGTACAGTAGGACCTCGTTGTTTATCTATTTTATATATAGTAGCTTGTATGGAATCTCTATTTTCAATGGCACTTTATCTGTTTCCCAAAAGAATTTGATTAGTCTTTCAGATCCAGGAAGGATGCTAGACACTGGGAACACTGAGGTGAGAAACAGACTCTGCACCCAAAGATCTCGAGGCATGATGAGGGAGAGGCTCTGACATAGGGTCAGATGTAAGCAGAGGTTTCTTCAGTGGTACAGAGGTGAGGACCTGTCTCAGTCTGGAGATGGGAGGGATCGTGGAAGGCTTCCAGTAAGAGGTGATGCTTGAGTCATGTCTTAAAGATCATATAAGCCTTAGCCAGACAGAGAAGGGAGCAAAGAAGGATCTCAGAGGGAGGAAATCTCAATGGGCAAATCATAAGAGAACATGCCCATAATTGGCTGCAGCATGAGTGTAGCATACAAATAAGGAAGAAAAGAGGAAAGCAAGGGCCTGATCCAGAAGGAAACTGCTCATGAGCTAAGGGAGTTTGGACTTTATTCTGGGATCAATAGGAAGTCATTGAAAGGTTTTAAGCAGGGGAATGCTGTGATTGTTGTGATCCTATTGGTATTTTTTTTTTCAGCTTTACCAAGGTATAATTGATGGATAAAATTGTAATATATTTAAAGTGTACAATGTGACTTGATATTTGTATACTATGTATATATTGTGAAAGAGTATTCACAATCAAGTTAATTAACACATCCATCACCTCACATATCTGCCTTTTTTTTTTTGCTGAGAACACTTAAGATCTCTCTTAACAAATTTCAATATATGCTTCAAAGTTGCTATGAGATCTTAAACGTTCTCTCCACACACAAAAAAAGATAATTATGTGACATGGTAGAGATGTTAGCTAACATTTTGGTGGTAATAATATTGCAATATATAAATGTGTCAAATCAACACGTTGTACACCTTAAACTTACACAATGTTATATGTCAATTATATCTCAATTTAAAAAACTATACAATACAGTATTATCAACTATAGTTACCATGCTATACATTAGATACTCAGACTTTATTCATCTTATAGCTGAAAGTTTGTACCCTTTTACCAACCTTATACATGGATTTTTTTCAATAGTAAATACAGTACTACGTGATCTACGGTTGGGGTTGGTGGAATCTGCAGATGCAGAACTGTGGATATGGAGGGCTCACTATGGGACTTGAGCATCCTCAGATTTCGGTATCTGTGCTGGGTCCTGGAACCAATCCCCTGTGGATACCGAGGGACGACTGTATGGCATTTATTATGTTGAGGTACGTTCCATCTATATCTAATTTGTTGAGAGTTTTCATCATGAAAGGATGTTGAGTTTTGTCAAATGCTTTTTCTGCATCTATTGAGAGAATCATATGATTTTTATCCTTCCTTTTGTTAATGTGGTGTATCACATTTACTAACTTGTATATGTTGAACCATCCTTGCATGTCAGGAGTAAATCTCACTTGATTATGGTGTATGATCCTTTTAATGTACTGCTGAATTCAGTTTGCTAATGTTTTGCTGAGGATTTTTACATCAATGTTCATCAAGGATATTTACCTGTAATTTTCTTTTCTTGTGTTGTCCTTGTCTGGCTTTGGTATTGGGGTAATGCTGGCCTGGTAAAACGAGTTTGGAAGTGTTCCACCCTCTTTGATTTCCTATTGGTATTTAAAAATGGCCATTCTGGCTGCTGTGGGGACCTGGTGGGTTCTCCTAGGTGGGTGGGTGAACCTGAGAAGATACAACAATAACAACAACAAACATCTAAACAAGAATAAAAACACAAGATCTGGGATGTAACAGGGTGGTGAGGTGAGGCAGGGAAAGATTGGAAACAATTACTCAGCATCTTCTTTGATAGGAAAACACAGGTCCTGGTCCCTATCACAAATATTAGCAGTCCAAATAAGCCCACTGGTGGCCACCCAATACTACAGTGTTGCAACAGTCCTTTTGCTTTGCCTTAAACCCATAATCATTTACTCAAATATATCCATGGGAACTTTTATTGCACAATTCTCCCATAGATACATCCAAAAATCCTGGCCATCAGAACTGTGAATAGTTTTAGTCATCTCCAGATTTTGCCCATGAACCTGTGACTTAGTAAAGAGATGCTTCAACCACCTCAGGAATTAGCAGAAGCATGTCATCAAGTATTTGTCCACCCTCCCATTCAGTGGGTAAAGTGTTACCACACTAAGCCTGGGTTGTGAGTCTAGGAGGCTTGGAATCAGTGTAATTCTTTGTTCCAACAATACTTAGCAAGGTGTTATCTGTCAATGAATATCTAGGTGAAGATGATTCCTGCTTTAAATACGAGAAGAGGGGCAGAATAGGGAACAACTTCTTACACAAAGGCTATGCTAGAATTTATAGTTGTGTGCTCTCATCATCACATGTATCAAAGGTTACTTTTTATTTATTTATTTATTTTTACAGTGCAACAAAGTCTAACCCACAGGGTTTTAGCTAGGCACAATAAAACAAAACAGAGATTATGGTTTTGAAATCCAAGGCAAAGGATGTTTTGACTTGAATGCTTTTGCTTACTTCTACCGACAAAAAAGTTTGCTGAAAAATTAGAGGGGAAAGAAGCATTCCCTAGGTGTTAAAGTAGGAAAAATACAGCCCTTCTAAGATGCTTTGTTCCTCCCAAACCCTGACACTCCATATGCTTTATAGACTAAGAACTTCTGCCCATTTTTAGTACACCAAAAAGCTAAATCTGCATGGAGAAGTGTGGCATGAATCAACGTCTTTTGGTTAAGGAGAAGATACCCCATGAAGTCATTTTAAAGCAAGCTTTGGATGTAGTCAATGTTTAGTATGCAGAATGAAAAAAAATCCATGACTTAGAAAAACTGATGCACAGAGTGGAATTTTAGAGCTAGATATTTATTGACAGATAACAACTTGCTAAGTACTGTTGGAAGAAAGAACTAGACTGAGTCCAAGCCTCCAGGATTCACAACCCAGGCTTGGTGGGTTAAAACTTCACCCACTGAGGGGCCCTTCCCTGGTTGCGCAGTGGTTAAGAATCCCCCTGCCAATGCAGGGGACACGGGTTCGAGCCCTGGTCCAGGAAGGTCCCACATGCCGCGGAGCAACTAAGCCTGTGCGCCACAACTACTAAGCCTGCGCTCTAGGGCCTGCGAGCCACAGCTACTGAGCCCACGTGCTGCAACTACTGAAGCCTGGGCGCCTAGAGCCATGCTCTGCAACAAGAGAAGCCACCGCAATGAGAAGCCTGTGCACCACAACGAAGAGGAGCCCCCACTCGCCGCAACTAGAGAAAGGCCCGCACGCAGCAACGAAGACCCAACGCAGCCAAAAATAAATAAAAATAATAGTAAAGTAAAATTTAACAAAAACAAAAACTTCACCCACTGAACTGGAGGGTGGGCAAGTACTTGATGACTTTGACATTAGGATGTAACCTTCTCCCACCCGCTTCTCTGCACTATGTGTGCCCAAGCTGGATGTATCAGGTCAAACTAGGAGTTAGAACTTAAATTGGTATAATCCCATTCGCAAAGTGTTAACTATGTAACTAGAATTTCAACATCTGTGCCATTGTTTTGCCTTTCCCAAACTCAGTTTTTGAATTAGTTAATCCTTGCAAAATGGAATAATATTTAATGTTTTTGAAGTCTTCAGAGACGATGCTGAAGATTTAAACTTGACATTTTCTACAATCTCTTAGTTGCAACACATTTTCTTATTGATCATTAAAAAGTAAAGGCATCAATGATCCAAAGTCACTGAGCAAATGATGTCTCCTATAGTATGTACAGGGACTAGAATGCAGGATTGTGCCACGTGGTGCATAGGTGGCACAAAAAATGTAAAGTATCCCAGACTTCCCAACACTCAAGTGAACACAAAAATTCTTCATGAATTAAGTTCAGGCTCCTGGGCTCACAGATCCATGCAAGGCAGCAATAGCTCTATTGTTTGCTGGTTGGCTTGGCATGTGCATAAGCTAGGGAGTTAGGCCTGCTTCAGGAGGAGTTAAGGTGGGGATGTTTTGTTCTCTTCTTCCGGCAGCAAGCCATGGTTTATCATCCCATTTTAACAAATAGAGTTTAAAAAATGGAAGGAATCCCAGTTTTTATAAGTAACAGAGGGGACTTTTTTCCCACCAGGATTAAGGGTGTGCAAAGGGCAACAGGCAGTGATTTTCTGGGCACTTAAAGAAGCCTAGGGAACAGCTTAAGCTGGAATCATAACTTTGGAGCCAAAAGATGGTGGTTCAGGGCAGAGGAAAACTGGTTCAGGGCAGAGGAAAACTGTAGGCATAAAAGGAGGGTGTAGGTGGGGGTGTGTGGAGGGAACACTACAGATGGGGAAACTGTAAGAAGTGGAGGTATTTACAAGACTGGGGGTGAGGGGATTTGTTTCCTTAGACAACTTGCAGATTTAATATTCATGATATCGTTGTTTGTTAATTAATTCTCTCTCTCTAGCTTTGAGCTGAGGAGGCATTTTCTACGAGCTGGGTACCTGCCTGAAGAAAGTGAAGCATAAGCTGGATTCCTTCTTCCACAAATGTAACCCAGACCTTTGGTGCCAGAGGATCATTGAAGCCAAGGGTTACACTGGCAAGCAGTCTCAGCCCTTGAGTTCTGAATTTCAATTCTTTTTTCAAAACAGATGCACTATTTCTAAAAGTTATTTGCCCCAGCTTTACTATTTGACCTAAATCAATCTTTTGGCGATCTCAGCCATGCTCTTTGTCTATATAACAGACTTAATGGCTCATCTTGAAGAGATTCAGACTGGATGAATAACTGCCTTGCAAAAATCAGAAGCAGTGACTCATCATTCTAAAAAATCCATACTGCTTGGCATTTACAGCACTCCTACTCTGTTTCATAGGAGACGAAAAAAGAATTTGCTGTTTGTGCCCTCTGAAGAATGGATCCTCTTCCCATCCCTGGAAGACAGGGTGCATTATCAATGGAGCAGGTCACTTCAGACAAAACCTCCAGTCCTTTCAAGGATGTTGGGAGCAGGAAGTACACATCACTACAGGCTTGAGGTCTTGGGCCCACAAGAATCTGTACCTTTGGGTGTGATGCCAGGGATCCAGCAATGGCTCTGGTGAGAGTGCCACGGTTAGAATTCGTGGCTTTTACCTTCCGCTCCTCACCATTGGCCTGTCCTCAGGCTCTTCCCAGAAACCAGAGAGATTAGCAGAATTTAAAAAGCAAGAGAAAAGGCAAAGAGATTAGAACTTGGATTTTGAAGGGATCCACTGGGGACACACTGCCCCAACCAGGGGGGGCAGGCATAAGGGCTTTTCCATACCTCAGTTGTGGTAGAGAAAGGTCAAGGGGGAAGAAGAAAAGAGATAGACCTTGTGTGGCAGAAATTGACTGGCTATTCAACAAACCCTCTTCTTTTCCCCCTGGCCCTTTACTGGACTACATTTCCCAGCCTCCCCTGTGATTAGGTCGTGCCACATGACTGAGTTCTGGCCAGTGCAATATGGGTAGAAAAGCCACATATGCCACTTCCAGGCCTGGGCCATTTAACTCCTCCTGTGCAAGCAATCTCTCTTACTCTCTCTCCCTCTATCTCACCCCTCCCTACCATCTGCTGACTGAATTGATGCTCAGAGTAATCTTGGAAGCCATGTTTTAAAGATTTTAGATTCTTCTTCTGCCTGAGTTCCCAAATACTGAGAGAACACAGAGGCCCCTAGCCCCAACTCCCTGCACCAACTGTACTTTTTATGATCAAGAAATAAACTTGTTTTGTTAAACCACCAAGATTATAGGGTTTACCTATTATAACAGCTAGCTTTAACTTAACTAGTATGGAATTCAACCTAATAGAAGAGACATTTTTATATGGCTGTCAAAATTATTATTCACATCTACTTGATGACCTGTTTAGATTTTTTTTCTAGTTTTCCTCTGTGATAACATAGTTTTAAAGACTTAGTCCTTCTGACTCCCCAGAAAGAAGGGATTTCAGACACATGCTAGGCCCAAAGCCTAAGCACCTGGAGACTGGGCAGAGTTCCTTTGAGCACACAAACATGCCAGAAAGAAAGACAAAAGGTGACCCCATTTCTCCCAATTACAGAGATGCAGGAAGAAAGGGAGGTTAACGCCTTAAATTTTTTAAAAATTTGATTCCCAATTGCAACAGCCTGTATTTGGAAAGTTTGAAAAACGTATATTTTTTAAAAGTTTTGAAAACCCTACATAATTAGAAACATATGACCTGACTGATCTCCTCCAAAATTAGGCCAATATTTAGCACTGAGGTTTGGTATTGAATTCCCAGAGACTTTTTGGTATATAGTATATTTCTCTGTTTCTTGTCATCAATTACAAGCTGGGTACTGCTGTTCTGAATTGTCATATTCAGAATCATTCATCTGTCCTGCTTCAGGGTGCCAGCATGTTGAAGCCAGCCCATAAGAACCGCATCAGAAGCTATACAAGGCATCTGCAGCACCTTTGGAACTTCTCAAGGCCACCTGGATTGGTCGATCCATCTTCATGGTGTTCCTGGCTTCTTGACCACTTTTTAATTTCTCAGTTCCCACTTTCCACCTAGCCCTCTTGGGTCAGTCATCTAATATTGTACATGTAATATTGTACTGGCCTCTGGCATGATCCTAAAACAATGCTCAATTGTCAACCAATGTTCAACTGTCAAAGAACATGGGCTGGCCAGTAGGGATATTTCCATGTGGTCACAGCAGGACATGTGGCAGCAATGCTGGTTGCCATGAGCTCAAAGAGCATGGTCAGGTGGTGCTACTACAGGCACATTTCAGTGTAAAGAACACTAGTCATTTACAGATACACCCAAGTCTCAATTTTAGCCACTAACTTTATCTAACGACTATCACCAGCCTTTTACCAAAGCTATTACAGAGGAGCAGAGCCATACTTTGAGTTTCCTGTGCTATGCCCTTCCGTGCCTTACTGTAGCAGATGCTATCGGTGCCCTGCCCATACCTCCTTGGCAATACTGCTGTTTACTGTGGGCTATTTACTGTGAACACCTGTGACTCTCTGCCTGAGGGCAAGTTTTATGGTTGTAAAGCATACTCAGACTGCAGTGCTGAGGAGCTGATGCCCCCAGAAGTAGCCTTCAACCAACAACTAATGGGGGAATTGGTAGATAAGTGCCCCAGCTTCCTTAACCCTCAGGTGGAATAATTCTGAGGCATATTCTGCACCATCTCCTAGAGTTTCCCCGTAGGATTGAGTTCCGGTTGTCCACTTTGGCGACTGGATTGCTAACACACCACTAATTGGCTTTCTTCCCTTCTCTATCTCACTTCCCCACACCCCTACTGATGCTTTCTGGGATCGCCTTCCATATAAACCACACGCAACCAAATCCTTGTCTTAGGTCTGCTGAACAGAAGTAACCAAGCTAAGAAAGCTACTGTCCTCTGATTGTAAAATGAAGCAGAGAAGTGACCCCTAAAAAGTTAGCAAAAAGAGGAAGAAGCAATGAAAGAGGTCTATATATTCTACGGAACAAACAATGGAGCTCCTTGATAGAGATTATTTATTATCCTCAACTTGTGCGGTTCAATATGGTAGCCATTAGCCATATGTGGCCACTGAGCACTGAAATGTGGCTAGAGCAACTGAGGAAATAAATTTTAGATTTTACTGAATTTTAATTAGTTTAAATTTAACTAGCCACACATGGCTAGTGCCTACTGGATTAGACAGTAAAAGTTATGGAACACTTCCACACTTCACTGCAGAAAGTTTTATTGGGCAGCACTGATGTGGAGCAAGGGAAGGAAATATTTTTCTGTGAAAGGCCAGATAGTAAATATTTCAGACTTTGTGGGCCATATGACCTCTGATACAACTACTCAACTCTGCTGTTGTAGTGTGATAGTAGCCACAGACAACATGTAAGTGAACAAGCATGGCTGTGTCCCAATAATACTTTATGAACACTGAAATTTGAATTTCATATAATTTTCTCATGGCACAAAAGATATTATTCTTCTTTTGATTTTTCCACAACCATTTGAAAGTGTAGCTGATGGCACTGTACAAAAACAGGTGGTGGGCCATTGTTTGCTGGCCCTTATTCTAGACTATCATCATTGTTAACTGTTACTGAGGGAAATATTATTAAGATGCCCCAATAACACAATGCAGATCGTGACATCATTGACCAAAGCGTCAAATGAGCTGATCACCCTAAACTAAATCAACCTTTGAAGACAAAAACTTAGTTCAGAGGGAGGATTACTGTCAACTGAAGATGGTAAGAAGAATTTTTTTCTGATGTTTATAAGGTTCCTTCCCTGGTGGTCACTGAGAATCATTAGGGCTGCTTTTAAGAAAATCATCGAAGCCCAGGATGTTCCTGTATCCATCCCCTGGCCCAATTTGCTCCTGACAACAGCACTTTCCTCACACAGAGGAACTCAGTGGTGTTCTCTAACCTTTTAATTCCTATTCGTTTGCCCTGTCTGCTACGTTTCTTTCTCTACCTCCTGCCACAAAGATCAATACTTAGGTCTGGCAAAGATTCACTCAAAGCTTTCAAATGGCTCCCAGCATGATAAAAGGTTGGTTTTCAAAAACACAGTGTTCTCAGAATATGAGCCCATCAAAATAGCTAATTTAATCTTGAGACACCAGGAATTAAAGAAGTGTTATCTATACGACACAGACAATTCTTCATTTTTGAGAGCTGTTTCAGAGCCAGCTCAAAACAAAATGGGGAGGTGATGGGAGTGGGACTGGGAGTGTTTCCAGCTGGACAATTTAATACCACAGTCCTCCGCTGTAACTCAACGGAGAATTGGCCACATCAAGCTAAAGGATCAAAAATGAGGTACCTGGCAGGGATCAATAAAGCAGTAGGGGAGAACTGTTTCTGGAAAAGACTGAGCTATCTGCTCAATCAGCTCTCAAGAGCTCCCAGAAGAAATGACGGGCACTGACATTTTGTCAGCTGTGCCAACAGGGCCCAGACACCCAGCTGGTGCCTATGATGGTAGCTCTCGCCTGAGGGTCAAAGGTCTCGAGGCTTGGAGAAGCAGGTTTCTTTTTTGCTTCCTTTTAAAAAAATGATGCATGGTGTTTTCAGAAAAAAAAAAAAAAAAACTTGTGAAAGTAATATCCTCTTCAGCCAGGGTTTAAAACAGCCACTGAAAGCTCTTTGTAATCGATAATACAGATCAAATTATGGGGCCTATATTAAACAGGTAGAAGTTATGTTAACTTTACAACTTCCTTGTGGGAAGAACAAGCAGAAATTGACCCTATGTGTTTTTATATCTCTCATACTGAATGCACAGATGACAGCAGGAGAAATACATAGCACATGTAGAGGACTTGACCCATCATTATGCTATCATTCAACTCTCACAACAATACTGTGTTTCTTTTAGAGGTGGGGAAATAGAGCCTCAGAGAGGTCGATTTGGCCGAGCCTCTCGATGAATGGATGGTGGAGTCAAGCTGCAATCCAAGTGTTACTCCTGATTCCAAAGCCAGCCCTGGCCTGCTCTTCCATGCTGGGGAGAGATTCTATTGTGCACAATGGTGCAGAATGGGCCTAACTTTGGTTCAGGTGCTGGTGAAAGGCCATGGGCAGACCTAGAAAACCCGACTTGGGTGCTCCCCAGCTAGACCCTCAAAATGTGATGGAGAATCCAAAAACAAATGAAATTGTTTTCTTTGAAGCCCTTACCAAGGCCAGATGCCCAGAGTGACTGCTCCGTTAGCTGTCAGCCAATCAGTTTACCCCATAAATGTGCAAAGGAGATTCCCTATTTCCAGAATATCTTCAGGTTTTCCCTCCCCCTCTCTCCAGCCTTTTATAAATCCTGTTTTGGCCTTCTTTAATTCAGTCTACCAACTGAGTCTCTCACATGTAAGGAAACAACTTGCATACAAAAGAATTAAATATCTCTGAGTTATTCTTTGATGTAGGTAAAACATGCCAGTGGCAGCAGGACTGTATATACTCTAGAACGAGGTAGCGTTTAAGTTTTTTTGTATCAAGCACATACCTTCTTTTTAAAAATTAAACTTGTCATTTTGAGATAAATGTAGACTCACATGCATTGTAAGAAATAATAGAGATTTCCCCTGTGCCCTTTACCTAGCTCCCCCAGTGGTACCATCTTGCAAACCTATAGTACAATTGTATTGCTTTTTAAAAAAAAAAATTGTTTGGTTTTTTTAAAAAATTCAGCTTCACTGAGGGAAAATCGACACATAAAATTGTAAGATATTTAAAGTATATATCATGGTGATTTGACGTATGAATCCATTGTGGAAGGATTCCCTACATCTAGTTAACACGTTCATGACCTCACACATTTATCTTTTTTTCTATTTTTGGTGAGAATATTTAAGTTCTACTCTCAGTGAATTTCAATTAGAAAATACAGTGTTATCAACTATAGTCACCATATTTTACATTAGATCCTCAGACCTTATTCATCTTATAGCTGAAAGTTTGTACCCTTTGACCTTTGGCCAACCTTTCCCTATTTCCCCCACCCTCCAGGCCCTGGCAGCCACTTTTCTATTCTCTGTTTCTATGAGTTTGATTTTTTGTTTGTTTGCTTGTTTTAGATTGCATGTATAAGTGATGCCATGCGGTATCTGTCTTTCTCTTTCTGGCTTATGTCACTTAGCATAATGCCCTCAAGGTCCATCCATGTTGTCGCAAATGGGAGGATTTCCTTCTTTTTGTATTAATTTTATAGTAAATGAAAAATTGTTTCATTGTTAAGGGGAGAAAAGAGACAAGGGGCAGCTGGGGCTGAATGCAAAGTCACAGCAATGGATCTGTTTATTAATTTAAGGGTGGGTGAGAGTTGAGTAAGTTAAAATGATGACAGGAAGTAATGGGAGACAAGAGAGGAGACTGAATCCCCTAGGCCAACTCGCTGTGCTCTCCCAGGGTTTCCTGCCACTGTGTATTCAGCATATGCTCTGCTCAAATGGCAGAGAAGAGAGTGAGTATTTTATTTCATTCCTGTTTGAGGAAAGAGAGACTTCCTGATTGGGGCCCTGAAAATAGATTCTCCAAATGGACAGAAACACAGATGGCTAATACTTCTGGTATGTACCCTCACCATCTCTCTTCTCTGTCCCCCTCCCTTGACATTCAGGCTCATGGGTGAGTTCATTTAGCCACATCATGCCCAAATGGGTGACACATGGCAGACCAACTTTATGCCACTGAGCTGTTCATTACTCCCAGTTGTCTTCTAAATTATAGCTCAAAAAAAGAAAAAAAAAAGTACAAGCCCACTTTCTGTAATTTCCTTTTCTCCTTCGTCTTCACACAGAATATTTCATTAACTTCCTTTATCATTGTGATATAAGTGCAACCAAGGATAATGCAGCAATTTTGATCTTAATTTGCAAAGAAGACATGCTTCAGTGTTTCATTTGCTCATCTTTAGTCCTTAACGCAAGAAAACATTTTAAAAGACCATAATGAATAACTCTTTACTTTCAGATGCTACTTTAACAATTACTCATCTCTTATAGCATTTTCTTGTTTACAGGCATGTAAATATCCCCTCTGGCTATACAAATGTGCTGAATAAATATTCCCCCTCATAGGAGGGTCATACTGGATAAGAGGCACTCAGGAAGCTTTATTCTGATCTATTTTTGTGGATTTATTCTACATATTCTACATTCATTTTAATGTGACAATTCCCCTGTGGTTTAAAATAGGATATGCTTATTCTTCTTAGAATTGAGGGACACTAAAATAAATTTGACTTAAATAGTTCCACCTGAAAAAAAATGCACCAAGATATCCAGGGATAGTGCCATAGAAACGAAATTTTGAAGCAAATCATATTACATACCTTTTTCTTCTAAAATTCAATACGGATGAAATATAGAAGACTTCAGGGCATTCAACCCTGGGCTCTGGACACACCATCCTTGCTTGATAATTAGGAGTGCAAGAACCTACCTCTCTCTCTTCACCCCTCATCCCATTTTGCTTTCCCCCAGTTCAGGCATGTGGTCACCCACAGCATTGGGGGTGGTGGGAAGTACAATGAAATTTTGGTTTGGGGGTGGTAGAGGAGAAGCATCTTAATTCACAGTATCCTATGAACAACTCTGATATGAATTCCCAAATTAAGGCTTCAAATACCCTCTTCTTAACCATGGTCTGGGGCTTGTAGACAAATGGAAGGGAAGTAAGGAGAAAATCAATGTATCAGTTAGGACTACATTGGTCTGTATGTAATAGTAACTTTTTCTAATGTATGGAAAATCAGAATTCTAGAAGTAGCAGTACAAGATGCCACCAGGGACACAGGTTACTTTCATCTTTCTATTCTGCCATCTTTGGGCTATGGCTATCATCTCAAAGGTTGCAAGATGGCTGCTCCACCAGCACATCATGCCCACATCCCAGAGAGGAAGAAGGAGAAGGGTGAAGGGAAAGACACTGAGTTTGCCCCTTTGTAGTGTCCCCCTTTCTATCAGGAGAGCGATTGCTCTTGGGGAAGCCTCACCCACTTGACATCTGCTCACATTTCACTGGACAAAAATGGATCACATGGACACTAGCTGTAAAGGAGTCTGGGGACACAGTGCAGCCTTGAACAATAACAGGCTCCTATCAGTAGAAATCATGAATGGGTTGGTAGCCATCAGTATCAGTAGAATAAGCAGGGAGAATGGATGCACAGCCATCACTATGTATCCTGTGAAAAAGTTAAGACAATATCTGTCTTTATGTCCACAAATTTGGAGGGGCAAAAGAACACTTGGACTCTTCCTCTACAACTCTTGGGAGACACGCAGAGCAGCATAACGCATAGCATCTAGAATTAAAGCTTTAGATTCTGGAACTTTTTTTTTTTTTTTGGCCACGCCGTGCAGCTTGCAGGATTTAGTTCCCCAAGCAGGGATTGAACCTGGGCCCCTGGCAGTGAAAGCCCAGAATCCTAACCACTGGCCCTCCAGGGAATTATTCTCTGGAACATGTGTATTTGAATATTAGCTTTACCTGTTATCAACTATGACTTTGAATGGATCACTTTGCTTTTGTTTTGTCAAGACTACATTTCTCACGTCTACATGAGAGGGCTATTTAAAGATTAAATAGAATCATGTTTTCAAAAATCCCTTTCCTCCATTCCCCTACATTAGAAATCCCAGCACACAGACCCCCGCAGGCACACTCTCATGATTTCAAAGAGGAGAAGAAAATGATCAGCCGCCCATAAACAAGAGAAGACTTAGATAAAGCGAAGTAACTCACCCTCTAGGTCACATTCTCATGTAGTGTGAAGTCAACTACACAATGAGACATAATGAAAGGACCACAGCATCTACCCCACGGCGTCTCATCTCTGTGTGTCGCGATGCCATGCAGAACATGTTTAGCTGAAGATGAGAAATGTGCTGAACCCCAAATGGGCCCAGCTACTCTGAAGTCCAGAACTTTCAGCAAATAATACAGACCTTCATTTCTAACAAAACTGCTTCTAACAAATATTATGACATAATATAGTGCCCAACTTAAGAGAACAAACATCCCCCATCAGCTTCCATGCAGTTTTTGAGAATCACAACGAATGGAAAGAGGAATGTTGTCCAGGGAAACAAAAAAGTTAACATGAGCTTTGAAATGCCCCCAGGGCTTTGATCCCCAGCAACATGTTCTGTACTCAAATATACGGGCAACCTTACTTATCTGCTTAGGTAGATATAATTTCACTATTTCTAAATTCCTTATATTTTTATATTTTAATTAAAGTAATCTTATTCTACATCGCATTTCAGGAGATGGTTCGCTATGCATTTTAAGGAACATTCTTTGACGGTATCATTGTTAAAAGATTAAAATAGATTGGTAATTTTGAATAGTCTTAGCAAAGGCTCCCGTGACTAAGGAGTTGTGTCTCTGGGTCGTGAACTCCACAACCCTTCCACAGTAAAGAACAATTATGCCAGAGCAGCTATTTGCTGTCAGCTATAAGCTAAACACTGTTAAGCTGCTCTAATGGAAGTGTCGTACAGTATGTGTTCCGTGTGCCTGTCACGCCAATGAGTCACACTGTGTTTAAGGGTTGGATCATACTTTAAGAGTTGTATTGGTTATTTTAAATGCATCCAGGGCAGGATCTGCAAACTGTATCAAGGAGCAATGATTGAAGGAACTAGGGATGTTTAAAGTAGGGAGGCTGTAACTAATGGGAAACATGATCACTGTCTTCAGATATTTAAATGACTCTCAGACTCAAAAGAATACCGTTTTATTCTATATGGCTTCAAAGGTCAGAAGTAAGAGCGCTGAATACAACTTACCCAGGGAGGGCATTCAGTTCAGAGTGATAAAGAAGTGTTCCAGCAAGGAAGTGAGCAGCCTCGTAAGAATTGAGTTCCTGTGCATTAAATATCTATCTGGGGCGTGGTGATCATCTGTCAGAGATATTGCTTTAGGTGGAAGGATAGATTAGATTAATCTAAACATTTCTTCCAACCCTCAACTGATTCTAACACTCACAGTGCTTGGTGATTCTGACTTTCCAAATTCAGAAAGAAAACATCTCTAAATCTGACATAGGAGCCACAGTGATCTTCCTTTGTTTCCAGTGTACTTCAGGCTTTGAGGATTTTGGAGGATTGTTGTTAGGGTTATCGTATTCTAGTGGTATAAATAAGCTCTCTTACAGAAGTACCCAGAGCCCTTTAAGAAGGGCTATTCTGTTTTGGTGAGTTTTTGCTAAGTACTCCTCTTTATCATGTGATCCATGGACATCAAGGTCAAAGCCACAGTTCCAAAGGCATGCCTATCAAAGCACAAAGCATTTCTTCCATCCACTGTTTACTTTTCCAGGCCCACTTTTCTGTCTACTATCCTGTGCTCTGAAGAGGGAGGGCACAGGGCTCCTCACCTACCAGGGTTTCCAAATCTTACCCTTTGGCCCATAGCTCCCTGTCACAGATGTACCAGCATTCCCTTCTGATCTGTAACTTGACCTACAATGGGCCAGGAAGGACTGGATGAAATAGAGGCTAGAGGCTGTCAGCTCAGAATGCAGACTGTCGCCTCACTCTCTCTTCTCCTCCAGGCTCAAATGTTTTTGCAGAAACAGAGAGGAAACATATTCTCAGTAACATTAACATAGAATGCCAAGCATGACATGCATTATACATGCATTTATTCCACGTGAATATATGAAATCAACACAGTATAAAGGCATCAGTAACCTTGTCTCCTGCCACCAAAGAAGTGAAGGAGAGTAAAAATCCGTTAGTGGTTTGAGCCAGATCAATACTGAACTCTCAGGCAGGAAATTGCGGTGCTCTCACAAAGAGAGCTCCTCAGACATTGCCCGCACCAGACTTGGAGCCAGACATCCTGACAGAGGCTAACATAATGGCTCATAAGCGGCGAGCGGCTCCTTAAACTGCAGCCTAAATTCTCCCACAGTATCTCCAACTCAAAAGTCTCCTTGCAAAGGAAGCCCAAGATGAAAGAGCACTAAATATTTCCAAACAAGTTTTAAATCTCCTGATTTGGGTGAATTACATCCCAGGGAACTAAGAGAGCATGCAAATGAGGTGACAGAATCATTATTTCTTTGTGGGAGCTGGCAATATAAAAAGTCACAGAAAACTGAGACAGGGAAGTAGAATTCCCATTTTCAAAGGGGGGAAGAAGATAGCTTTCACATAGTATGGCTGGGTGAACTTGATATTGATTTTCAGAAACGTTCTAGAACATATTAAAAGAATAATTTACATGTACTTAGGAAATGATGTAGCAGTCTCTAGGACCCAGCAGGGGTTCATGAAGAATGAGACTAATTTAATTTTTTCTTTAATCAAATTATTAGATGATTATGATAATCCAGGAAATGCAATAAGCAATATTATTTTTTAAAGGATCATCGTTTTTTTTTTTTTTGTCTGTGCTGCGGGGCTCGTGGGATCTTAGTTCCCCGACCAGGGATTGAACGGGGGCCCTCGGCAGTGAGAGTGTGGAGTCCTAACCACTGGAAAGCCCGGGAATTCCCAGGATCATCTTTACTGAGGTGTAATTTACAAAAAATAAACTGCACCCATTTAAAGTGTGTAGTCTGATGAATTTTGACAAATGTGTACACCCATGTAGCCATCACCATGATCAAGATACAGAACATTCCATCACCCCCAAAAGTTCCTCTGTGTCCCTTTGCAGTCAAACCCCTTCTAATTCCTGGTGCCAGGCAAACACTAATCTGCTTTCTGTTATTACAGATTAGTTTCAATTTTCTAGAATTTCATATAAATGTAAACATATAGTATATAAATTTTTGTGTCAGGCTTCTGTCACTCACTGTATTGTTTTTGAAATTTATCCATGCTGTTGGATGTTACTTTTATTGCAAGTCATATTCCATTGTGTAGCTATACCACATTTTGTTTATCTATTCACCTGTTGATGAACATTTGGGGTTGTTTTTCATTTTGAGGTGTTATGAATAAAGCTGTATGAACATTCATGTACAAATTCTGTATGGATGTATGTTTTAATTTCTCTTAGTAAGCAATGATCTCAGTGCCAGAGACATTCGACAGGTCTTATATGCAACTGTGAACAAGATGGAGATGTGTGAGCCAAGTGCAAGAACTGTATATACAATATATATACACATAATATATATCACATAATAAAGTAACTTTGTCAATGACTATACTTAGCAAGTGTTAATTAATGGATCAATGCCAGCATGACAAGTGGTTCCTGTTATGGCATGGGACTCAGTCCTTAGTGTTCTTATATCTGGTATTCTTATCATGACTTGCAGAGCCAGGATCATCATATTTATGTATCAGTGAAGCTAGAAAGATTAGCTAATCAATAGCAGATTCAGGATCCAAAAAAATCTTCTAATAATTAAGTAATGATTTTAAACAACTAAAATCAAATTTGACAGGGAAAAGTGACAGGTATCAGGTATGAGTACCAAGAAACAACTGTTCAAGTTCAGGGTGAAGGGAATATGACTCAGGAGCATATGTGTAAAAAACCTCAAGTTTTCAGTGGCTAACAGCTTCAATGTCAGTTGACAGTCATACCACCAAAGAAACCAAGTTGACTTGGTACTACATTAATAAGTGTAATATCTGAATGAAAAAGGTAGTATTTATTCTATACCCTGTTTTTGTCAGAGCATATGTAGAGTATTGGGCAGAATTCTGAAACAACACAAACTGAGGTACATACAGAGGAAAGGGGCCAAGATGATAATTATTCAGGACTGTGTTGTATACAGGTTGAAAGAACTGAAGATTTATTTTTGTCTTGGTTAAAAGGACTTACAGTGGGGGGAGGGTATGGTTATAACAGTCTTTAAAAATCTGAAGAACTGGGACTTTGCTGGTGGTCCAGTGGCTAAGACTCCGTTCTCCCAATGCAGGGGACCAGGGTTCGAGCCCTGGTCAGGGAACTAGATCCCATATGGCACAAGGAAGGTCCCACATGCTGCAACGAAAGATCCTGCATGCTGCAACTAAGACCTGGTACAGCCAAATAAATAAATAAGTAAATAAGTATTTAAAAAAAAAATCTGAAGAACCATTCTGTGTAAAAGGAATCAGACTCTTTGTATGGTTCTGAGGGCTAGAAACATGGTTTGGGAGAAGCTAAACCATGTCTTCTGCTATTCCGTAGAAGACATATGGAATAACACTCCAACTATTAGACTGGTCCAAAGATAAGTGTGTTTTCCTCAGGAGATACTGAATTATTGGTCACTGGAGGTATTCAAATACGAATCCACTGACCTGGAATGTTGCCTCACCTGTATAAAGGGCATAATGATGCTAGTATAAGTGGACCAAGGATAATGTGAGTAAACATGTCTCTATTAAAATAGTTGTCATATTTTATTAGACTTATTGGTTGACATGTCTGTCTCACTTAGCTAAAGAATTCCCCAAATCAAGGACCACAGGCAATTCACTTTTTATCTGCAGCATCAACTATTCTATCTAGCTCAGGAAGGCGTTCAATAAAGGTTTCTTTGAATGGGGGAATGAATGACTGGAGGTAGCATATGTAAGAGTACTTTAGAAATGAAGAAAGCACAATATCAATGTTGCACAATTAATGATTAATAATTAATTTCTTCCTAAATTGCTTGTCAACGTAGGTTATCTATATTCATAATTATAACAAAAATTTATCCTTGCCATATGGCTTTACTGGTGAGTTCTTTCTATGCAGCAAGAAACACATCATTTTCATGCTATATAAACTGTTCATGAACAGAAAAAAAAGGATGAGAACCTTTCCCATCCATTTTTATTACTAAACTTATTTTATGAAGTTAGCATTAAATTAAAACTAAAATCTGACAAAAAACCCTCAAAAACAAAAATTGTAGTCTAATCTCAGTATGAATGTAATGCAATAAAATAATACAGCAGCAAATCAAATCTGATGGCATATTAAAAGAGTAACTCACCAAGTAACGTTATCCCAGGGATATAAGGACAATATAATATTAGCAAATATATTAATATAATGCATCATATCAGGATGACAGACAAGAAAAATCATATTATTACTGTAATAGATGTTGAAAAGGGAGTTGATAATTCAATAGCCACCTCTGATTTAAAAAATAGCTTTAAAAAAGAAAGAAAAACTAGCATAGAATTAATAATAATATTAATCCCAGTATAGCAGTAAATACCTAAGTAATTGTGATACACCAAAAGAATTATTATTTAACATTGTTTTAGAAGTTCTGGAAAACCAAACCAAAACAAAAGCAAAAACCCCAAACAGCAAAAACAAAAGTAGTAGAAGTAGATATGAAAAAAAGGAAGAAACCCAAAAGAATCGACTAAAAATTATGATAATTAATGAGATTTCATCATAGTGGCTAGATAAACAAACAAATGTACAAAAATAAATAGATCTACTCTATAACAGAAATAACCAGTCATAAGAGATTGTGAAACAAAAGAATACACTCGAAATAGGAAAAAGAACATAAACACTAACATAAACTTAATAAGAAAAGTTTAGGAGCTTGTGTGACATACAAGAGAAGACATTAATGAATTGAGAGATCATTCATCATCTTAATGGATGGAAACACTAATTATTTTAAATAGATCCATTCTTCTCTAATATTTATATTTGATGTAATTACAATAAATACACACTGGAATTTTTTGTAACCTGATAATAAAATGATTCTAAATTTCATATGGAATAATAAATAGATGAGAATAGCTGAGAAAATATTGGGGGCGGGGAAGGATTATAGTACTCCTCCTATGACAGATATTAAAATCTATTGCAAAGCTTCAGCAATTGAAACAATGTGATCCATTACAAAGGAGATATCATATAACAACGGGGATAAGAACTCAATAAATGAAAAGTTGACTAGCAGGTACTGC
Source organism: Balaenoptera ricei (assembly GCF_028023285.1). Classification (NCBI taxonomy): domain Eukaryota; kingdom Metazoa; phylum Chordata; class Mammalia; order Artiodactyla; family Balaenopteridae; genus Balaenoptera; species Balaenoptera ricei. The sequence goes on from NC_082660.1 coordinate 17,434,280, forward strand.
ATTTGGGGGAGTGGGGAAATCAGTTTCATGTAATACTTTATTGGATTTAAAAGAAATGTAATACAGAAATACAAACCATAAAATACTAGAAGAAAATATAGGTGACTATTTACCTAATCTTTGGGTGGGAAAAGACTGTCAAAGCTCAAATGTAATCAGAATAATCTCAAAGAGAAAGGTTAGATTTGACTTCAGAAAATAGTTAAATCTTTTTTTTTCTTTTTTAAAACCCCTCCTGTAGAGGGCTGACTTTCAAAAGACTGCATCAAGGGAGCTACTCTGCTACATCATTTAAACCGTTATGTAAAAAATTGAAAGGACAAATGGCAAGATGGGAATTTTTCCATAAATATAATAAAGACTTATCACTAATTTGTAAAAGTGATAAGAAATACCACAATGACCAGTAGAAAAATTGGCCAACAATGTTTACAAAAGGAAACATAAATGGTCAGCAAACAGGTGAAAAAAATTTAACCTCATTGGAAACTGAGGTAATGAATGTGGAACCAATAAGTAGTTTTCTCTTATAGATTTAACAAGTTTATAAAGGGATGAAAGTACTCATTGCCAGCAAGGGTGTGGTGGAAGACACTCTTGCATTCTCTTCGTATGAGTGTGAATTGGTACAGCCTTTCTGGAAAGCAGTACATATTAAAACCCTAAAAATGTTATTGCCCTTAAAAATGATTCCTCTTCCGGAAATAATCCAAAATGCAGATAAAGACTTAGGTATAGAAATACTGATTTCAGCAGCTGTCATAGGAGTAAAGAAAGGAAGCAATACAAATGTTCAATAACAAGGGAAGAGTTAAGCAAATTTGGTATATCTATATGTCAGGAACATTATGTAGCCTTTAAAATATGTTTATAAGGATTTTTTAATGGCATGGGAAAATGCTTATAATGTAAAAAGCAATATGCAAATTTATACACACAGAGTATATTCTCAGACATCTTAAAAATATATAGACAGTTGGGCAAAAGGAGATGCCCACAGTATCAACTGTGTGGCACAACTATGGAGAATTTTATTGCAATCTTTATACTTCCCCATATTTTCCCAAATCCTTATAATGATCCCTTATTTTTAGATAAAAAAAAAATACTTTAAAAATACTCATTTTAAGATAAAAATTATTCTTTAAGTGAAGAGCCAAAAAGCTGTCAAAAAGGAAAAAGTTAAGAAGAATCATAATGTGTCAAGGCTTCTTCAGAATTTCTGATAGGTTCATTTGGAATGTGTTGCATTTGGGATGCCGATAGAAACCTGGTGAGGACATCCAGTTGGCAAATGGCAATACTAGTTAGAGCTTGGAGCAATATAGGTTGTAAATAAGTGCAGAGATATCAGAACCTTGGACAATTTAGCCCCTGTGATTTTCAGTTTCCTCCTCAATAAAATAGGGATGATAATGGTATTTCATAGAGCTGTTGTAAGGATTAAATGAGCTAACATAGGTAAAACATCCAACCTAGTACATAAATGTTAGCTATTATCATTGTTAATTTTATTATCATTGATGAGAGTAATGGTTAAGGTGAAGAAAGAAGATGGCTGATGTTGTTGGTGCCCCAATCATATCCCTCAGCCCTTAACATTCTGTGCATAGCAGTCTGACTTCCAACTATGGCACCTGCGACTCTTTGCCTGAGGACAGGTGAGTAGTGCCAGGGAATTAAAATAGCCCTCAACCAACAACTCATAGGCTTGGTGGCTCCAAAAGCAGGATAATTCTGAAGCATGTGTTCTACAGTGGGATTATGCTCCAGTTGCCCACAGTGGTAACTGGCTTGATATTACATGCTTTATTGGCTTCTTTCCCTTACCTGCCTCACTTCCCCACTCCCCTCCTGGGATCATCTCCTCAGTAAATGATGTGCATGTAAATCCTTGTCTCAGGGTCTGCTTCTGGGAGAACCAAAATTAAGACAGGCAAGGATGGAACCTGGTCTACAATAACATTCAAGGGATGACTCGGGAAAAAGAAGCCCATGATGGAACTAGAGAAGAAATAGAGAGAGGTACTGGAAAACTGTGGTAAGTGTGGTCTAAAAACCCAAAGTAAAGGAGAGTTTCCCAAATGAGGTAGGAGGAAACAGCATCAAATGCTATGGAGATGAGATGCAAAAAGAACTGGAAACTGTCCATCTGAGTTGGCATCTATGAGGTGCTAGGTGACCTCTGCCAGGAGATTTTTGGTATAGTGGTGGAGGAAGCCAGATGGCAGTGGGTTGAGGAAGTGAATGGGAGGTGAAAAAGCAGAGGCAGCAAGTGTAGGCTATTCATTTAGGAAGTCTGGCTGTGAAGGGAAAGAGAGAGAGGGAGGGAGGGAGGGATGAAGAGAGAGAGAAAGGGGGGGAGGAGAGGGAGAGGGGGGGAGAGAGAGAGAGAGAGAGAGAGAGAGAGAGAGGGAGACGCAGTTACCTACTGGCACATAGGAAATCTTTAATCTCCATCTTTAAGATGGAGAGACCTGGATATACTCTAGTTTAATGATAAGAGAAAAAGAATCCATTGAAATGTTGAAAAACCATATCACTCTTGATATAATGCTTTAACTACCCCCATATTCCAAGAGTTTCCCAATATTCTCATCTTCATCAACACCCTTTTATTGAGCACCCTTTCATTTAATACTGTTAAGTATTGAGAAAAAAAGAAGTATAAGACACAATTCCTGATGTCAAGGAGATTATACTCTAGTAGGGGATGTGAGATATCAACATATGAAAAGGTTATTAAAAATATAAGATAGGACACGATGATGATAAAATCAGAGGTACAGTTAATAATTACTTTAGCTGTTCAAAGGAAGATAGGACAGGTGGGGAAGGCTTCATGGATTTGGGGTGTAGATGACTTGGCAGAAAAGCTCACTGGGGAGAAGGGTTCAAAGGGGGAAATTTAAGAGAGAGGTAGAAGTTGGTAATAAACAGGTCTGGAAGGGGTTTGAATGCTAAACTAAATTTAAAAGCTTGTATTTCATTTAGTAGGCAAAAAAAGGAGCCATTTACTTTGTGAACAGGGTGAAATGCAGTATTTTGGAGAAAGTAACTTGAAAGAGGTACGCAGCATGGTTTGGAAAATAAAACAAAAGCAGGAGGGCTAGCCAAATAGGGACGAGAATCAAGCTTGGAGTAGGATGGGGAGGATGGAGAGAAAGGACAGAGAAGGGACCTTTTATATTTTGGTTATTAGGTTTGCCTTATTTCATCATCTAGATTATAAGCTACTTGGGCTATGCCTTGGTCATAACTGGAACCCATATCACCCTCAACAAAAGGTCTATTACACAAATGATGGGAACATACTGTATAGAACAGGGAACTCTACCTAATGCACTGTGGTAACCTAAATGGGAGGGAAGTCCAAAAGGGCGGGGATATCTGTACGTGTATGGCTAACTCATTTTGTTGTACAGTGGAGGCTAACACAACATTGTAAAGCAACCATACTCCAATAAAAATTAATAATAAAAAGGTCTAGTACATAAATGTTCCTGAATAATTGAGTAAATGAAGTGACAGATGAATAAAATGAATAAGTGAGTGCACATCAAATGAATAAGCATTAAAAGAGATGAAACACCAAATGGATCTTGGAGGACAAAGAAATCAAAGAAGGATAGAGGGTTTCTAAGTGTGTTTGGGGAAAATAACAGCATCATTGATTGAATCGACTGGCACCTAGTAAATGCTCAGAGTGTAATCTTATATATTTATATATTGTAATTCTATATATTTATATTTATCTTATATATGTATGATATTGAAAAGAGACAAATCTGGGGACTTCCCTGGTGGTTCAGTGGGTAATACTCCACGCTCCCAATGCAGGGGGCCCGGGTTCGATCCCCGGTCAGGGAACTAGATCCCGCATGAGTGCTGCAACTGAGAGTCTGCGTGATGCAACTAAGAAGTCCTCATGCTGCGTCTAAATATCCCCCATGCCGCAACGAAGATCCCATGAGCCGCAACGAAGACAAGGCACAGCCAAAACAAACAAACAAATAAATATTTAAAATAAAATAAATCTGGGAAATCTTAAAAAAAAAAAAAAGAAAATAGACAAAGCTGGAAGGCACTTCACTCCTTTGGTAGTTTAGCAGAGAGGTAGCCTAGCAGGTCTGAGTTAACTCAACAAATGCCAGTTGCTAAGTTCCAGGGGCTCCCCTTTTCTAACCAGGCCACTTCCTCAAACATCAACCTTCTATTTTTATATGGTTCCCGAGGATTCCCTACTCCCAATTTTAAAAATAAATATGTAGGGTACAATGGGAGATGGGGGTCTCTCTTTTGGAACCCTGTCTGTCCAGCCTAGCCTGATCAGCCTAAGTACACCTCTCTATGGGGTAATGAGAGCTTCCGGGGTATGTGTATTCTCTACTTCTCTGGTGTAAGTTTTCCTTCAAAAAAACTTACGTATTTACATCACATGGTCCTAGTGTGTGTGGGACTGAAAAATCTAACATATCATGAATAACAAATAACAGACACATATAGTTGAGATTTTAGAGCGAGAATTTTTCTGAGGGAAATTTTAATTTTAGACATGATCCAGAGAGCTATCATCTGTAAAAATAAATATCGATCTGATAGAAATAATAAAATCCTACTTAAATCCATTTGTAAATGCTTGAATCTCTTTAATAGAGAAATTCCATAAAACTTTTTGATGAAAAAGAGTCATTAAACATGAACTATAGATCAAATCAACCGATACTTCTTTTTTTTTTTTTTTTAACCTATACTTCTTTACTGAGTGCAAGCTTATGCTTGGTACTCTTTGATAGCTAATAAATACAGAAAGAATGATAGAATTAGAAATTATCAATAGAATAGAATAGAAAATTAACAATTTTCAAATTCAAATGAAATAACAGGTCTAGAAAAAATGATAATTAGTGGATAATAAAATCATTACGTCTGAGGTTATCAACTTTGGATGCGCGTTGGAATCACTTAGGGGATTAAAAAAAATGCTAATACCCATGTCACACAGCCAGTGATTCTGATTTAAATGACTATGGGTGTGGCCTTGGCATTGTGACTATTTAATTCTCCACAGGTGATTCTAATGTGTAGCCAAGGTTAGGTGAGAGGTTGATGGAAACCAGACATTAAATGCCTCATGAAGTGATGCAATGGGACAGTCCCAGCACCACCTAGGAAGTCTTCTTGCCTAAAAAAAAGTCATTGAACCTAAATCTAATCAAGTTTCTAGATATAACTCCAAGTTTACAAGACATAGAAATCATAAATAACACTTATATGCATCTGTAGATATGTGAATCAGTGTCATATAGAAATTATATAGAGGATAAAGGAACAACTTAATAGCACCAAAGGGAAGCAACAAAATCCCAAATGTGGGATATCCTACAAGACCAAAAACTCAGTTTCTTCATTAATGGCATGTTAGAATAAATAAATAAAAGGAAGGTGGGGACTGTTACAGAATTGAAGAGCCTTAAGAAACATAAAAACCAAATCCAGTGCGTAGGACTTGTTGGATCCTATGCCAGGGATCTTCTCTTTTCTCCTCCAGATTTTCTCTCCACCCTTCTCTCTGGCCTGGGAAGTTGACCTATATGGACTGTGCCTTTAGGCTCCCTTGCCCTCCGGCTTCTGGTTGGGTTTGGCCAATGGGAAGCCCCAGCAGGAGATCAGAGAGGGGAAGAGTGGGCAGTCTGGGGATTTATTCCCCTGACTTCCTCTCTGTGAGGTCACCTGGACTGGCTGGATCCCTCCATAGAAGGACAATGTTCCTCTCAAGGTCTTCTCTACAGACTCTTTCCTTCCAGGTTTAGTAACCTTGACATTGTCCTCGTTATTCCTTCACACCTAGCGGTGGTAACAGCTCTGCTGCTGCTAGCCAAAGATGACTGCACTAGCCTCCGTGATTCCCCTACACCCCACAGTGCTTTTGTAAATAAACCCTCCTTGAACTATCCTAACCTGAGACTGCTGTTTCCTGATGGGACTGATATAGATCCTCACTGAACCAAATCAATTATCCTTTGAGACAGTGGAGAAATTTTGACTATGAAGTAAACATTAAAAACTATTAAGGGATTATTATTAATTTCATGAGGTATGATAATGCCATAGTGGTTATGTAAACAAACAAACAATTACCAGTTAGAGATACAAACTAAAGTATTTATTGATGAAATGATATGTCTAGGAATTGTTTTAAACATACTACATTGGAGACCTGGGCAGTGGGGTGGAAAGTAAGAAAGAGTACCGCAGGAGGGACTTCCCTGGTGGCACAGTGGTTAAGAATCTACCTGCCAATGCAGGGGACACGGGTTCGAGCCCTGCTCCGGGAGGATCCCACATGCCACGGAGCAACTAAGCCCGTGCGCCATAACTACTGAGCCTGCGCTCTAGAGCCCAAGCCACAACTGCTGAGCCCGCGTGCCACAACTACTGAAGCCCGCGCACCTAGAGCCCGTGCTGCACAGCAAGAGAAGCCACCACAATGAGAAGCCCGCGCACCACAACAGAGTAGCCCCCGCTCGCAGCAACTAGAGAAAGCCTGCACGCGGCAACTAGAGAAAGCCCGCACGCAGCAACGAAGACCCAGTGCAACCAAAAATAAATAAATAAAAATAAAATGAAATAAAAAATTAAAAAAAAACAAGAAAAAAGTACAGCAGGAATAGATGAAACAAGATTATCAAAATGTTGATAATTGAAGCAGGGTGACAGATATATGAGGGTTCATTTTATGTACTATTCTCTCGATTGTGTGAACAGTGGAAAATTTCTATAATAGAATGTTAAAGCAGAGCAACCAATGTTTTATTTTTTTCTTAGATGAGACCTGGTTTGCGATTTTTCATTAAAGAGAGAGGCACACAAAATCTGAATTTATACCAAATGAAGACTTTAAGGGTGTGTTTCAAGCATGGAAATATGAAGATGTTTCTACATTTTATTCTTTCCTGCAGAGAAAACCTGATGAGAAAGCTGCATACATTTACTGGATATATTTTTTTTTCTCTTTAGATATTCAGATAGCTACCAAATTCTGTCAATCTGCCCGTGAGCATCTGCAAAGGGAGGGGATGAAGAGGGTCTGGGGGGAGTGGAGGGGCCCCGATAGGCCTGAGCTCCTATTGTCTGCAACCTCAATGACAAAGTCTGTTATTGCTTGGAGCTTCCTTTTTATTTTGTTTTGGATTTTTCTGGTAATAGATACTAGTAATGGAGCAAATTTATGCATAAAAATTGTCATTATTTATAATCCTTTCAGGGGATTTAGTTGCTCCTGGGGCAGCTCAGAAGCAAACAATTTCTTCTGCAACAAATTCTGCCCTAACCAAAGGAAGCAAGATGCTGGATTGGTTCTGCTTCAGTAGCATTTTTGCTTCTCAAACACCATAGATAAGAGAATTTTGTAGATATTTGAGAAGAATGAGTGAATACAAATTGAAAGACATACATATCTTGCCACTAAAATAAGCTTCCTTTTATACGAAGCAAGTAGCAGACAACAATAAGGAAAATCCAAGCCCAAAGAATTCTATTGCATGCTCAAAAATAAAACAAAATAAAAATAAAAGCCAAAGTATAATGTAAGTTGGGTTAATAAAGTTGCTTTGTTTTCTTATAATAATAAAAGTTGGCAGGGCTCCACCTGCATTAAAGTACTTCCTGGCATAATGTTCTTCACTCTGTTTCTCCTACCCCCACTTTGCTAAGCTTGTTTTACTGACATTACTGTTAATTGATGGTTACTAGATATAACCACAAGGCAGACAGATGAGGAAGGAAAAGTTGAAGCTTGTTTATAAAACAGGAAAATGCTGCTTTTTAAACTGTAGTATTAATATAAGAACCTCAGTTTACCAAATAAATGTAGTATTAACACAAGAACCTCAAGTCACCAAGATAAAAGTTGTACTTACTGCAAGTACAATGTAAGTTGTATTAAATGTTGACAATAAGGATCAATATTGGGGAAAACAAGATGATTTAAGGGTGTTTTAAAAATAGCCTCCTAGAATGTATCTGAAAGAAAGCCTCCATTTCTAAATTATTTGCAAATATTGGCTAGGATATGGGAGTAGATAATTTGGACTTAGGCATCTGGTGAGGTTAGTAGCATAAAGGTTAAGAGCAAGGAGTTCGGAGTCAGTCTGCCTGGGTTCAAATTCTGGCTCCATGACTTTATAACTGTATTGCTGTTGTCCAGTTGCTGGACCTCTCTGAAAGGCTGACTCAAATTCCTCATATGAGAAAGAGGGATGGCAATAGGGGGTTGTCGGGAAAATTAAATAAAATAAATAACTCAGATAATATGACTTCAGATCCTCATAAAGGGACATAATCCAGAAAGGAAAGAACTAGAACAACTTAAAGCGTTGACTACATAGTTGTTCACAGGATAAAATTATTATTTTGTCATCTTAAATAATTTATGGACCATGATGAGAGAGATTAATCAGAACTATCAATACAACAAAACTAGCAACAGTTCTAGAGGCTGATCCCATGGGAAGATCTGCTCCTCTCTCCAAAAGAAAATAGTCAATTGCACTGATTTTGAAGTTGTTTTGCATCAAGAATTATGGAATCTCCCATGGAGAACAGTATGGAGGTTCCTTTAAAAACTAAAAATAGAGTTGCCATATGATCCAGCAATCCCACTCCTGGGCATATATTCGGAGAAAACACTAATTTGAAAAGATACATGCACCCCAATGTCATAGCAGCACTATTCACAATAGCCAAGACATGGAAGCAACCTAAGTGTCTGTTGACAGATGAACGTATAAAGAAGATGTGATATATATATATATATATATACACACACACACACATATATATATATATATATATATACACACACACATATATATATATACACACACACACAATGAAATATTACTCAGCCATAAAAAAGATGAAATAATGCCATTTGCAGCAACATGGATGGACCTAGAGATTATCATACTAAGTAAGTCAGACAGAGAAAGACAAATATCATATGATGTCACCTATATGTGGAATCTAAAAAAATGATGCAAATGAACTTATTTACAACACAGAAATAGATTCACAGACATAGAAAACAAACATATGGTTACCAAAGGGGAAAAAGGTGGAGGGAAAGGATAAATTAGGAGTTTGGGATTAACATATACACACTACTCTACATAAAATAGATAAACAACAAGGACCTACTGTATAGCACAGGGAACTATATTCAATATCTTGTAATAACCTATAATGGAAAAGTATCTGAAAAAGAATACACACACACACACACACACACACACACACACATAAAAAACTGAATCAGTCTGCTGTACACCTGAAACTAACAACATTGTAAATCAATTATACTTCAATAAAAAAAAAAGAATTATGGAGTCTCATCAACTCAGTCATTATTTGACATCAGCAGTTACTTTGATATAAGGGTTCAATATCAAAAATGATGGACATTTAGGCTGATTCTGAATTAGGAATGAAGTCATCAGAGCAACTGTGAATATCCTGCCATCATTATTTTATTAAACTAAAAGGAGGGTTAACATTGAGTCAAATTACATTAAGTACAAACCCCAAATGAATACCAATTCACATTAATTTTCAAGTGCTGCATTCACTCTGCCTTTCCACATCAGGACCAAGCCATGATTCAGAGGCAGCCCACTGATGAGTCATCCCCTGCTGATACCTAGATGGGTCAGAATGCCCTGCGTGGATTGAAAAGGAGGAGACAGAGAGTCCTAGGGCTTCCTTTGGTGTGACATGGCAGAACCTAGGGGCCAGGATCTAAGTCCCAGGACCCAGGAGAAGGACCCGAGAAGCAACGTCTCTTGCTCTCAGAGAACTCAACTTTCTATTGTCCCTTGAATGAGGCTTCCATGTGCCCAAAGGCTGCATGAGTTCTTTGACAAATGTGGAGGCTTCATGAGCAGGGAAAGATATCTCTTCCAAACTAGAGGACCAATCTTCTTTCCAAATGGTCCTGGTCCTTGATGTCAGAGAAAGGGAAGTGCAGAACAAAGAACACCCATGACACCATAGCTGAAAGTCCCCACAAGTTGCTATAACCCACTTGGTGCTAAAACACATCCAAATGAGCAAAAAAAACCCCAAAAAACAAAAAAACTAATATAAAGGTCCTCTGGGAAAGAGTTGAGTTGTCTCTGATTCCAGCTCGGCATTCTACCTGTCCTCTTCCTTCCCCCTGGCTCTCCTCTTTATCCACTCCAGCCCTCCGACCTCTGCCCAGTGGCCCTGTTTTCCAGGATCATCTCTCTGTCTGTCTGTTCTAATGGTGAGTACTTCGAAGTCCTACTCCCTGCTCACCATCTGACCACACACTAGGCCAGCCTCTCTCACACACATCTGTCTATACTGAGAGGCTTGCAGCCTATGAGAATTTCCCATTCCTCCATGGGTCACACACCTAACTTAACCAGTCACCTCTATAGGAAATCAGGACAAGAGGTACTTCCTGAACCTCTACTGAATCAGGCAAGAGAGAGTGCTTGCCACATTAGATTCAGTGTTCACACAAAGGCCAAGATATTACAAAACCTGGCTATAGGAAACAGAGCCCTGAAAAGAGAAAGTTTTACAGCCTCCTGTTTGAATGGCCTTTGCAGTCGTGCTTCCAGGTTTTCAGTTACTAGAGAGCATATACCAATGTCTGAGACTTTGAGAACCACTTCTGTGTATTCCATCCTGTGTATCAGCACCCAGAAGAGCACAGAGCCCAGAACTGAACGATGGTAACTTATTTTTTGATGTATCATACAGAAGTAATCTTTCCTTGAGATTATAGCTGGATAATAACTTCCCTATTATAGAAACTTGACCGGCTTACATTATATGTATTTATAGGTCACAACCTAGAGAAGCTCAAGTCAATAACTGCTTTACGGGATCATGTGAGTTAACTACTCCTGCATCACAAGCCACCCCAAATGTTGGTGGTTTAAACAGCAATTATTGGGCTTCCCTGGTGGCGCAGTGGTTAAGAATCTGCCTGCCAATGCAGGGGACATGGGTTCGAGCCCTGGTCTGGGAAGATCCCACATGTCGCAGAGCGACTAGGCCCGTGAGCCACAACTGCTGAGCCTGCGTGTCTGGAGCCTGTGCTCCGCAACAAGAGAGGCCGCGATAGTGACAGGCCCACACACTGCGATGAAGAGTGGCCCCCACTTGCCGCAGCTAGAGAAAGCCCTCGCACTGAAACGAAGACCCAACACAGCCAAAAATAAATAAATAAATTAATTAATTAATAAAATTTAAAAAAAACAGCAATTATTTATTATTGCTCACAAGTCTGCAGTTGCCTGGGGGTTGGCTGATCTAGGCTGGGCTCTGGGTGGGAGGCTCAGCTCCACGTATCTCTCAGCCTCAGGCATGTTCTTCTTATGGGATGGCAGAGCTAAAAGAAGGTAAACAGAAACATGCAAGGCTCTAAGACTGAGGCTTTGACTGGCACCCTACACTTCTACCCACATTCCTTTGACCAAAGGACATCACACAGCCAACTCAAAGACAAGGGGTGGCAATAAAAACTCTGCCTTTATGAAGGATCTCCAAAGTCACATGACAAAAGGTATGCTACAGGGAGGGGTGAAAAATTAGAGCCAACAAGGCACTTTATCACAATTACAATTTCTGAGAACATGGGAAATTTGACTGTAGGGAATACTTGGCTGATGTTAAAATAAGAATGAGTTTTGGATGACATCAGTTGCAAGGTACTCATTTCTTCCAGATTCTTATTCATTAAATTCTTACTACTTCCAGGAGGGTCACAATGGTTGAAACTAAAAATTGCCGTGTTCAAGTATCCCAAACCTTGTACAAAGTTCCAATTGGTAAATTAACTATAGTGGCTTTTCTATAGACTTCAAAATTTGTTTAATCAGAAACCCATGATAACCAAAACCCTTGAAATGTTTTTATTGATCTGTTCCTTGTTTAATTAAGTCAATTTCCCTTACGGTCATCCGAATTAACAATACAAGCTATAATTCTATTGAATCTACAATTCTAATATAGAAGAATCTGTATGGAAGCATGTAACAAAACACAAAGAAAGCTTATCCACAGAGTGTTTTCATGGTTGGTATTTTCAATTTCATGATAAGATGCAATGTGGAACAAACTCTAATTAAGGCACCTTCAGAAACATCTTGTTGTCTTGGCTTTGGCAATTATAGATTTACCTTGCTTCTGGTGGCAATTATAATTTTTATATATACCAAAGAAGAAATTTTCTCTCATTACTCAAATTTGAAAGCTCTGTGCTCTATATGAAACAAGCAAAAGATGGCCCATAGTGATTAATTAAGGATTAGGCTATTTAGATGTACTACCAAACAAATTACCAGGGCAGCTTTTCTGTAAGAAGCATGTTTACAAACCTTCTGCCTCATTTGTACACGTAACAAAAACAGTACTTTAGCTCGAGCAATACCCATGTTCTTCCCTTGAGAAGGATGCTTTCTGCAATAGCACACACATTTCAGGTAATAGTAAAAGAACATCAAAGTCATCTTTTAGCTGAAGAACAAGCCAAAATACCCACCCACTCAGCTCCTCCCAGAGCTCTTTACTTCAGGAAGATACACATGCCTGCAATAAGAAATTGATGTATTAAAGATCCTACTTATGTTACATTTACAGCCAAACCCAGGGAGACAGCTAATGGCACTCTAAAAATGGTCATTTTGTCAGAGCTTCGGTGTCGATTACTGATTACACACAGGAAATGGTGACATAAAAAACCCAGTGACAGCACAAACAGCACCTGGCCAGGGCCTATGCATGAGCACGGCTGTTTGGTACACAGTTATATTTGGTTCATTTGATTAAAACTCTGGGTATCATCAGCTGGCAGGAAGAATTAGAACTAGTCAGCTTGTTATTTTTTTTTTTGACATCTTTTTTTTTTTTTTTTTTTTTTTTACATTATACCAGAACATATAATTTTTGACATCTTTATTGGAGTATAATTGCTTTACAATGGTGTGTTAGTTTCTGCTTTATAACAAAGTGAATCAGCTATACATCTACATATAACCCCATATGTTCTCCCTCTTGTGTCTCCCTCCCACCCTCCCTATCCCACCCCTCTAGGTGGTCACAAAGCACCGAGCTGATCTCCCCATGCTATGTGTCAGCTCGTTAATTTTTTCTTTCAGTTCAATATCTAAGAATTTATTCCCATGAGTGTAGTCATGAGGAATGAGGCAAACAACGATTAAAGTTCATGAGAGGTTTATAAAATGTGGCAGAGATTTGGAAAGAATGCTGGTCTGTGAGTCAGAACATAGCTAATAACAATAGCTAGCATTTCACTAATGCTTCTGATGGTGCCTGGAACTGTGCTGAGTGTTCTGTGTGCCTTAATCAATTTCATCCTTCCGACAACCCTATGAGGTAGACGCTGTCATCATCCCCATCTTACAGATGTGGCTGAGAGAGACATCACAATATCCAAATGTGCTGGACTCGAGTCCTGATATTTTACTAGCTAGAAGTGTGTCCTTGAACAAATAATTCCTTTTTTGTGTGCCTCTGTGTTTTTATACAGAAATGAGCTAGTAGGACTAGATTGGTGGTTCGTCCTTGGCTACAAATTAGGATCTCTTGGAATGCTTTTATAAGGCAATTTGTTGAATATTTACTGCATGCCAAGGGCTTTATATATAGTATCTCATTTGATTCAACAGTAGCCTGAGATATCATCAAGGAAATGAGGAATACCTGATCTCATGGAAGAAAAATTGAAGTTCAGGAACTTGCCTAGATTATAAAGCTCAGAGATGGCAGCCGGATCTGGGCTCAGTCATTTCTGACCGCCAGTCCTGGGCTTTGGGTCCTGGGATGAATTACGCTCATCCTTTATTGACTGATCACCACTCTCCCTGTTTCCAGTCTCATCCCTGGCTAATGTATCCTCTGCATTGTTTCCTGAATGCTCTTTCTTAACTGTGCAAGTTACTCCCACCTTGAAATCTGACATTATGTCTTCAGAGCTTTTTGGATATTTCAAACTCCTCGCTGCAGCGCACGAGGCACTCCGGGATCTGGTTAGTCCTCCAGTCTCGTTTCCTGCCAGCGCCCCCGCCCCCCTATTTTGTTCAGGCAGTGTGTCATACAGTTCCTCACATCTGCCCTCTTCACATATGTTGCTGTTTCTTCCCAGAATGTCCTTTTCTTCTTTTCTCCCCTCTCCTAGCTTAATTCCCACTCCTCCTAAGCTCAGCTTAAGCATCTCCTCTTGAAGACTCCTCTGGCTACGATGGGAACTTTGTCAGGCCGCCCTTATTTGTTCCCATAGGACCCAGGGCCCTCTTTAAGGGAGTTGACTGGAAAGGTCACTTCCTTCTGAAGCATTCTCTAACTCTTCGATGTCTTATTGACCCGTGTGCCTGAATCGAAATTGACGAAGGGGAGCTGGCGAGGAGGAGATGGGCTGGAGAGGGAGTAGGATCAGGCAATTTGCTTGGGGCTCCCCACCCCTGCCTCCTATGCTCTGGTCCCCAACCGGTCATGGTCATCTTATCCCTAGATCACGGTAATCTCCTCCTGACTGCTCCCTCTGCTTCTATCCTGCAGGCGCTTCCCAACACACAGGCCGCAGGGATACTTTTTTTTTTTTTTTAAACATCTTTATTGGAGTATAATTGCTTTACAATGGTGTGTTAGTTTCTGCTTTATAACAAAGTGAATCAGCTATACATATACATATGTTCCCATATCTCCTCCCTCTTGCGTCTCCCTCCCTCCCACCCTCCCTATCCCACCCCTCTAGGTGGTCACGCAGGGATACTTTTAAACATAAGGCAGAGCTCGGGGCTACTGTGCTCAAAACCCTGCAATGACTCCCATCTCCCTCATAGTCAAAATCCAGGTGCTAACAAGGGCCTTTAAGACTTGACATCAACACTTCTCAAGTTTTCATGTGCATATGAATTACCCGGGGATCTTGCTAAAATGCAGACTATGACACAGTAGGTCTGGGGTGGGGCCTGAGATTCTGCATTTCTAACCAGCCCGCAGGTGAAGCCGATGCTGCTGCTCCTCGGATCCCGGATCCCCGCTCTGAGTAGTAAGGCTCTCCTTGACCTGGCTTTCCATTTCCTCTCTGATCGCCTGTCCTATTCTCCTTGCTCTCTCCACTCCAGCCCTACAGGCCTCCCTACTGTTCAAAGAACACACAAGAAATATCCTCTTGCCTCAGGGCCCGTGTACTAGTTATTCTTCTTACCTGGAATGCTCTTGCCCCAGATCCACTTGGCTAACTCTCACTTTCTTCACATCTTTGCTCAAATCTCACCTTTTCCATGAGCTCCACCCTGACCACCTGATTTAAAATTGCAAACTGCCCTCTGCTGCTCAGGTCCTGCACTCCTAAAACCTTTTCTCTTGCTCTTCTGTTCTTTTCTTTCTGCATAGCTCTTATGACCTTTTAACCCATGTTATCAATTTACTTATGTATTACAGTCATGATTTTGTTACCTAGCTCCCGCCCCCAATTCCACAAAGCCAGTTCCCAAGGAGCTCCCACTCTGTATGTTGTGTTCACTGATGTTCCCCCAGAGTCTAGGACAGCTGCCAACAAATACTATTTGAATTTTGAATTTGAATGTTGTGGGTGAATGAGAAGGAGAAATGAATATGATGTGGTGTGACTGTGTGTCCTCCACTGAGTATATTTTCCCTAAGTGCATTTTGCTTGGTGCTTGGCATATTGAAGTGAGATATTGCTTGGCACATTCTAAAGGCTTTTCTTGGGCAAGACACAGCAAAGTATGTTGTGCTTGAGACATTTCATGTTTTCCTTTATTTCCAGATGACTTCTTCTGGAAGAAATGTCATCTTCTTCTAATAAACTTGCCATTATCTTTGGAGACAAATTTCAGGAAAGAAATAAAGAGTATTGAAATTACTGTCTTCCATCTTACCCATGACTCAGACAGGTAAGCGCTTCTGTACTTCATCTTCTTCAAATTTAGTAAAGCAATCAGGTGTGTCTTTCATGATGGCAGAAGTTGATTCCCTTTTAATTCTACCAGTCACTTTACCCTCCTTCTCCCTTCATTTTTCTCAATCCTCCTACATTACTAAGCTTTCACGAGGCATTGTTTGACTGACATTACAGTCAGCATTTTTATATAACTAAGAAGATTATATCATGGAATAAAGACATAAGCTAAGTACTCCACTGATATAGCTCTTGAATTGATCTTGGGCAGTATGCACAAAGACCAATAAATTGCACTTTTTTTTTGGTCTTTTTTGGGTATTCTACTCGCCCATCCTCAAAAAAATAATCTCTTGAATATTGGGTTAAACCATATGACATTGCTAATATTCAACCATTTTGACTTAGAAAAATAGCAATTTCAGATGGTTCAAACTAAATATAATTAGGAGAGTTTCTTCTTCTCTTCAGAGAGCAATCAATTCCTTAAAAAAGAAGCAAGATTTGTGGGCTGCAAAACAAGATTTCTGGAAAATAGGGCATTTAGCCTTGTCAAGGAGAGGACAGGCTTGCTCTCATCCCCTTGCATAGGCTCCATCCAGACCATCTTGGGCCCTCTGAGCAAGCTCTGGGCTGGGAATGAAGTCTAGCTGACAACAGTGGGTAAGCAAGGCCGTGGGGGCTTTCTGGTGACCATTCACACGGGATAGAAATAGTCTCAGTCTCTTAGCCCACTCAGAGAAATTCATCCATATAGCCTTTTCCCAATCCTTGTCACCAATCTTCCAATTTTGTTTCTTTTAGGTCATGTTCAGTTACTCAGATCTTTAGCCAGTGCCAAGGAATTTGTGTAGCTGCTGACCTCAGGCTATCTCCCTTTCCACACAAGGTAGGCAAGGGGATGTGCTGCTTGAAATTCTACTGTGAGAGGATTTCTCTTCATCATCCTTTTGAGCCATATTTGAGGGAGGCTATGTTCTGGTTATCTACCAATGCATAACAAACCACCCCAAACATAGTGGTATAAAACAACTATTTTATGATGCTTGTGGATTCTGTGGATCTGGAATTCAGATGGGCACAGCAGAAATGGTACCACAATGTCTGGGGCCTCAGCTGGAACACTCAAAGGTTGGGACTGACTCCACAGCTAGAGTCTGGAATCATTTCAGGCCATCTTCACTTACGTGTCTGGTGGTTACTGCTGGCTTTGGTGGGACCTCATCCAGGCTATCAGCTAGAACAGCTACACAGGGCCTCTCCATGTGGTCTCTCTGAGTAAGCTAGTCTGGGTTTCCTCACGGGATGAGCAACTCCAGAGAATCAGGTAGAAGCTGTATCACCATTTATGACTCAGCCTCCGAGGTCACACAGCATCACTTCTGCCATAGTAACAAGCCTGCCCAGATTCAAGGGAAGGGAACATGGATTCCCTGCCTCTCTCTGAAAGGAGTGTCAAAGGCCCATCTTAAAAAGAGTATGTGGGATGGGCAATTTTGTTGCAGCTCATACATGCTAGCTGTTATTATCAGGGAGTCCCAGACCATTTTGTTGAATGCAAATTGTTGAAATAATTATTCCCAATAATTGATTTTCACTTATTGAACATTTTTGAGCAATCTGGGATGATTTTTGCAACCTTTTATGTGCCTTTAAGCATTTTTGTTCATTTTTTTCAGAATTAGAGTAATTTTCACTCTATTTATTTTTAAAATTTCTAATTCTTTGAAAGCCTAACTGTGTGTAGAGGTATCAGCTATCAGCTGGAAAAGTGGCCTTCCATCAAAGAAAACTGAGGTTTATTTTTCATTGACCTCAAACTATAACTAGCTACATCGATTAATGATGGCCCAAAGCCCATGAAAATCATATGAGGATCAATGTTTAGATATAGTTTTTCTATCTTTCTTAAAATCCAGTAAGAGATTCCTGTCTCCTGTCTAGCGGCAAGGCAAACACCAGATCGATCTGCCTTCAGGCCAGCAGCGTAAGCAACCTTAAGCTTGTCCTTGCATTCACACTGTGGTTGCCCGTGCTTTGTATTACAGCTTCAATCCCGACAGCAAACACTGTATGAATGCTGGCCACAAAATGTCATACACAGCTAAGAAAACTTTAAAAAATAAATGTTTATGCAAAGATAGTAAAAACATGTTAAGTAAATTAAGTCAACGGTGATGGTTGAAAATTAAAAGGATGAAAAGGCTAATGAGAAGGTAGACAAAATTACTTTTATGACTGTTTAAAATTTGTGCAATTACTCTAGGTTGTACAGAAATTATAAAAACATGAACTGAATATTGTAAATGTTAATTCTTATACTAATTTGCTTATAGACAATTCATTTAGAGCTAGAAGCAAATGTAACAATTTCTTACAGCATTTGCAAACCAGCATA
Organism: Balaenoptera ricei; assembly: GCF_028023285.1. Taxonomy (NCBI): domain Eukaryota; kingdom Metazoa; phylum Chordata; class Mammalia; order Artiodactyla; family Balaenopteridae; genus Balaenoptera; species Balaenoptera ricei. The sequence goes on from NC_082660.1 coordinate 17,452,660, forward strand.
GCAGGAATAAGTGGATGAGAATGAATTATAAATAAAAAACCAAAAAAGTAGTGTGTGTGTGAAGACTCAAACTTCTGGAGAAGAAATGGATACATATGCTTTAAAACATTTAAAGGACCATAAACCTACCCTGTGCTGTAATCTTTATAAGGGGAGACACCATTTCTGTCTTGCTCAACATTCTATCTCTATTTTATAAATATTTCTTTAATTATTAATGGTGTATCAAATTATCAATATTTGAAAAAAGCAAACTTGTAATATTCAGTTTAATTTTCAATCAACTTGTTTCTTTGACTAGTTGTGCTCAACCAAATATTTTCAACCAATTTATTTTCTATCAATCAACCTGGAGCCATGCTAGGCAAAACACTATCATAAACAAAAAGGACTGTGAGATACAATTCCTGGCTTCATTTTTTTTGGAGGGGTAATTTATTTGAAGAGAAAATACGTGAAAAATTTCTTAAGATTTAAATAATAGGTCAGGACAACAATAGGGGATCTGTCAGAAGCCTCTCTATGATTAATTATTGAATCAATTGTAAACTTCCATTTCTTATAATGTGGTATATTAGGTAATATTAACCATTCCAACACAAAATACCAAGAAATATTTGATGAAACATAATAAACATCCTTTTTAATATAAAGCTGAGATACGAGGAAACTAAGGGAATTCTCCTCAAAAACCAAAAATGGAGAGGAAAACTGAAAAAGGAGAGTTGTAAGAGGTGGGGAGTTAAAGCTCCTTCTGTTCAGGGTTTTGGAATGGTGGGCTTTGTTCGTTTCTGTAACCAAGGGGATTAGGTTTGAACTGCCAAATGAGGACAAGCACCTACATGTCAGTCCAGAGCAAAGCAGAATGACTGACTAAAGCTATAACCTCCAAAGGGCTATGTCATAGTGAAAAGGTGGAACAGAAGCAAAATCTACCCACTGCCAGCAAGACAACCACCCTGTTCTCCAGGTCCCCCACCTGAAAAGTTGGAACCTAAGGTTTGCACTCAGTTGTATTTCTGGCTCAAATATATACTCCCTTTACGGTCCAGTATACCCCACCCCATGAAATGAACATAAAAAGTAGTCCCCATCCAGTGATTCCCCTTGTAGAAGTAAACACTGATCTTGTCTGGAGAGTCACTCACACCCTCAACCCAGACCACAAAAGATTCCTGCAGATAAAGCCACACTAAACATGAGCTCACCATCCAAAAAAAAAAAAGAAAAAAAAAATTAAGATACATTGGTAGCCAACACAACCAACAGTTAGATTAGGCCCTCAAGTCCTTTAGATGATGAGCTTATTAAATATGTACTATAAAATATGACTAAACCTATTTTCTAGGAAAAAAAATATGATAAATATCAAGGCACTACCAAAACGACCAGGCAGGCTTGAAAAAGAACCAACTGATTTGCTTTGAAATGAAAAATTTAGTCATTAAAATACAAACTTGGTGGATAGATTAAACCACAGATTAGACAGAGCTAAAGGGTGAACTAGCGAAATGGAAGATAGAGCTGAAGAATTTACTCAGAAAGTAACACATTCTGGGAGTGTGAGAGCAATCACTTTAGATTGGCACAATCAGAGCATGCATTGTGAAGGAGGTGGACTTTTAGCTGAATCTTAAAGACTGTGTAAGAATGTGTAAAAGAAGGTATTTCAGAGGAGTGGCATGACAGAAGCCAAATTGCAGAAACTAAATTAAAAACTTGTTAAGGTCACAGTGAGTTGGCCACTTTGGCTAAAATGGAAAGTTTGTGCAGAGGAGTAGAGAGAGATAAAGGCTGATTATGAATGTTAGGGCCTTTCCCTAAAGCCATATATGAAATGCTGTAATAATCACATAAAATTAATTTGTTTTTAAAACAAAGCAGACACATAATGTCTGCTATATTGATATTGTGGTCCTTTTGACACACAACACTCCAGCTTGCCCAGCTGCCCTCCAATGAGCATGCACTGTGCATACCTACTTAAAACGGAGGGGTCTTAAAGTCACTCTTCCCCTTGCCTTCCCTCTCTCCACACAGAGGTACATTTCAAAAGATTTCAGGTTGAAATCTGAATGAAAGAGTAACAAATTCCATGAAACTTGTAGTTGTGTCAGGCTGAGGATGGTGTTAAGCAGTTTATAACACTTCCTACAAAAAAAAAAAAGTCTTTATGTTATCTCCTTAAATTAATTCCCCAAAGTATAGAAGGCTTTGTTAACTCTCAATTCCTTTCAAACATGATGGTAAAATGGATTCTAGCACTGGAAATTTAATAAGGCCTCAGAGGAAAAAGAGGATTTCAGATTCCCTAGCAAGGGGTGAATTCAGTTCCGGTGAATTATCTCCCTTGCCTTCTTTGCATGGCTTACACCTATACAAAAGAATGTAATATCCAGCCCTCCAACAGGGAAAAGGACAGACTCACTCTGTATAAAGTGGGAAAGGTATCAATTAAAATTTACCCATACAATTTCTGAGCAGACAGGTTTGCACAAAGCTACTCACATTTGGCATTAGCAAGATGAAATAAAATATCGGGGAAACCATGGAACCATATTACAGCTAAATAAATGGCTAGAGAGATAGACAGACAGATAAATCAATAATATAAGGAAGGTAGTTTTAAACAAAGGAACAGTAATAAATGAAAGAATGAATAAATAAAAGACAGAAGGCCCCCTTCTAGAATCTGGAAGAATAAGATTTATTCTTATACTCATAATTTCTGTACTACAAATTATAAAAGACTTTGTAAGAATATAAATTCAATAAACAAGTAGTAGCAGATGAGATGATAAAACAACAGAGCGAGGAAAGTGAGATTGCAGAGGTTAAGAAATTTGTTTACCATTACACTTCTAAAAATTAATTTGAGACAGCAAGGAGAAGAATATTTTAGGGTTGAAAATAGGCATGGGAAAATATTTGAGACAGTCTCAGTACGTATATGCAGAGGCAAAAAGATAAATAGGAAAGACAGATATGGAAAACAGACAGGTAATCTAACATACTAGACAATTGTGTTCCTGAAATGCAGGTAAAAGGAAATACTAATATCAAAAGGGTATCCTTTGTACCAGGGAAAAAAGATAGAAAACAAATGATATTCAATATTGAACTTCAAGTTTAAAAAAGAAATTTTGGCGTGCAGGTAATTAAAAACAAAAAGCAAGTCATCTACGAGGTAAGGAGTTGGAAGAGTAATCAGACTTCTCTTCAACTTTTCCACAGCTTCATTAAGGTTGCCCAATGCAGCAAATAAAAATATAGGATGCTCAGTTAAATTTTAAAATTTAGATGCAACATTTGGAGCAGACTTATACTAAACACATTCATTGTTCATCTGAAATTCAAATTTAACTGGGCATCCTGTATTTCATCTGGCAGTCTTAAGCTACATTTAATGTCAGAAAGCAATGGGATAATATCTGCAAAGTTAGGTGGGAAAGAAAATGGGACTCAAGAGTATTATACCCAGCTAACGGATCATTCAATTAAAAAGGCAACAGGCAGACATGAGAGAAGCAAGGAACATAACTTCTCAGTGAGGAAATTCTGTTAACCATGTGGATGATTAAAATAAAGAGCTCAGGAATGGAGAAGCCATGGTAAAGAGGATGCTGAATCTGGAAAGTTCTAGGGCAGTTTGATTTAGAGGCTGAGACATCGCCATCAGCTTTCAAAGTCTTTTCTTCTCTTGGTCTACCTTCCACTGGCAGCATCATTTTCAGGACACTCTCTTCACACGGTTGCCTCCAGCAGCTCTAGACTGACCTCTTATCAGCGTGGCAACCTCAGTGGAAAGAGGGCACTTTTCCTTAAAAGTATTAAAAAAAACCTCCTGGCCTGATGCTCATTTGCTTTTATTTACTGGGCTATGCAATGAGCCCATCCCTGGATCCATTGTCATCACCATGGAAATAGGCTACTACTTTTATTGGCTAAGTTGTATCACCTGGAACCAGGGGTGGCGTCAGCCCCAGATAAATCACTGAGAGTGGAGGAGGAACGGTTTCCCCAAAGAAATACAGGGTGCTGTGACCAAAAGAAGGGAACGGATTCTGAGCAGATCAGAAGAGCAACTATTTTGTACGTTATATTGTTATCTCTCCAACTAAAGTGTAAACTTCTTGAGAACTAGATCTCTGTATTACACTTCTTTTAATCTCACAGAATGACTGCCTCAGATCCTTATTATAATGTAGGTGCTCAAAAATATTAATTTCCCTTGACATAACTAACTTCCTTTATTTGCAAAATGAGGAGGTTGGAATACATGAACTCCAAGGTCCCTCCACCTTTAATAAAGCTCTGTGAAAAATTCCATGAGAACATATCATATGGGGCCCCACATTAAGCACTTTTGGTATACTCTATAGTAAAACATTTGAACGTTTAGTTATAGGTATAGCTCACGATAGATCTTTTCCACTTCAGAAATGTCAAAGGTGTTACAAAGTCCTATTAGGTTAGTGTATTCTCATATGCCTTCCTCAAGTCAATGATTCACAATATGATGGAACAGTTTTCCTAATCATGCAGAGATCTTTTCCTAATGTTCATATTTTTCATTGAAATATGTTTACTTCTCATCACTTCTAAGCCTCTAAATAAGAAATAAGAGTCTGACCTCCACCCATTCTCCCATTTATGCCTACTTCAAAATGCACTGTCTTGATTAATCACCATCTCCCATTTTGCTTAGCCAGAAACTCTACCACCTTCCTTCCTCCTCTCCTCCCCATCCAATTGTCCACCAAGTCCTATTAATTCTACTCCCTAAATATATTTTAGATCTCTCCCCTACTCCAAATCCTTGCAATGACTCATTTCCTATAGTTACTACATAGTCCTTCTATTGTACTTGTCATATGAATATATGATGGTAAGAGAACAGGCTCCAGCCAGTTGGCCTGGTTCAAGGCCTGGCTCCGGGATTTACTCTGTGTGACTCTAGGGGAGTTATATAACCCCCCTGAGCCTCAGCTTCCTCTTCTGTAGAATGAAGCTAAAAATAGTACCTCATAGAGTTATTGAGAACATTAGGTGAGTTAAAACATGTAAAACACTTAGACCGACGTCATTATATAAATACTGACTATTATTATTATTGTTCTTGGTTTAATTTACAGCAATTAAAGTAGCTGATTCCTCCAGTGTACTACGAATGTATCAATGGCAGGGTAATGTCATTATTAGCAGTATTTTTAAAACAGTAGCATTAGTATTTTAATCACTAGCTTTCGGCACAGTGTAGGGGCATTTAAAAATCTAGTTCAATGAATTTAGTTTGTCAGAATAAGACAGTTCTACAAAGTAACCACTAGATGGAAGCAAACCCTTTTATAAGAATCAATTCTTACCAGAAACTGCTGCAGTGTACAAAGATCTACCCCTTTTGTCTCCTTTATTTGTACAACTTCAGCGTCATCAACAACAAAAAACCACCAGCACCACCACCAGCATCATCAACAATGGAAGCTACAACAAAGGCAGCTCATAAAGAGGTTCAGAACTTTGTATGCTGAACACAATTCAGACTTAAGGTTTTGGAAAGTCTTTGCTGCAGAAATTAGAAATTATTAATCAAAAAATGCTGAAAACACCCTCATTGAACCAAAAGCCATCTGCCACCCACCCACATTTACATAACAAGAATCTCTGAAGGCTCATCATGGGAAAGATGTAGACTCCCAGCTCTCTGCAGAGTGACTGCAACATAATGACCAATTGTCCCTGTGAATGACACACCTCTCTTCACTTTTTAACAAGGAATTGTTGTTTTCCTATACTGTTGGGGATGGTGGTATCGTAGGTATTCAATGACTTAATTACTGGGTTTACTTTCCTCTTTGAGAATTTCTCTAGCTCATCTTCAAATGTGTTTTTGGTGTCTTTCATTTGCAGTAAAGGGATTCGTTTCTTTCTCCCTTATTTCCAGGGGTCCTCAGCCTATTCTTTCTCCACGTGATTCTCACGTATGACATCCTCACATCAGTGACACTTCCTATTACATCACTGTCAGTATTATCACTTTATTGTCAGTAACGATTCTCAGTGCGGAGATGGTTGTGCACAGTTGGGATATCTCTAACCTCAGATTCTGATGAGCTCCCAGAAGCTGTTAGTTTTGTCTAATTAGCAGCAATGAATTGACCCTCTCTCTTAGAGTGGGACTTGCTCTCTCTCATACCTTCAAATATTCCTGGACTCTTTCACTTTCTACTTTTCTTTTTTCCCCTCTCTCTTTTCTTTTCTCCCCCTTCCCGTCTCCCATTCTCCATCTCCTCCCTCTTTGCTCTCCCTCTTAGAATTCTAATGATCTCCTTTCTATAATGCAATGCTATCTTAAACCTATAACAAGAGAACACCCATACAATATAAATTTGATCTCAAAAGTGAGAGAAGGTAGTTTTCTCGTATATGGAACATGTGTGTGGTATCTTGGTAGGAAAATATTATTTCTACTTAAAAGCAATGCTCAATCATTGCTGTCATCTGCCCATAATTGAATGAGCATCAGCCGAACGCAGAGCAGAGGCAAAGTGCAACGACCTACTTAGGATCAACTCAAATCACGTGGATGAAAAATGACTACAATTCCAGTCTTCTTTTTCTTATCACAATCTCTGTCCAAGTGGAAAGAGGTTTTACTTGCCTGCTCATTTCTCAAATCAAATCTCCATCTGAGATTTAGATTTCTTTAAATGGAGTCCAGAACCTGAGCAGCTATGACTCAGGTTATCGCAGAGGAATTCAATTTCTCGCGATGCCCTCTTTTCTTCCCACAGAGCAGCCAACTGAGAAAGCTCAGGCAAGGAGCAGGAAGGACGAATTTGGGTTACCCTCCTGGGATAACAGCTGCTCTGTTCACCCTAGTCACCAAACACGTGCTGACCAGGTAGTAAAACAAATGAGCTAAAGCCACCCCCAGCACACTGTTTTCCTTAATAAAGAGTTGAAGGAATTTCAAAGGAGGAAAGCACGTTTCTGTATTCCCCTGAGGGCAACATGAATTCTGCTAAGTATTTCAATTTCAGAATACACAAATGTAGAGAGAGTCTATTCTATACCCGTGTGCTTGCTGCCTGGCACAAAACGTACGCACAGCTACAGACGTCTGGGTTTGCTTCTCACCAGGGGCTGGTGGAGATTCTCCAAGCACGTGGGTGTAGCTGTGGCAGTGTGATCTTCCTTCCCAGCTCCTCGCTGGCCTCACGCTTGACTTATGTAATGTGGTCTGTTTGCTGATGGGCTCTCGCTTGATTGGCTCAAGAGTGGGTACTGCAAAACTTGTGCTCAGTCCCCGTGAGTGCTAGATTCAGACAGCTGATTTGATTTTGTATTTCTCCTGCACCAAGAGGTTAAACTGAGTATCGTTAAGGAAATAAACGTGGGTGCCTGTGCATCGCGTGGTGAGGAATGATTGGGATGAATAATGGCTGTAGTTTAGGTGGTCTGAATTATGCGTGGGTGGCTGAGGAGAGTGAAAAAGAAGCAGGGAAGGGAATTATAAGGGAAAATTCTCTCTCTACTAGCAGCTAACCGTAGATCACTGGAATTCGTTCCTTATCAAATGTAAGCAGGAACCAGGGAATGGAATATGGCTGAGTGGAATGCCTAATAAAGGAGTTGGCTTTCTCTCACTGCCCTTTCAATCTAAATACTTAAGATATGCAGCAGCTCGCAGGGCTTTTACAAGAAGGCAAAAAGAGCAGAGAGACAAGAGTCATCAGTGGAGGATTTGCCACTGAAGGCATAGCTTATTGTACTGTGTTTAAAAAAAAAATCTTCATTCGTTTTTAGTCAAAACATTTTTTAAAAAAGTATTTCTATTTGCTCTGGCATCCTTGTCCATCTTTCCAAATTGAAGCGACCTCACACTGCTTCCGACTATTTTGGTGAGGGTTTAACGTAAACAGCCAAAATGTTTACACCGCTGCCCCTTCCGAGTTGCTTTATTTTATTTTTTTAATAAAAAACCTGCATCCGAGTTGCTTTATTTTTTAAATTTTTTAATTTTTTTATAAAAAACCTGCAACCGAGTTGATTTTCTCTTCTCTATAAATACGCCCAGCAACAAGGTATTTGGAGAGCTCCCCAAGTAACAGAAGTGTTCTGAATTTCTCTTGTGCAAATCTCCATGAGAACTAACACAGCTCTCAGTGGGTCCTCCATAAGCGCTAACTTAGGACTATAAAGTTGAACATTAATGAGTTCTCTATAGATTTTCTCCCTCCCCAACGCCCCCCAATAAAAAATTCTTTTTGGTATGGTAATTTTGTTTACTTCTCCCGAGAGCCAATCGTTACCGAAATTCATCACCAGAGGGCGGACTTTCACAGAAAATACGCCAGTTCCCTGCTCTGGCTGATCGCTTCTCCCATTTGCAGGGTGGAAGAAACAGGTTTTATTCGGAGGTATTTTCAGTTCAAATTCAAGTTCTAGAACTTTGGTTTATTATTAGCCTGTTCTCTTACTTGAGTGGAAGGGAAGAGAGAAAAACAGGTCTGTCTGCAACCGTTGTATTCCACCCCAGTTCAGGGATGGCCTCAGAAACTGTTCTCAAAGATGATCAAAAAGAGCCTGATCGCGTAGGGATGTGAGAGCACAGGCTGCGGCCTCTCTCAAATGACAAATCGTTTCACGTTACTCAAGAAACCACAAAAGATTCACACCCACCCTCGCCTCCCCCAGGCCTTGTCCTTTTGCAAGTGATTTGCAATCCCAGACAAGTGTTATATAACGATGAAGCAGAAGCCTGGAGCTTTGGCTTTGTTATTTCTTTCGGAGAAAAGACATTTAAAAAAACCCCTGTTATTACAGCACTATCCTAAATGCCTGTGAGAAAAACATTTCTGAGAATTGTTAGAAACGTGGGGCGGTGGAATTGATCAAAATTTGCATCAGTGCTAAAAACTGTGACCATCTACAATTGTCCAAAGGGGCAGTTTGAATGAAAAGACACAGTTTGGTGGGGTGGATGGAAAAGCTACAGACCTGAAGCTGGGAAAGCCCGGGATCTAACCCTAGCTGAGGGCTAACTAGCTAGCTGAGCGTCCTTTAATTAGTTACTTAACTACTCTGGACCTCAGGTCTCAGATCGGGTGATTAGATGATCTCAGAATTCCTTCCATTCTAACAAGTTCTTCTTCTTCCAAGAACAAATGTAGATGACATTATTAATTTGACTCCTCATGGAGAATACAGCAGCACTCATTAATAAATCAAGCATTTTGCAGGATATTATAATATTTCAACCTTTCTGAAGTACTCTATATTTCACATTTATGAAAACTGCCCATTATTTAGCAATCATTTCTTTAGTGTTTTAATGGCAATGGACCCTGGGGCATTTAAGTTCAGGGAATGCTAGAAAAGCACTGTGGTATGGCAGGGAAAAAAAAAACAGGCTTAGGTTTGGATCCTGGATCTGCCTTTTATTTGTTATATGCCTTTGGACAAGTTGTTTAACCATCTGGACTTCTGATTTTTTTCTTCTTTTTCTGGGAAGGGGGCAAAGTGATGAGAGGATGAAAAATGTTGGAAGGAAAGTTTGAGGAAAATGATGCAAGTGGATGCGACACTAATTTGGGACTCACAGGAAAGAGAATAAGATGAATTTTAATCTCCCCTACCTGCTTGGGCCAGCTAGAACCCTCTCTCCCAGACCTGGCTATTATCAATCTAACTGAGCCACTTTCCATTCCTCTGTGTGTCTGGTATCTAAAGCTTATAAAACTTGGGGCACATAGGAATGGGTGCTCTGGAAGTGCCAATGAATATACCCATGGGCTTTTGATTTTTAAACTGCAAGAATCTCTTATGGTTATAGTGGGAAATAATGGGCTAACCAGATGGCTGGGCACATAGCGAACTATCAATATATGGGAACTCTTTAGTATTATTAATATTTGTCATTACTACTAAAATGCCCAACCTATAAAATTATTTAGAGAGTTATTTAACCTCAAAGAACTATGCAATATTTAGCTCTTTTGGTTAGGTTTATTAACTTAGGAACTCTAAAATTACAAAATCTTGAATGAAGAAATTTAAGGAAGGCCAAGGTGGAGTGGGGGAGTAGGGGAGGGGTGGATTGGGAGTTTGGGATTAGCAAATGCAAACTATTATATATATGTATAAGTGAATCACTTTGCTGTACACCAGAAACTAACACAACATTGGGAATCAACTATACTTAAATAAAATAAATTTTTAAGAAAGAAATTTAAGGAGGGGTTTTTCAGAGATAGGATCCTGTCTCTGAAAATGACCTCATCTTGGTCTCCGAAAGTTGGAATTTGGGGACTATTAGAGTATGTAGTCTTTGCAGCCTAAGGAGACAGTGTGAGAAATCTTTTATTGTGGGAGGGTAGCGCCGGCCAGAAGAGAATGCTGGTGTGCAGTGGTGGAAGCGTGGGTGGAGGTCCTGCTGTTTCTGGTGGTAGCAGCCTCACAGTCATTCCTGTGACTCCTTGAAAGTTCCTATTGCCCAGCTAGAGACAGCAAAGAGAGGATTATGCAAGAAAAATGGTGAAAGCCAGGGCTGAGAGATCCCAGTTGGTTAAGCTGAGTCCAGAGGCTGGCGCATGAAGCAGTGTAATTGAATGTGTGTGCCCAGGGGATGGGGATTTCTTTCTTTCCTTTTTTAGTTCTCAGGGCCATGTACGTGTATAGCAGACACTCCTGGTGCCCTGGCCACACCCCTCAGTACTCACCTCTACTTGCTGTAGGCTGCTTTCTATTGAATGTCTGTGACTCTGTGTCTGAGGTCTTTTTCTGATTGGGGAGCATGCTTAGTCTGTGCTCAGAGCAAGCTTCGAGTGCCCCCAACAGCAGCTCTCAACCAATAACAGACATAGAAGTTGGTGGAGAAATATCTGTTTCCTAGCCTACTGGTTGGGTGAACTCTGAGGCATGCTCTTTAGTGCTCTAGGCTGTCTTCCAGAGTTCCTCAGAGGATGCACGTTCTTTATTGGCTTTCTTCCCTTCCCTGTACCACTTCTTCCCTCCCCTACTGGTGTGTATAGAGCACTGGCACCCTAATCCTTGTTTCTGGGTCTGCTTCTGGGAGAACCCAACCTAAGATACCGGACATAGGCTTCTATTTCAAAATTTATATGTGATTTTCTGCATACAGAACATGAGTTATGGTGCCATGTGGATCTAGGTCTGAAAGTGGGTCCTGCCACATAGCTTTGTGACCTTGGGTCAAGTTCTTTAACCCCTCCAAGTTTTGATTTGCTTGTCTGAAAAAGGGGTGTAATAATACCTAGTCATTGGAGTGATGTGATGATCGAATGATTATACGTGTGAAGTGCCTGGCACAGTGTCTGGCTCACAGTCTAAGCTTTTAAATAAATATCGTCAATCGCTGACTGTTATTGTTCTTATTTCCCCTCCTAATGTATATAGGAGACCTCTTACATTGGCTGCAAAAGATGTCTTCTGGGGAAATCAGAAGAGAAAAATGATTTGTAGCCTTTTCATTCCTATGGCAGAACATAATTTCCTCAGGAGCATTAAGCTTCATTTAAAAAAATGCTATATGAGCAGGAAGAAATGGAGACACAAAAAAGAAATGCCAGTGGAAGTGATCTGTCCCAGTTGGGTTCTGAACATGATAGGTGTGCAAGTGGGAGCTAGAACAGTGAACAAAGCAGCATCTGAGGTGCTATTTTTAGAACCTGGAGAAGCTCAAAAGAAGTAAGAGGGGAAATATGCAGCATTTATGTAACACATTTCCAAGTAGCTCTGAAAGGAAGTTTTATATTTAATGGAGTTGTTAACAATTAGGATTGAAAGCCTAAAATAGAAATAAGAACACTTAGCAACCTTGGGAGTATTTTGTTGGGTCTGAGGTAAAATATTACGTTTGGAGAAGTTGTATGCAGCGATAGGTAATATACATGGAAATTAACATAGCATTGTTATTCAATATATGTTTGATTATAAGACTCTTACTAATGATTTTTCTGCATCCTATTTTTTTTTTTTTTTAATTTTTACACTTTATTTATTGATTTATTCTTTTGGCTGTGTTGGGTCTTCGTTTCTGTGCAAGGGCTTTCTCTAGTTGTGGCAAGTGGGGGCCACTCCTCATCGCGGTGCGCGGGCCTCTCACTATCGTGGCCTCTCTTGTTGCGGAGCACAGGCTCCAGACGCGCAGGCTCAGTAGTTGTGGCGCACGGGCCTAGTTGCTCCGCGGCATGTGGGATCTTCCCAGACCAGGGCGCGAACCCGTGTCCCCTGCATTGGCAGGCAGATTCTCAACCACTGCGCCACCAGGGAAGCCCTCTGCATCCTATTGACTGAACCGTATCTCTCTCTACATGACAACACCAGCCTTCCTTGCCAATTAGCTTATCTCTTCTTTGTCTCCCCTTTAATAAAACAGTGTTTTCAACTTCAGTGCTTTGGCTCATGTTGCTTCCCTACTCGAGCATGCCCTTCTGCTTACTTTCCTCCTACAGGAGTTCTATCTTTCTTCAAATTTCTTCTGCTTCTGGGAGCCCCAGAGACTCTTTGCTTTGACTTATGGCACTAGAAAGAGAATTTGGGTCCATGTCATGAAGGGCTTTGGATGCTGTTGTCTTCAGCTTATAGAAGTGGAAGCCAATGGAAGCCGATGTGCGTCTTAGGAAGATATGAATAACTGTGGCAGCAGTGTGAATGGCAGCTTCAGAGAGGAAGAGACTGGCACAAGATCGGAAGGCTACTGTGATGGCTTAGGTGCAAGGACGTCGAGATATATACGAGGCAAAAGAGAGCCAAAGGGCAGAAGGGATGACATTGAGAGACCTCTGGTGTACTAATTTTAAAAAATCTGATGACCAGTTAGATGTGGGGAATGGGAAGAAGAGAGAGTAAAAGGTTACTGTGGGGGGCTTGAGGTTTCCACAGATTTGTGGAAGGCAGTGATAGAGGGCAAGGAGTGGACATGGAAGAGGTAAGAATTTTATTTGGATGTGTGCTGCTTGGCCATTCATTTCCAGCTATCCCAGTGTGCAACCAGAGATGTGAGTCTGAATGTAACCCAGCAGGACGCTATGGGGCCTTCCCGGGGCAGGCCCTACCCCCCATATCCTCTGCTTTAGCTCCTCTCTGAAGTACCTAGATAACAGTAGGTGATGCAAATTTCCTGAGTTGTTTTGCAGATGTGAAAACCCCCCACCAAACGGAAGATGTTAACTACTTGATGACCATGAGCACATCGCCCCAGGCCTCCTGGAGCCTAAGGACTGATAATGTGAACCCCTGTGACACTGTCCTGTTCCCTCACCATCAGCCAGTCAGAACACTGCTCACGAGCTGATCACACACCCTGCGACCCCCTCTCACCTGGCTTTTAAAAATGCTTTGACAAAACCCTTCTGGGAGCTTGGGGATTTTTAGAGCATGAGCAACCTGTCTCCTTGCTTGGCCCTGCAATAAACCTTTCTCTGCTCCAGACTCCGACGTTTCGGTTTGTTTGGCCTCGCTGTGCGTTGGACACATGGACTTGCGCTAACATGAACCCCCAGACAAGGACAGAGGAAGTGATGTAGATGACCAAGTTTTGGGAGACTACCTAATGAAACTACTGGGAAAGAATGAGTAAGAAAAGAAGTGGTCTTCAGCAAAAGCAATAGGAAAATCCAATATTTAAAAGGTTAATAAGGGAAGAGAAAACAGCAAGTGAGAATGAGGAGCAGTCTGAGAAGCAGAAGGGGAATCAGTGTGTAGACAGATGTTGAGAGAGGCGTTTCAAAAGGAAGGGGCTGCTCAACAATGTGAAACCTGCAAAACCATCATGTGAGGTGAGAACTGAGGAAAGCCTATTTGGTTTGACATGTTGGTGACCAACAACGGTTGCTAGGTAGAGGTAGGTGTAGAAATGGGGTTACAGGAGACTGAAGAGGCTGTGAGATGGGAGAAGGGGAGCGAGTGGAGCTAAACAACTCTGAGGACTTTTGACAGTGAAGGGTCACAGTTGAACCAAAGCTAGAAACGATGAACCAGGATCATTTCTATGTGTCGAACCAGGATCATTTCTATGTGTCGAACCAGCCTCTGTGCTGACCTCTGCTAAATGCCGATTTGGTCCTATTGTCTAGGTCTGTCAAGATCAAGAGAGAGGCTGGAGTGTGGCAAAATGGGATCAAAACCTCCCAGGGCAATGAGTCCTGCCAGGTACTGTTACAATGAATTGTTTAAAAAGTAGAACAAGACAATCGAAAGGTGTCTCCTACTTTGTGTGAGCCAAATTTCCTTTTGTTCCTTATCACAGTGGGGAGGAAAATATATTCATGCCCTAAATGCTCAATTGTGTAAGCAGGGATATAATTTGCATATACAGCCCCAGTAATGCTATGGGGAAAATTGTACCTGAAGTCTTAATGAGGAAATTTAAGCAGATGTGATGGAAGAATTAAAACTAATGTTAGCCTTTGCAGCCACTCAATTCCAAGCATAGCAATTTCTTCTTTTATGCATGTGAGGAGAATTTGATGACTAATTAAAAGGAACAGGCAGCCTAGGTGTTGGGGTAGTGGTGAGGTCCCTGACTCTATAAGAGCTGGTGATGAGAGGAAAAGAGCACTTCTTTGCATAAATTACATTTTAGAGGAAATATTGGTTTTCCAATTTAATTTGACTCACAGTTTTGGAGTCCCTGTGATGTCACAGGCACCATACTCTCAGCACTGAGGGCATAAAGAAGAATGAGATACAGTCTCTTTTCTAAAATGGCTAGATGTCTCTACCCTAGATGTCCAGTGCCTAGAGGTCCAGCGCCTAATCAAGTCAAGTCTAATTTCTAAAAAATATTGGGATCAACTATAGTAAAAGTTTGTTTTAAAAAAATTGCATCTGGACAATGATCATCAATGGATATCGTACCAAAAAGAGAGGCAGCCAGACACTATGTGCCTCCTTATGAGCGTGCAAAATACCATAGATGAAGTGTTTCTTGTCTAAATATCAAACTAGAATCTGACCAAGCCTCTAGATGAAACTATCAACTTATAGGGAACAGAGGATCACATTAAACGATACCATAGGGATGCAGTTAGCAAAATCTAGACTGTCAAAGTCTAAGGACAAGCAACATGCTCTCTTCAACAGCCAACCTGCACTGAAAAATGAGAGAGAGAGAGAGGTTTAGAAGGTAAAGATTGAAAGAGTATTAAAAGACATATCTACTAATTTACTAATTGCAAAATATGGACCTTATTTTGATTCTAACTCAAATTGTAAAAAGTATGAGATTAGGGGGAATTTGAACACTTACTGGATATTTAATGTTATTAAGGAGTCATTATTAACTTTTTAGTGGGAATAATGCCATTATGTTTATGTTTTAGAAAAAGAATCATTGTTTAAAAGCATCACCTGCTGAAATAGCTAAGGATAAAATAATTTGATGTCTAGGATTTGTTTCAAAATAATCTAAAAGGAGGGGGGAAGTGGATAGGGGCATGTAAGAAACACAATTGGCCATGAGTCGATAACTTTTTCAACTGGGTTATGGGTACAAGGGGGTCCCTTTCAACTTTTATTTGTTTAAAATTTTCCATAATAAAAAGTTTTTAAAAGCTGACAAAAATAGGTCTAGCATCATTCAAGATGATTAAGAATTAAATTTAGATTTATTCCCCCCAATCTGTGTACTAGTTATAGAGCTACTGTGGCAGGTACAAGGCACTTTTGTTCACATGGGATGGGAAGGATGACAAATTTAGCTGCATTTCCCATGGCTTGAATTGAGACATCACTGGCATACTTTTATCTGTTTTTCCTTTCATCTTGAAGATGTTACTTCAGATGGTGATGTGAGTTTTGGCATTGAGTGGGCTGAGAGGAGTGTTACTGTGTGGCAAAACAAACTCAGAAACAGGGAGTATGGGGAAAAGAAGGGGATGCTCTGCCCTCACATTACCCAAGTCTCTTCCCCCCGCCCCCATTTTCCTGGGAGAACATTAGATCCTTTAAATGCAGTGAGAAGGGATACTCCAGTCACTTAAGCTTGGGCTGAAGATATTTATAAAATAGAATTGAAATCATCATCATCATCCTCATCATTATCTCATCATTTATTAAGTGATTTCCCACATGCTAGAATGTGCTAAATATTTTACAGGCAGTCTAATTTACCCCTCACAACTCCTATATGAATTTATTATTACAGTTGTTATTTTACATCTTACAGACTTGAAGAAGATAAGTGTTCTGTGCAGGGCCAGACAGTCAGTGGCAGGGCCAGGTTTCGAACTCTAAAGCCTTTGTGTAACTGAGCAGGACCCTATGGGGTCTTCCCAGGACAGGCCTTCTGCCATATCCTCTGCTTTAGCTCCTCTCTGAAGTACCTAGATAATAGTATTTGATGCAAATTTCCTGAGTTGTTTTGCAGATGTGAAAAACTCCCACCAAACGGAAGATGTTAACTACCTGATGACCACAAGCACATCGGCCCAGGCCTCCTGGAGCCTAAGGACTGATAATGTGAACTCCTGTGACACTGTCCTGTTCCCTCACCATCAGCCAGTCAGAGGACTGTGCACGATCTGATCACGTAGCCTGCGACGCACCCCCCAACCTGGCTTTTAAAAATGCTTTGCCAAAACCCTTTGGGGAGCTCGGGGCTTTTTAGGGCATAAGCCACCTCGTCTCCTTGCATGGCCTTACAATAAACCTTTCTCTGCTCCAAACTCCAATGTTTGAGTTTGTTTGGCCTCACTGTGCATCAGGCACATGAACTTGCATTAACATTTGCTCTTTATTGCAACACCAAATGCCTCTTAGCCTTTCCTTTCTAGATCTTAGGAGTTCTGATGAGGCAACACAACAGATTTAGAAGGTCACCATTTCTCTAACTTTTCTGCTTTTTATAAATTTGTAAGTTTTCCAAATGCTACTTCAGTAGGGACCCTGGCTCTTTGAACAGAAGCCTCCAGAAGCTCTGTATGGTGCCTAGCCATTGTGCACAAATAGCTCACACTTTAGATATGAATTTTCCAAAATTATCTTTGGCCCACGATGGGGCTCACTGCTCAGGAGAAACGTGTTAGTTTGTGGCCGGCTCACAGTGTCCAGGCTTTGGAAATCCGGCTGTATCTCACTGGGTACAGAATTACCAAGACATAGGGTACTTCCCTTGTGGAGAACTGTCCCCCATAATCTGCATTTGAATCTGTGATGTATTTTGCACACAGGTTTATAGAATGAATCTAATATGTTATCATTAGAGTTATCCCATCTAAAAATCCAACTGCAGGAGATGATAGGGTTTACAATGTAAGCTTTGGAATCAGACAGGTCTAATTAATACATACAACTTAATAGGCCTATGGTTTTGGGCAAATTATTTAACTTTTCTGAGGTTTAGTAAAATGGAGATAATAATCTAGTACATTATTGTTGTGAGGATTACAGGGTATGGCAGGGAGCCTAACATATAGTATGAACTCAATAAAGGCTCCCCTTGTGGGTGTAAGTATTATTCTTTACTATTATTTTTGTTATTTCTTTGGTATCTAGCCAATGACTTTAAGGTTGAGAATGTTCTCTGTGCAAAGAGCCAAATATCCAGATGTCAGTTCTGGGGATGGGGGAGGGTTTGGGGAAGTGGAGAGTGGAGAGGATGAAGACAAATTTAGGAGAAAGGTTAATTAGAAAAGTGTGGTTCAGTAACATTGTGGATTCTGATTTAGCCAGGGAGAGCAAACTCAGAGGTGAACTTCTCTCCCTTCCTTCATAATTGTTCCTTAGGAAAGTAGGAATTGCCACCCTCTATTTGAGTCTTTATAAGTCTGATTAACTTTGTTTGAATGAAAAGTACCATTTGGGGAGGAACATTAAAACAACCTAAATCAATACTAATTTGGAAAGTTTATACAGGTCTCTTTACAGATCAGGTAAAATGAAAGAAAAGAAATATAACAGATTTAGTAATTATAACTGGGATCATGACTCCACCACAATCATTTGATATTATAGTAAACAAATCTTTTAGTCATTGCTTTATGGAGCAATATATTAAGGTGCTCCATTGAAGAGATGGTGATTATAATACTCATAGCATAAATAAATTTTTAAAAAGGTGTGCAGAGGGGTACTTTAATTTCAGACAGAATTCCCAACAATCTCATCATATATGAAATCAAAAGATGCTGTATGTCAATAGCTCAGAATGACTTGAAACTGATGCTGTTAAACATAACTATAGTGACAATAAAGACACTGAGGCATAGCTATATAAACCTGTCCAAGATGAATAAAATGTTTCCTGACCCATGAATTTGGAAAAAAAGCAATATTTTAATAATACATTGCTTTATTTAATTTGTGATATTATACATATGTGTGAAAATTTAAAAGTACAATATTATAGTAAGTTTGTGCAGCCACTGTGGAAAACAGTATGGAGGTTCTTCAGAAAACTACAAATAAAATTACCATATGATCCAGCAATCCCACTCCTGGGCATATACCCAGGCAAAACTATAATTTGAAAAAATACATGCACCCCAACGTTAATAGCAGCACTATTCGCAATAGCCAAGACATGGAAACAACCTAAATGTCCATCGACATATGAATGGATAAAGAAGATGTGGTACATATATACAATGGAATACTACTCAGTCATAAAAAGAATGACATAATGTCATTTGCAGCAACATGGATGGACCTAGAGATTATCATACTAAGTGAAGTAAGTCAGAAAGAGAAAGACAAATACCATATGATACCACTTATATGTGGAATCTAAAATACGACACAAATGAACCTATCTATGAAACAGAAACAGTCACGGACATAGAGAACAGACCGGTGGCTGCCAAGGGGGAGGGGGTTGGGGGAGGGATGGAGGGGGAGGTTGGGGAGAGCAGTTGTGAGCTTTTATATATAGGATGGATAAACAACAAGGGCCTACTGTAGAGCACAGAGAACTATATTCAATATCCTATGATAAACCATAATGGAAAAGAATATTTTAAAAAAGAATATATACATATGTATAACTGAATCATTTTGCTGTATAGCAGAAATTAACACAACATTGTAAATCAACTGTACTTCAATAAAAAATATTGATGAAAAAAGTACAATATATAAGTAGACATTTGACTACTTAATCTATGGCTCTACAAGTTTATTACTTACATTGGCTCTAATTTTGGGGGGGGTGGGCAGAATTTTCTCTCTGGTATATTAAGGGGAAAATAAGAAGGAACACATTAGACTGGTCGAGATGAGCAGTCATTCAGGGCCTGAGTATACCAGAAAAATAAAGGCAACATAATGTGAGGCCGAGAGTGCAGCCTGTGGAGCTAGCCTACCTGGACTGGAATCTCTGCTTTGCCACTTGCCAGCTCTATGAGGTTGGGTAAGTCAGTCAACTTCTCTGTGCCTCAGTTTCCTCACCTGTAAAATTAGAATAATAATAATGCTTACCTCATATGTTGTTGTAAGAATTGAATGAATTAATATTTGTAAAGGGCTTAGAATAGGGTCTAATACATAGTAAGAACCTAGTGTTAGATAGATGGATAGAAAAATAGATAGATAAACCCTGTATCTTTTCTTGATACAGTTGGCCTTTCCAGGAAGAATTTGTGCTTTGACCTGATCTCTATGCTAGAGGATATGTATATTTGTTTATTTGCTTCAGGAAAACGAAAGTAACTTATTTTGCAATGGAGAAGTTTGCATATGTGCATGTGTCTGATGACAAAACAAGATTGGGTAGGGGGATAAGGAAGGGAATTGTGCTTCTGGGGTCAGACTTGAGCCCTCCCAGTTCTAGGGTGCTCTCTTTGAAGGAAGAGATCTTTCAGCCACCCAGAGGCTATGCCTTAAATCCCTGTGAGTTTCTGCTCAAAGCCATGCTCTACCCTATCGGTGTGTTGTCAAAATCTTGTCCTGTGGAAAATACTAAACGTTGGCAAGGATGCGGGGTGGCCAAACACTCATATACTGCTGGAGGGAGTGCCAAATGGTACAACCACTTTGGAAATCAGTTTGGCAGTATCTGCTAAAGCTGAGCATATGCCCACCCCATAGCCAGCAACACCACTCATGGGTATAGTCCCAACAGAAATGTATACATGTGTTCACCAAAAGTCATGAACTTGAATGTTCAAGACAATACCACTCATCAAATCCAGACGCCCATCAACTGGGAAATGGATAAATGTATTTTGTAATACTTACCCAAGGGAATACTCTCCAGCAATGAGAATGAACTACAACTCTGCACAGCAACGTATGTAAAGCTCTCAAATGCAACGTTGAGCAAAAGAAGCCAGGAACAAAAGAATACGTACTGCACAATTCCATTTACATCAAGTATAAAAACAGGCAAAACAAATCTATGGTGATAGGAGTCAGGATAAGGGTTACACTCAGAGGAGACTAGTGATTGACTGGAGAAAGGCCAAGGAGGGGCTCCCAGGAGCAATCTAAACCTTGTGTTCTAATTTTGTAAAGGGCTTTTGTTTTCGTGTGTTTATGTCTTGTTTCTCTAATTAAACTTTAAGTTCTTTGATGGGGATGACTGTGTCTTGTTTTCCTTTGTATTCCCACAGTGGACAAACAGTGTGCATGCTCATTAAATATTTGTTCATTTATCAGGAGGAAAAGCAGTCTTGCCTAGCTACCTCCTGGAAGGGTATGGTTTTCAGGTCCAACTGTAGCAGAATCTTTTAATAATTATGTTCCTTAATTTAAGACAGTCTTGGAATAGAGTGGCTATTTTGAGCTCTTAACCTTGTGTTTTAGACAATCTGATGTTCCAAATACTTTGACTAAAATCTCCTGAGGTAAAGTGCCAGATTTGGAATAGATTTTCTGAGAAGCCAACTTTGAGTGCTGGCAGAATGGAGTGGCTGACTGCCAGCTGTGGGTGGGAAAACGTGCTCTTAACTTTGCTTGACTACCTCGTTAACTTACTGGGTCATGGGTGAACTCTCTCCGGCTCTTCAGGGCCTGGAGAGAGAGAGAGAGAGAAGAAGGGAGAGAGAGAGAGAGAGAGGGAGGGGGAGAGAGGGAGAGAGAGAGAGAGAGAGAGAGAGAGAGAGAGAGAGAGAGAGAGAGAACATGCAGCTTATTGGGAGCAACTGCAGGGCCTCAGTCACAGTGGGAAATGGTGCTGGCTTAAGACACTGTTGGTGAAATGAGTCAGCATGTCAGCTCAGCCCGAGGACAAAATCTCCACAAGTTAGCTGTAACTGGAGAGAAAATCTACATTAAACTGAGAGCAAGCACTCATCCTCCTCCTTAAAGTAAAAACAACCCTTGGTGGAAAAATTTTATATCATAAATAATACACATGGAGTTATACTTCAAAACTGTGGGGACCTATAGGTAAGAATTGTTTAAAGTCTTTTTTTCCCTTTTCCTTTTTTTTTTGACTTGGCTCTGAAAATAAAATGGTTGATTCTTTTTCAAGTGATGTGTGGAAGAATCTTTCCAGACCCTAGGTTACTAAATATTTATGATGAAAAAAATGTAGACAAATACAGATTTTTCTGAAACCTGTAATTTGTTTAACTGATTCCAATTTGGGATGCTATTGTGATTCTCTAGTATAATATTTTTCCACTTGGAAACTCAGAGCTAACTCTGGCTGCTTTTGTAGTTGGCTTATAAGAGCAGCAGAAGGAAAAAGAATTGTGTCCCCAGTGATTCTGTAGGATGCTACATTGATTTCTTAGTTTTATGGACATTACGTTAGGGGGCACGGAGCTTCCCTCACAATTTACTATTTCCTTTCCCTTTCTTGAAAGCAGACACAGGCATGCCCTTGAAGGCAGAATTAGTCTCAGCAAAAATTCAGTGGAAGTTGGACTTCCTTTATTCGGGATCTGGGGAGAATTTGTAGAGTGCCAACATCTTGAACAAACTTCTAGGAGTCTGGAAAATTCTGGAAGCCATTAGAGAGGGTGGAGGAGCCCTGCAAGTACAGTGAGAGTTCATTTGCAAGTGTGAGCAGTTAATTGACACTGCCTTTTCATTTCCTTTCTGTTCTTTCACACCCAGAAAGTGCAACCTTGACAGTCACTAGGCCAAGGCATCAATGCTGATCGAAGGTAACTGGTCCTCCAATCAGAAAAAAGGGAAACTTCAGCTGATTTGGAAACACTTCTGAACTTACATTGATTTATTGTTTTTAGGAAAAGTAGGAGAGATTTTAATTGTTTCTTGAGTCTTTCCTGAAACTTCCAAAGCTTACCAGACTTGTGCCCTAATGTAGAGCTTTGGATTTTATTGTTAGTCAGAACCATATATTTAAGGAGCTAGAATTTTGAAAGCCATCTTTCAAGATAGCTTACTGTCACCTCTGTAGTCCCAAATGCTTATGAATGGGGCATTTGTATGTTCTGAATAGGTGAATGAATAGTTCAATGATGAATAGTTATTTAAAGAGCATTGTACAAATAAAGCAAAAACATGACAAATTCACCAATTTAGACAGCTAGGACTCTTGAGTGTTCAGGAGTTAGTAATGAACTTCTGGTTTTGTGGGTCTCAATGTAGGTGAAAAACTGAGATGAGAGCATACATTTCAGGGTGGAGGTGGTGGTGGGTTTTTCTTTATGTCTAGGGGTTTTTGAGGAGGGGTGTGGGACAGAGGGTTCCTGTAGTTATCAGGCTAAGGAACTTAGAGCAACAAGATATCTAATGCACTTTGCAAAAAGGCCTATATGGAACAGTCCAGAGTCTACTGGTATCACGTCTGCTTTCAACTCCCTACCTGTATCATCAGAAGGAACCTATCCACCTCGGGTTCCCTTGCACGCTCTGCCTCTATTTTCGCTTCCTACCATCCCTCTCTTCTAGAGCCCGCTCTCTTTCTCCTAGTCCTTGTCTCTTCTCAAGCTTATCTACCTAATACCCATTATCCTCACTGAGTATTCAAGCATGTAGCAGCTTCAGAACCACTTAGATAGCTTCACCATCTACTTTCCTTGATTATGAAATCAGATGTCACAGAAATGTTTCTTAAAATAACTACTACATTATATGGGTTGTTCACGCTACCTTTAAGATTTAGATGAGATTGAAACCCACTCCCTCCATGAGGATGTCCAAAGCAGGCAACCCGCATGGTCTTAGGGGTTTTCAGGACTGCTATGGACCAGTGAATGTCACATATTTGTCATTCTTCCTCTTTCTGAATGGGAATGTCTATTATGGTTATCCTGTCTCATTCCACCTATTCCTACACATGTTAGAGCAGGGATCAGCAAACTTTTCTGTAAAGGGCCAGATAGTAAATATTTCAGGCTTTGTGGGCCTTATGTTCTCTGTAGCAACAACTCAATTTGCCATTGTAGCATGAAAGCAGCCATAGAAAATATGTAATTGGTGTGGCCGTACTCCAGTAAAACTTTACAAAAAACAGGTTGCATTTTTCCTGCAGGTTGTAGTTCACTGTCTCCACACACATATTTCCTTTCATTCTGAGACTCCTATTATCAAGAATTTGTCACTTTAAACCTCCATATCACTTGGCTTTTATTTTACAATTTTACAATTTCTTTTTCCTTATCCTTTCCTATTGTTTTATGGCAAAGCACGCCAATCTGATTTCTAGTGCAGTAATGTGGTCTTTGGCTGGGTCCATCCTGCTACATGTCCTAGCTATTAAGATCTTTATTGCTACAAGTATATTTTTGATACTTAACATTTTCACTTGGTTCTTTTTAAAGTATTCCTTTTACTGCTACATAATTCAAATAACCTTCCTTATCTATTTGAGGGTATTTAATATGCCATCTGTTCCAGTAACTCTGCTTCATGTGGTATACATTATTTAATTTGCTTTTTTTGTAGATGTTGTATTACTCAGAGATAAAATTCTTTTGGCCAGCATGGCCCTGTTCCTCGGGTACCAGCTACTCTCTCTAGTAATGTAAATTTGGAATAGATGAAGCCCAGGCTGTAGTTGTTTATGTCCTGCATGATGTTTTTTTTTTTTTGGAAATTTAGATTCTTTAATTATATTAAATTTGAGGAGATTATTTTACTGTTTCTCAATGGCTTCAGCTTGGCATAAGAAGGAAAGGGGAATGAATATTCTTTATCTATTTGTTATCCACAATTTCTTACAGCCATTTTGGGATAAAGTCTTCATAAAACATTTCAAAGTATGTTTCTTAGCTGCCACCAACTTGAGGGGGAGAGCAGGGTCACAGCAACCTCTTAAATATGGTTTATTTTTCTATGTGCACTAATCCCACTTTGTAGGAAGGTCAAGGTGTTCCAAGCCCTCCCTAAACATTTCCTGAGAATCTTTAAATGAAGGACGTTTACACATGCGGGCTCCACTAAGTGATTCATCTGCTCATGTAGAGTCTCCCAGTGTCCTGGCTTCCGTGACCTGGGAGGCTGCTGCACCCCCTGCTGCTGCCCAGTGAAAACCCCCCTAGGTGGGTGGTTCTGAGGCTGCTGGTACTGGGCCATGATGGCCCGTGTCTGCTGAAGCCACATGGTCTGAACCTGCTCAATGCCTCATGGAGACTTGGGAAGTTGATGATTTAGACGTAAGTGACCCATTTTTTGGAAGAATAACATATGTACAGAAAACTTATGGATCATAAGTTTAGAGCCCAGATGATTTTTAAGGAGAGACAAGTAGATGAACCCAAGTCTGGAATACCTCAGAAACCACAGAACCACCTCCATTTGCTGCTATGCCACAGGCAACTCTTCTAATCCTTCTAAATCCTTTCTTTAAATACTTAAAGAAGCCACATTGGGAGGTGGTGGTCTCCTTAGAGTTGTAATCTACCAGCTCTGGGAATTCAGAGAGTAAGAGGGAAGAAGTGACTTCCTGTGTGGCCCAGGACAAACCATACCCGTTTATCAACTCCTTATGCAAGTATGCTTTTGTGCTACCTTGAGAGAATCCCACTGACACTGGCATTCTAGGCTGTTTCTACCTTTTCTATGTGAAGGGAAGTGATCATATTGAGATAATGTGGGGAAGGGGTAAGAGGAGAACTTACAGGCTCTCCCTTCATCTATCTAATTCCTCTTGTGTTTGCCACTGCCCCAGGCTGCCGCTATTCCTAGAGGCACAAATTCAAGACTCCCTGTAGCTTCCCAAGACAGTCTGAAGAGTCTTTTATTTGTTGTTGTTAATTCCTTGGTTCCATCTTTTCCTCTCACTTGTTAAGTTTCTCCATGGTTGATTTTGGTAGAGGGGAGCTAGCAGCCTCTGTTAGCTCTCCACCTGGTTAAGAATCAAAAACTCTCTGAAGCTATCTTTTATATTCACTTTAAGACCTGTTTGGCCAAATAATTAAGGGATGTGTAACAGCTACACTGACTTACATTGGTAAGTAGGGAAGGAGAAGCAGGAAAAAAGAAAAGAAAGACAATATATGGATAACATAAAATATGAGCAGAAATAAGTTTTAATAAATGTAAGTGTTCTAAACTCACTATTAAAAGCCAGAGAACATTAAATTGAATTTTGAAATAAGATTAAACAATATATGATCTACTTAAAACAAATGAAACAAAAGGGTACAGAAAGATGGAAAATAAAAAGGATGAAAAGATATACCAAGTAGATATGAGCCAACAGAATCTGGTGTAGCATCTTAATAGCTGATAAAACAGAATTAAAGCAAAAAGTATAAGGGATAAACAGGTCTTTGTATACAAGCAAAAGTTATAATAGAATCAGAAGGAAAATGAATCATGAATATATACGTATCTAACAATATAACCTCAAAATATATAAAGCAACTACTCATAAGGTAAAATTAATTATGCAACAATAACTTATTTAGATGTTTAAATCCACCCCTTTCTAAAATTGACAGATCAAGAAATCAAAAACAAACTGAGACATGGGAGGTCTAAACATACAAATTAATCATTTTCAGCCATTAAATATTAATTAAATCCAAATCAACACGTTCTTTTTGAGCACACTTTCAAAAATTGACAATGTAATAGTCCACAAAGGAAGCCTCAATAAATTCCAAAATATCAATATTAAAAACTATGTTCTCCTACAAAATATAATAAAATGAGAACATAAGATTAAAGAATTGCTAAAACTTCCTGTGAGACTAGAAACTGAATAGCATACTAAAACCCCCTTTGGTTAAGAAGTAAAGAATTAAAACTAAATTCAAGTGAATTACAATGAAAACACTACTTGTCAAATTTTGTGGGACACAGAGCAATGTCCTCATTTAGAGGGAAATTTATAGTTTTTAATGCATTTATCAAGAAACAAGAAATGTTGAAATGAGCTACACTTTCAAGTCAAGAAGTTTTAAAACTATGGATAAAATAGAGACAAAAATAATAAATGAGCATAATGAATAACTCCAAGTAATTAAATTTGAAAACCTAGATGACTAGATTCTTTTCTGGAAAAACATTTTTAAATGCTAAAATACACCTAAGAAATTGGTGAAAAAGAACAAGAAGCATTAAAAAAATTCATGACAATTAAAAACTCCCTTTCACTTTCTAGGACCATATATTTTTATAGGAAATTTCTACCAAATCTTAGAGGAATAGTTAATTTTTATCTTAGATAAGTTGTTCTGGAAGATAGAAAACATGTCTATTTTATGTTGTGAGGTTAATGAACTCTGGTTTCCAAAACTGGACATGGACAATACAGGAAGAAAAATTTATAGGTCTATCTCACTTATGAATGTAGATGGCAAAATTGTAATGGAGGAAAAGAATATTAGCCTCTCAACTGATGCAGAAAATGCATTTGATAATTCAAAACTTTTTTATGATATAAGTCTTCACAAACTAGGAATAAAATAGAATTTTCTTTATCTTGGGAAAGATTATACACCAAATCCCTAGAGCAAATATTATATTTAATTGAGAAATCTTGGGGAAACTTTTAAGATCAGGAACAAGGCAAGAATACCTCTATCACAGCTACTGTTCAACACAGTACTGAGACCTACAAAGTTATAAGAAAGGAAAACAAACTAAGTTTATAAAAATTGGGAGGTAAGCAATAAAGCTGTCATTATCTGTAGATGATATAAATACCTACCTAGAAAAACCAATAAAATCAAGAAACAAGCTAGGCAAACACAAGACCAACTTATGAAATTAATAGCATTTCTCTACACTAGCAATAATGGCCTAGAAATGATGTTTTAAAAAAAGATACCACTTATAATAGCAAAAACAAAACAAAACTCAAAAATAAAAAGCCAAAAATGCACAACAAACCAAACAAAAAACAAAAAAATCCCTGCAAAGCTGGCGTTAAAAAACTATGGCCTTTGGGATAATCCGGTCAACCACCTGTTTTTGTAAATAAAATTTTTTTGAGGCACAGATACATCAGTCTATGGCTGCTTTCATGCAACAACAACAGAGTTGAGTAGTTGAACAGAGACTGTATGGCCTGCAAAGCCTAAAACATTTACTATCTGGCCCTTTACAGAAAAAAATTTGCTGACCCCTGCTCTAATGTATACAGGAATGAACATAACCCAAAATATACAACACCTGTGTGGGGGAAAAATTAAAAGTTCTATTAAAGGATAGAAAAGAAGAGCAGAATGAGGAGACATTCTTTGCTCTTAGATTGAATGACTAGATTCTATTAGAATGTTCTGTCACCTCTAAATTAATTGAAATCAATTATTTAATTGACATGAAATAATGGTTTATATTCATTAATTACAAGATGTAACCCAAATCCAGAATTAATCTGGATTTTTTGAGGCACTCAATAACTTTACTTTAAAATTAATATGGAAGAATAAAATTCTGCAAAAACCTAAATCAATTTTTTTTTAAAAAGCCTTATTCTTTTAAATTTTATTTATTTATTTATTTATGGCTGTGTTGGGTCTTCGTTTCTGTGCTAGGGCTTTCTCCAGTTGTGGCAAGTGGGGGCCACTCTTCATCGCAGTGCATGGGCCTCTCACTATCGCAGCCTCTCTTGCCGTGGAGCACAGGCTCCAGACGCGCAGGCTCAGTAACTGTGGCTCACGGGCCCAGCTGCTCTGCGGCATGTGGGATCTTCCCGGACCAGGGCTCTAACCCGTGTCCCCTGCATTGGCAGGCGGACTCCCAACCACTGCGCCACCAGGGAAGCCCTCTAAATCAATTTTTAAAAGGAAGAACAAAGAGGGGAGTTATCTACTCAGATATTAAGACACAGCACAAAGTCACAGCAAGAAAAATATATGTGGTACTGGTGTAAGAACAAATAGATCAATGGAATGGAACAGAGAACTCAGAGACAGACCTTGTATATATGAGAATTTAATATATGATGAAAGCGGCACCAGAAATCAATGGAAAAGGATGGAATGTTTAGCAGATGGTATTGGGGAAACTAACTCACTTTATGGAGAGAAAGAAAACTGGGACCCAACTTAATACCATGTTCAAAAGTGAACTCCAGATGCATGAAAGAACT
This sequence comes from Balaenoptera ricei, assembly GCF_028023285.1. NCBI lineage: Eukaryota > Metazoa > Chordata > Mammalia > Artiodactyla > Balaenopteridae > Balaenoptera > Balaenoptera ricei. The sequence goes on from NC_082660.1 coordinate 17,481,086, forward strand.
AAATGTGAAGGATAAAGCTAAAAAATTAGTAGAAGATAATGCTGGAGATTTGTTTGTGGCCAAAGGGAAGGAGACTTCTTAAATAAAGCTCCAAAGGAAAAAGAAATAGAGAGGAATTTGACTATGTAAAAATCAAGGATTCCTGTCCAATGAAGAAAATATGGACAAAGTAAATAGTCAGATGATAGACTGGGAGAAAATACTTCCAATGTCAAACTAACAAGAAACTCTAGCAAATAAATAAGAAAATGATACTCTAATAGAAAAATGAGCAAAAGAAAAGTAGCAGTTCATAGAAGAGGAAAGCAAATGACTATATCAGGTATATGAAGATATGCTCTAAAGCATTAGTAATTAGAGAAATGCAAATTAAAACAAGGGATATCATTTTGCTCCTATCAGGTTGGCAAGCATTAGAAAGGTGGTAACGGTAAGCCTGTGGGGAAATAGCAACCGTCATACATCGCTGTTGCAGTTCTAGAGAGCAATATGGCAGCTGTTAGCCAAATTACAAACATCTGTATACATTATAACCCAGAAATTCCACTTTTGGTTATATATGTCAGACAATTCTCAGAGAGGTCTGTAAGGTGGCCACACTCGAAGATGCTCATCACACTGTTATGTGCGGTAGTGGGGAGTAGGGGGCAATCCAGATGTGTACCACTGGAGAACTGAGTTAAGAAAATGTCAAGGGTGCAACTCGTGGAATACTGTGCCATAATTAGAGGCATCTGACCAGTTGTACACAGTCACACGGATATCTTTAAAACATAGTGCTGAGTGGGGAAAAAATTGAGGGTATGTAAATGAGAGTGAGGAATGAGATTAAAGAAATAAAATAAAATACAAGAGGGAATTCCCTGGCAGTCCAGTGGTTAGGCCTCCACGCTTTCACTGCCGTGGGCCCAGATTCAATCCCTGGTTGGGGAACTAAGATCCCACAAGCTGCATGGTGCGGCCAAAAAAATAAATAAACAAATAAAAATAAATAAAAAGTAAAATACAAGAGCTGGACCTTGCATGGTCCAACGATGACAGACAAACAGGAATATAATGAACTCAATCCTCCCCCAGCCAATGTCCTTAGCTGAATGGCCACTGCCAACTTCTCTCGGACCCACTGCTTCTGACTTTGTTGTTATGCTGAGCTTTTACTGGGAGAAGTCTCCTTGAAAAGTCTTTGCTTTTGCCTGTACTGTAAAAGGTTAGGATTTCCTCTGCTTCCCAGCTTTTTTGGGTGCCACTGTCAGTCTGATCCCATTGAATTTATAACTGCCAGATATTTCTTTCTTTCTGGTCTATTGCTGACACCCATCACAGACTCCCAATAGACTGTGGAATAATTATTTTTATATTCCTTCTTCAACGGTTTTTGTAAGAAGGAGAGGTAAAATGTCCGTGTTCACTCAATTATCTTGAATCAGAAATCTGAAAGATTTATTATTTACTTTTTAATTTTGTGCTTCAACACTCCTCATCTAAATTTCAAACCCAGGGTTGTTGAAATAGCTTTCTTAAATATTTTAAGCTTGGCTTCTGAGAAAATTGCTTTAAACTCAGAACTCCAACAAGTTTAGACAGATCTACTATTTGTGGGTTTTTAATATGCCCTCACGCTCAACATCCTGAGTGCAAACTTGAGAACACGAAGCTATCTTAAAATTGCTTTAGTACTTGAATTGAAATTAAATTCATAAATCAATAAAGAAAAGAAAGCAAAAATGCATAAAACCAGTGATTTATTTATGCATTAAATGTTAATATTGACACCTCTTATACTTTTTAAATTCCAAGAATTTTCTAAACTTGTTGATTATTTTAATCTTATTGCTATTGTGCTTGTAAATGTAATTTTTAAAATTAACTTTTTAAATTAAAATATAACATTTTAAAAAGTGCACAAATCATAAGTACACAGCTTGATGAATTTTCAGAGTAAACAGACCCATGTGTAATCACCAACTAGATCAAGAAATAGACTTTAGCCACAGCCTAAAAAGGCCCCTCACTCAAATTGCCAGTCAAGGTAGCTCACATCCTAACTTTTAAAACCATACATTTGTTTTGCCTGTTTTTAAACTTTAAATAAATGGAATCCAAGAATACATATTTTGCCTGGTTTCTTTCACTCAGCATATGTATGTGAGATTCATCCATGTCACTGTGTGTAGATATAGTTGATTAATTTTCTATTGTATTCCACTATATGAGTATGCCACAATTTATTTATCCTTCTAACATTGATGAATACTTGGGTTGTTTCCAGTTTTGGGTTATTAAAAACAGTGCTGCTGTAAATGTTCTTGAGATGTTTTTTCCATGCACATATATGCTCACTTCTGTTGGTTATGTACCTAAGAGTGAGAGTTCTAGGTTGTAGGGAATATTTATGTTCAGCAGCTGTAGATGTCAGTTTCCCAAAGTGGTTGTACCAATTTACAGTCCCACCAGCATTGTATGAGAGTTTCAGTTACTCACATCCTTGCCAATACTTGATATTATTAGTCTTTCAAATTTTAGCCCTTTTATTAGGCATAGAGTCATATCCCATTGTGGATTTAATTTGCGTTTTCCTGGTGACCAATACGATTCAGTACATTTTTATATCTCTTGATTATTTGGATAGCCACTCTTGGAAAAGCTTATTCAAATCTTATGGCCCATTTTCCATTGGATTGTCTTTTTTAATGGATTTGTAAAAGTCATCTTTCTTTCTCTCCCTCTTTCTCCTACACTCCTGCTCCCTCTCACCCTTTTTCTTGTTTCTTCTTTTTTTAAAAATATACTCTGGGTATAATCCTTTACCATTTACATGTGTTGAACAATATTTTCTCCCGGCGTGTGGATTTCTTTTCAGTCTTTTAACGATGTAGAAGCTCTTAATTGTAATGTAGTCCAATTTATGGATAGTATAGTATAGTATAGTTTCTTATCTCTGGTTTCCAGTTCTCTGACAAAATTCTCCACTTGTAATTTAATTTTTTGAACATATTGTCTGGGCCATTTTAAAGTCTGTGTCTTATAACTCCATTCTATGGATTTCCTGTGGGTCTTTTTCTATTGTCTTTTTAAAAAAATTCTGGTTCTCAGTTGCATCTCATCTCCTTAAATGTCCGATTATTTTTGACTGAGTGCCAGATATTTGCATTCAAAGTTTGATCGATGTTTTCATGCTCTATATAATACAAACTTTCTCGAGAGAGGATTTATTTTTGCACTTGTTATGTAACTAGGTTTGGGGGTGATCACCTTTTTCCAGTCAGAAATTGAGGTGACTTAAAGCTGTGCTTTAATCCTGCTGAGGACGGTTTTATTTCCAGTTCACCCTTCCTCCTACAGCATAGGCCTTTGTGGTCCTGACTAACAGCTTGAGATATTTACCAGGGCCCCTTCTCCTAGGCAGTCTGAACTCCAGTTTGTGTCCCTTTATGCTCTGTTATGCTTAGCTTCTCAGCCTCTCAGCTGCTGCTTTCACTTTTGTAACTGGCAATCACCTCGATGGAAAAAGTATTCCCAAATGCCTGTCTCAAGAGCCTTGGCTTCTGTTTTCTTCTGAATCTTGATTCTGAAAATGCTCACTGCCTTGGTAGTTCTTTGATTCATTCAAGCTAAGATTTTCTTCTTCTTCTTCTTTTTTTAAATCGTTTATTCCCCAAGCTTTTCTAATTGTTGTCAGCAGGATTGTTGGTTTGAAACAACCTAGGCAGCTATTGCTTCAGAGGAAACTTCTTTTAAAATTTTTTATTTATTTATTTTTGGCTGCATTGGGTCTTCGTTGCTGCACGTGGGCTTTCTCTAGTTGCAGCGAGCGGGGGCTACTCTTCGTTGTGGTGCAGGGGCTTCTCATTGCGGTGGCTTCTCTTGTTGCGGAGCACGGGCTCTAGGCGCGCAGGCTCAGTAGTTGTGGCGCACGGGCTTAGTTGCTCCGCGGCATGTGGGATCTTCCCGGACCAGGGCTGGAACCCGTGTCCCCTGCACTGGTAGGCGGATTCTCAACCACTGCACCACCAGAGAAGCCCCTCCAGAGGAAACTTTTAAAAGTAAAAATCTGATCATGCCACTTCCGTCCTCAGAAACCTTTAATATATTCTAATTTCTACCCACTCCCCACTCCTACCTTTATTTTTGCATTTTTTTCTAAACCAGACATATTATTTTACACTTCAATGATTATTCCTACATTTTGTCCTCTGCCTGGAGTTCTCTTCTGTCCCTTCGTTGCCTCAAAAATGAAGTCTCTTCACAGCCCATGTTCTATTTTATATCCTTCCTCAGACTCCCTTCTGTGTTTGGCCTCTTATTTCATACATACTATTCTAGCTGTAACTCGCACGCAACCTTCTAATTTTTTGTTCATATGTCTGTCTTCCTTGCTAGAAAGTGAGCTCTTTTTTGGCCCAGACTACATATGATTCATCTTTTTATTTCCAAGTGCCTAGTGTAGTATTTAGCACCAAAGAGGTATCAGATGAATGTTTCTTGGACTGAAATGAATTGGGCTACAAAAACATGTATGGCTCTAAGTATGGTTTGGTTCTGAGGTTACCTCCCAGTCTGTCTTGTCTCAGGAGCTGGTGAGGGCCTTACATAGGGGATGACCAATTGAAATGTCTCAGGCTTCTTCCTGCCTGGTTGGTGGTCTTCTTTTACAGAACTGGTTAATTACTCTCTCTCTCTCTCTCTCTCTTGTCTATCGTGTCCAATGATATCACAGACTGTTAAAACCTTATACTAGGCCTGATATTAACTCTAGTGACCTCTCAGCCCGTCTGAATTGTTCAAAGTCCAAAACTTAAAGTACAGAGTACTTAATTTCTGTTTCAAGCCGTTTGTTCTTATTAATCTCCAGAGTTCCTCACAAATATATTTAGCCCATCCTGGTTTTCATCAGAAAGTGGACATCTTCCAGGGTGAGTGTTACCTCACAAAGTCTTTCCTACTGTGTAGAAGTCATTTTCTCTGTGCTTATCCCCAGGATCTTGTTAAATGTGTCCCCTCTATACCCCTCCAGCCTGGACGTGTCAGAGGATTTGTTAGTTCATTGTTTCATGGCTTATGAGCTACATGGCTCTCAAATAACTCGCACGCTCATTAAGACAGTAATACATATTAAAGTTAGAGTGTGGTTTAATATATTAATATTGACTCATTTATATTCTTCCAACCTTCAACAGCTGGTTTGAGACAGACTAGGTAATATAAAATGATGACAAGATAAAAAGAGAACTTTCAAAATAGCAAGAGGTGAAAAACCCTAACAAGAACTCCTTGCTATAAGAAGCTATAGATTTCACATACCAAATTTAGCTCTGTGTCTCCTGGTGGCTAGGGGAGAAAAAAAAAAAAAAAGAGAAACCCAATAGGCTTTCAAACTCACATTTTCTCTAGTTAGAACCAATTCAGCTTCTCCAGAGAAACTAACAATATCTTTATGAGGACACCTGAGAGAAATTTATCACTGGGTTCTTTGTGTTAAAGGGTTTCTAGTATCATTAGGAAATTTGTTTAAACATTTTCTTAAAAAGACTAGTATTTTAAAAATTTATCTCTTCCTTGGCCCTCACTGAAAGCCAACGTTTACCATTAAAATATTCTGTAAAGACAGTTGTAGAGTGAAGGGAAGATAGGCCAAGCAGGTAGCTTTCTGATGATGTAGCTTAACCCAAGGAGGGAACTGGAAGAGCCTTGAGGAAGGCTTGCTGACATCTCTCAGTCTATCAGTTTCTAATCCCAGCTAAATCATCTGATTTTTTAAAAATGAAAGATGTTACAGATCTCCAATTTTGGAAAAAGGGGTGCAAATATTTACATAGGTGATTAAAGAAAGCAACTAATTTCATTTAAATCATAATTTCCTTCTCTCGCTGTGAAGATGAATGATGTCAGATATGGTTTGGATTGCTGTTGTGTTTTCTGTAGGGAAGTATCATTAGTAACCACCACCAGCACAAAGAACGGGCAGATGGTACTGTGATAGATGCTGAAGATGTGGAAGTGAACAGGACACATGGAGCCTACAGTCCCATAGGTAAACATAAGAGCATATGTAGATGTTAAAAGAACGCACAGTGTATCCGTTTCTTATTGCTACTGTAACAAATTGCCTAAAACTTGGTGGCTTCAAACACATAATTATTCACTTACAGTTCTGGATGTCAGAGGTCTGGAATGGGTCTCAAGGGATAAAATCAAGGTATTGGCAGGGCTGCATTCCTTCTGGAGGTTTAATCTCTTTCCTTGCCTTTTCCAGCTTCTAGAGGCTTTCTGCATTCCTTGGTTTGTGGCCCCCTTCAGCAATTGTATCACCACCATCTCTGCACCTATCATCACAACTCCTTCTCTGACAAACTCACCTACCTAGCTTTTATATAAGGACCATTATGATGACACTGGGATCACCTGGATAATCCAGGATATCTTTAATTAGTTACATCTGCAAAATTCCTTTTACCATTCAGGCAACACTTTCAGAGCTTTGGGGATTAAGATGAGGACATTTTTGGGGGGACATTATTCTGCCCACTACATATTGTAAGCACACAATTGCCATGGCCTTTATTTTTATTTGTCTATCTATCTATCTAAACTATCTATCGCCTTTATAAACATGGTTGTTACTTATAGTCTAATTTTCAAATTTTCCATCTCTGAAATGGGGCGATAATATCCCACTCAGAGGATGGTTATGAAGATGAAATGAAGTGAGTGTAAAGGCATTTAACACTATACCTGGAACACAGTATGTACTTAGTTCACGTTAGCTGAATGGAAATGTAAATCTAATACCTAAAACCTATATGCTACAGAGAGTTTGAATCCAACTTGCAAGACTCCCTGGACAGAGAAAAAGTTTTTGTTCTTCTTTTAGGTTGGCGCATATTTTCAAGAGAAAATAGAAAATGTGGCTCCAGATAATACTAGCTTTGTGTCCCTTATTTGAGAACTAATCATATGGTGAAATATCACATGCTTTGGCATTCTCTTCCGTAAAGCATAAGGGTGAAAACTTAAAAATAGAAAAATAGAAAATCTCAACAATAACTCTGGTAGAAACAACTTATAACTATTTAGCACCTTATTTTTATTTCTGGAACACTTTCCGTTTGAAGAGCTCAAATTACTTGGGACATGTTAGCTAATTCATATGATACCAGATGTGTCTGGTGCAATGAGGGAATAGGTACCAGCAAAGAAGGGAAAAGGGGGGAAATGGGGCAGGTGTGACAAACTAAGGTTTGTGTTTAGAAGCAGTTCTTGGCAAAGGTGAAAATAGTTTTAGGTAATCTTTTCTTTTTCCTGTGAAAGTCTGTAATACTCTAAAATTTGCTCCATTCTTACAGCCTAGAAATAGAACCCTGGAAATAGAATCACTGCACTTTGGTGGTTATTGTGGGCTGGGAAGTGAAAGCCATGAGTAGTGGTTCTAAAACTTTTACTTTATGATTTCTATGCCTCACCCCATCTGGCTTCTCTGATCCCCAGTGGCACGTATCAACAGTTTTCTGTTTCTTTCCACTCTTCCTTGATGACCCTCTTCCACACCAAAATAGCTCTATTTAAACTTTTATTTGGATCACCTCTGCCTGGCAACAGTTCAGAGTTCTCTCCCTCACGAGATCTCAGCAGATTTCAAACGCTGGTCAGAAGACAATACTGGTGGAAGATTCAGGTGGCCAAGGAGACACATTTCCTCCATTTTCATTGTGTTCAAATTACTACTTCCTTTGAATCATTCATTTAACAATTTCTGCCTGAGGACCATTTCAATAAGCTATCAGTGCTAGATACTAAAGTTACAGTAGTAACTTCATAGCCTCTGCCCTTATGAACCTTATAGTCTAGTGAAAGAGACAAAACATAAATGAGGAAACTAGTATGTAAATTAGATAATTCAGGTTGTTATAAGTACTGAAATAAACAGGGTAACAAGATAGAACGCAATAGGGGCTAGTTTAGAAGAGGTGGCTAGTTTAGAGAATTGGTCTGGTTGAGGAATAGAAAGAAGGCTAGGGTGGTTGGAACACGGTGAGGTGGGAAGAGTTTCATGAGATGAGTTTAGGAAGGTAGAGCCTCTTTTCAGTGATGCTTAGCAGTTTGGATTTTATTTTACAAACAATGGAAAGTCATGAGGGGGTTTTATAAATCTATTTTATTTGTTTTTGGCTGTGTTGGGTCTTGTTGCTGCGCACGGGCTTTCCCTAGTTGCGGCGAGCCAGGGCTACTCTTCATTGCAGTGTGCAGGCTTCTCATTGTGGTGGCTTCTCTTGTTGCAGAGCACGGGCTCTAGGCACGCGGGCTTCAGTAGTTGTGGCACGTGGGCTCAGTAGTTGTGGCTCGCGGGCTCTAGAGCGCAGGCTCAGTAGTTGTGGCACACGGGCTTAGTTGCTCCGCGGCATGTGGGATCTTCCCAGACCAGGGCTTGAACCCGTGTCCCCTGCAGTGGCAGGCGGATTCTTAACCACTGCGCCACCAGGGAAGCCCATGAGGGGGTTTTAAATGGGGGTAATAATGTTATCTGATTTATAGTTTAAAGATCACTCTGACTTCTGAGTGGAAAAGAATTTAGAAAGGGGCAAGAGCAGGGAGATCTGCTAGGAGATGTTGGTGGTGAGGGGTGCTGGTGGCATGGACAAGGGAAAACAATGCGGATGGAGATATTTGGGATGTTTTAGAGGTAGAGTTGGAAAAGGAGGAGCTGTCAGATTGGTTGTGGGGGTTGAAGAAGAAAAAGGGAACTTGGGTGATCCTAGGGTTTGGCTTGACCAACTGGGTGACTGCTGGTGCCATCTACTAAAACGGGAAAGACAGGTGGGGAAATGGATTTTGTTGAGGGAGGGGATTATGAGTTTTTGGTCTAGGTCACTAATTTAGAGGACCTTCTAGAGCAGCCTACCTAACTTCCAAGGGGAGATGTCATAGCAGCAGAAGATAGAGTTTGGGAGTATTGAATATCAGTAGTATTTAAAGCTACGAGACTGCATGAGTGCATCAAAGTAAGACAGAGAAGAGGACTCTGGGGCTTATAAACATTTAGAGATCAGTTGGCAAAGGAGGAACCAGTCAGGGGAAGTGTGATGTCACTGAAACCATGAAAGGAAAGTAGTTCAAGAAGGAGGGAGTGATCAACTGCGTTAAGTGCCCCTGAGAGGATACAGTACTATGTTTGAGGACAGAGAGGTGACCACTGGATCTGGCAAGATGGAGCTCACTGGTGAACTCGACTGAAGTGGTTTCCATGATGTGGTGGGGAGAGAAACCACATTGTGAAAGAGTGAATGGGAGGGGAAGAAATGAGGTAAACAATATAGACACCAGTTTTGGCTTTCCCACCCCTAGTGTTGTTATCTTTTCAAAGTTTGTTGGGATGCCTTGGAGCAATCCTGGGGAATGGGTAATGGTATGGTAAAAAGGAAGAATTTATATTCCCCATTTGAGCTATATTTGTCATAAAACACTAATTCCAGTGTCTCTGTCCATCATATTTGTATTAGAAGCTCTCATTACCTTATTTTTAGGGTGACAGGTGAATCTTTAACTCTCTATCCTCTCTCTCTTTGCTAATTTTTCCCACTTAGCCCTTAAATAAAATATTTTTGGCATGTTTACTCTGTATGTGCTTCCATACACATTTGGCATATGCTCTATACCTATTATAAACACTCTTGATTGTCTTTTAGTTCTTCCATTTTCCTCTCCTTTCATAAATTTAAATGAAATTCTCTCTCTTGTGGTTAGTTTCCATGTGCTCATAACCTTTCCTTTTCCTGCCTTTTTCCTCTTGGGTTTTGGGCCGAGTTCCCTTGGCTAGGTAATGTTTGTATGTCCATTATGTTGCCAAAAGAAGTCACATTTTCCCAAATGAGAACACAGCTCTGGAGGAAGGTAGATATTCATGGAACAGATTGTAGGTGGTTGCTAACTCTAGGGTGAGTATTATGTTTGATTACTACCCTTTCAGTCAACTCTTGCCATCATGGTCAGTGATGAACGACACCTAAGACTAGACCAGAACTGTGAGAGGAGAATAAGAGCTTTCTGTGGGACGTGGAAGAAGGTCCAGTTTGCATACTATAGTTGAGATTGCCATGCCTTCTCTTCCTTCCAGGCACACTGCTAGATTACATTTCCAAGCTTCTCCTGCATGTATGTGGCCACAGCATTGAGTTCAGGCCAGTGCAATAAGGGTAGAGGTGAAGTGAGCAACTTCCAGGCTTTCTCTATAAAAATTTCTAGACTGCTTCTCCATGCTCTCTCCTCCCTTGCCTCCCAGCAAGGTGCAGAGGACTCCACAGTATACACCAACATTTTGGAGCTGGTAAAGCTACAAGATGGAAGGAGTCTGGGTATCTGAAGACCATGTGGAAGGCAATCTTATACCTAGGTATATACTCTTTGGGCTTCACATGAACAAGAAGTAAAGTTACGAAGCCATTGAGATGTGGGGGTCTGTTTGTTACAGTTGCTGATGTTACTGACCCTAATGAATATACTTCCCTTGCATGATTTTTCTCTCTGTGAATTTGGTCATTCCTCTTCATTCTCCTGGAGTGCCCGTTTCTCACTTTATCAAATTTGACAGCTAATTTGATGACCTGTTTTCTATTTTTTTCTGACATGATATGGTTTCTGACCATCTCAGCCTGAGGCAATATCTCCCACCAAATTTCTAAAGTGACTATTAGCTTTATGGTCTACTGGGTGAATAATGAAAAGATCACAAGCTCTTAATACCTGTACTACTTTGGATAAGTTACTTAACCTTCCTGAGGTCACTTTACTTTTTCTGAAAAATAGGCATAATAACAGCCTATAACTCATAAAATTGTCATGAGGTTAAGATGAAGTGATAAATGAAGAGGGCTTAGAGCAGTATCTGGCATGTGGTAAGCACTCTATTATTAGGGTCAGTCTTGTACCAGTTTAGTTTAATTCTATATACTGAACTACTAACTGTGTCAAGCACAGATAGATATCACCCTGAGGAATATGCTGTTCTCATAGTATCCTCAAACGTAACAATTATTAATACATTAATGCAACTTGTCTTCAATGGCATTTATTGAGCATCTACTGTGTACTGAAGATTGGGCAATGTATTGTTGGGGATAAGAATATGTACCCAAGGAGGTCAATTACTTTCCATGTGTCTATAAGTCCCCAGATCAAATCAATTAATACCATTTGAAGAATTATTTAGGAATATTTTGATTTCTTCTCCAAAGCTGAATTCCTGTAGGTTTCAGAGGCTTAAAAAAACCCCTTACCTCATAGGGCTATTGTGCATATCAGACGGTAGAATATGTGGAAGTACTCTGTAAAGTTGAAAGTGTGAAGCAAATGTTTATGAAGATGTCAATTTTCCAATCTTTAAAGTTCTTAAATGAAGTTTTCACCTCTGCACGATTTTGTCTTCTCTCCAAACTGAATATAAGCTTGTTGTAGGTGAGGTTGTGCATTATTTCATCTTCATAAATCCCTAGTATCTATCTCAGTGCTAAGCAAAGAGCAGGCACTAGATAAACTTTTATGGTTTAAATTTTTGTACAATGTTAACCATGAAAACCTTTGACTTTCCCTTTCTGGTGGTTCTCTGAAAAGTAGTACCCATATATTGGGTAGGGGATTTGGCTACACTGGTTTTAAGAGGAGAAACCTGCTTAAGGCATGTTGCTAAGTGGAAAATATACTTTTAAAACATAATTATCTGAGCAAAACTATTTTGAGTTTTAAGCACCAATTTTCAATGAAAAATCTGTCAGGCAAGGAATGATTATTGAGCTCTTGGTCTGCTCTGTGCATCTGTACACACAGTGTTGAATAAGCTGTTAATCCTTCCATCTTTACAGGATATTTTAGGGATGCTCATGGTGAGGTCATGCATATCCATTTCTGTAGTGTTCTCCCACTCTACCCACTCACCATGTGTTCTGGTGCTGTGATATTTTTGTCCACTCTCATAGTACTCTCTCCTTCTTACCTTATTTCCCTCCCCCAAAGCCGGGAAAAAGAAAGTTGATTCTTCAATTTCCCCCCCCCAGTTGAAAATGTGACCGAGATTAGGAAGGAGGGCATTGCTATTTTTATTTCCCCACTTCAGGTTGGTGTTGAAATGACTCAGAGTAAACAGCTTGATATTCTGTAAAAACAACTCCTCAACTGAAGAAAAAAATTATATCAATGATAAGAAACAATGTTTGTTTTTCTGGAAGAGATTTTCTTATATTCCCAACACTCACTTTTAAATTCTTTCTGCTATTACTGCCTGTCAGCTTCAGGTCTGCAGAAGGATTTTATAAAGGAAAAAATGATCAAGTCACGCTTTTTATTGCAATGATCCAAGGTGTGATTTAAATTAAGATATATTTGTATTGGATTGAAATAGAATCTCTTCGTTGTCAGTCCAGTACCATGGACAGAGAAATGTCTTCCAGTCCATTTCTCTTCCCACCTTCTTGGTTAGCTAGCACTAACACATTCATTTATAAAGAACAGTTTGTTAAGTCCTCAGTTCACCTTGCCCTTATATTAAATAATTTTATGTCAGGTCTTACCCCAGGACTACTGCCTCTTTGCATTTACTATTAAAAAAATATTCTAGGTATTATTTTTCTTCTTTAGCTATAGGTAGTTTGAGACGATTTAGACTCCCATTTCATGAACCAACTACTTTTCAAACTCTATTCTCTCAATTTAAAAAATTATTGTGAAATTATTATAGATTCGTAGAAAGATGCAAAAATGAAAGAGAAGTTCCTTTTATTCTTTACCTAGTTTTCCCCAATGTAGTGTTGCCAGATAAAAAAACAGAACACCCAGTTAAATTGGAAATTTAGAGGAACAATGAATACTTTTTAAAAATAGGTATTTGTAGTATGAGTATGTACCATCCAATATTTGGGATATACTTATACTAAAAAAATGCTTTGTTGCTTATCTGAAATTCAAATTTAACTTTTTTTGTCATTAGGCTATATCTCACCAAGGATATAGAGCCAAATTATTGTTTTAAAATCACTTTGAATAGTTTCTCTTTGCCTAGTTATGACAACTAGATATATGGTTATGTTCACTTGTGTAATTTTACTTTTGAATATTTTAGGAATTGCTTTTATTTTTTATTTTTTAAAATAAATTTATTTATTTCATTTATTTATTTTTGGCTGTGTTGGGTCTTTGTTGCTGTGCGCCGGCTCTCTCCAGTTGTGGCGAGCGGGGGCTACTCTTCGCTGCGGTGCGCAGGCTTCTCACTGCGGTGGCTTCTCCTGCTGCGGAGCACGGGCTCCAGGCGCGCGGGCCCCAGTAGTTGTGGCACGTGGGCTCAGTAGTTGTGGCTCCCGGGCTCCAGAGTGCAGGCTCAGCAGCTGTGGCACATGGGCCCAGTTGCTCCACGGCATGTGGCATCCTCCCGGACCAGGGCCCGAACCCATATCCCCTGCATTGGCAGGCGAACTCTCAACCACTGCGCCACCAGGGAAGCCCAGGAATTGCTTTTAAATTTAATTTTGGTTTACAGAATATTTACATGGTTTTAAAGTCAAACTTACATGAATATAATTTCAATGCATTTCTACTCCTAAGTTATTGAAATTAGTTTGCTCATTTTCACATTTAAAAAAAACCAGATGCAATATTGTTTCCCCAGGTACTGCCCTTTTATGATTATTTTATAAAACATCTTTCTGAAATAGAATGTTCCCATAAAGACAGGCTGTTTAACACTGGATGACCTTCTTTTGAGTTACTTTAAAACAAGTCACCTTGTATTCAACCTAGAGAGAAAGTGGAATTTCATGCTAATTAGCCTCCTAGTTCTCTTCATTTTGTACATGACTAAAAATATTTTCATAAAGTCCTTAAATGGAAAACCAACAAGGGAGTTTTGCAAATGTAATCCTAATTAAGGTGCTTGAATTTTATTTTATTTTTAATTTTTTTTTCCATACGGGTGTTTTAAAATTAAAAACTTAATAGGTCCTGGGTCCTGAGGTGACACAAGAGTCTTCCTGGTGATTTCAGCACAGGACAGAAAAGCCACACAGGCAGACCTGAGGAGCAGCTTCTGAAACATGCCCTATTGTGCTTCTGTTATTTTTTTTAACAGCTCTAGATATAGTTTTTATGTTTTGGAATTGTGAAAACAATCAATAATTTAATATTTCATAAATCTATTTTGGGGGTAGGAATGAACTGTTATTCAATGTTAATTCAACTAAAAAATTAAACATGAGTTGTTAGTACAAGCCCTTTGGATATTTACAAATATTTTATCTTTAACAAGAGAAAGATGACAGTTTAGGTCTAGCCAATAGTTGCTATTATCATTTCTGGGGTAGTTTTATATGTCTCTCTTCTTGCCTTCCATCTTTGCCTCTCTATCCTTTGTGAAAAGATAAGCTTAACCTTTGAAATGAAAGTATATTTTTATATTTCTGATTATTAAAGTAGTACATGCTTATTGTAAATTGTTCTTCATATTATTAAGTCCATTAGGTCTAATGTGTTGTTAAGTGCCAATTTTTCCTTATTGATTTTCTGTCTGGATGATCTGTCCATTGATGTAAGTAGGGTATTAAAGTCCCATATTATTATTGTATTACTGTCAATTTCTCCCTTTATGTCAGTTCCTATTTGCTTTATTTATTTATTTATTTATTATAAATTTATTTATTTATTTTTGGCTGCGTTGGGTCTTCGTTGCTGCACGCGGGCTTTCTCTAGTTGTGGCGAGCAGGGGCTACTCTTGGTTGCGGTGTGTGGGCTTCTCATTGTGGTGGCTTCTCTTGTTGTGGAGCATGGTCTCTAGGCATGCGGGCTCAGTATTTGTGGCTCACGGGCTCTAGAGTGCAGGCTCAGTAGTTGTGGCACACTGGCTTAGTTGCTCTGTGGCATGTGGGATCTTCCTGGACCAGGGCTCGAAGCTTGTCCCCTGCATTGGCAGGCGGATTCCTAACCACTGTGCCATGAGGGAAGTCCCTGCTTTATATATTTAAGTGCTCCTATGTTGGGTGCATAAATATTTACAAATGTTATATCGTCTTCTTGGATTGACCCCTTTATTATTATGAAATGCCCTTCTTTGTCTTTTGTTACAGTCTTTGTTTGAAAGTCTATTTTGTCCGATATGAGTATCACTACCCCAGCTTTCTTTTCATTTCCATTTTCATGGAGTACTTTTTTCCATGCCTTCACTTTCATTCTGTTTGTGTCTTTAGATCTGCAGTGAGTCTCTTGTAGGAAGCACATAGATGGGTCTCATTTTTTATTTTATCCATCCAGCCACATTATGTCCTTTGATTGGAACATTTAGTCCATTTACATTTAAAGTGATTATTGATAAGTATGTACTTACTGTCATTTTGTTAATTGTTTTCTGGTTGTTATTGTTGTTCTTCTCTGTTCCTTTCTTCGTCTCTTGGTTTCTTCTCTTGTGTTTGATGATTTTTTTTTAGTGTTATATTTGGGTTCCTTTCTCTTTATTTTTTGTGTATCTATTGTCAGGTTTTGATTTGTAGTTACTATGAGGGTCATGTATATAGACCTATATATATAGCAGTTTATTTTAAACTGATAGTTGCTTAAGTTTGAATGCATTCTAAAAGCACTACATTTTAATTCCCACCCCCATGTTTTGTTTTTGGCGTCATGTTTTACATCTTTTTGTGTATCCCTTAACATCTTATTATAGCTACAGCTGATTTTACTATTTCTGTGTTTTAACCTTCATACTAGCTTTTTAAGTGGCTGATCCACTGCCTTTAATATATATATATATTTGTCTTTACCAGTGAGACGTTTTTCTTTCATATATTTTCTTGTTTCTACTTATGGCCTTTTCTTTTCTGCTTAAAGAAGACCCTATAACATTTCTTGTAAGGTCAGTTTACTGGTGGTGAACTCCTTCTGCTTTTGCTTGTCTGGAAAATTACTTATCTCTCTTTCAATTCTGAATGATAAACTTGCCAGGGAGAATATGTTTGGTTGGAAGTTTTTCCCTTTCATCATATTGTGTTACTCCCTTCTGGCCTGCAAAGTTTCTGCTGAAAAATCTGCTGATGTTCTTATGGGGGTTCCCCTGTATGTAACAAGTTGTTTTTCTCCTGCTGCTCTTAAGATTCTCTCTTTAACTTTTGACATTTTAATTGTAATGTGCCTTGGTGTGGATCTCTTTGGGTTCATGTTATTTGGAACTCTCTTGGCTTTCTGGATCTGGATGTCTGTTTCCTTCCCCAGGTTGGGGAAGTTTTCATCCACTATTTCTTCAAATAAGTATTCTGCCCCTTTCTCTCTCTCTTTTCCTGGGACCCCTATAATGTGAATGTTATTCTGCTTGATATTTTCTCATAGGTCCCTTAATTCACCTTCACTTTTAAAAATTCTTTTTTCTTTTTGCTGCTCTGTTTGGGTGAGCTCTACTGCCCTATCTTCTAGATCACCAATACTTTCTTCTGCTTCATCTAGTCTACTGCTGAAACCCTCTGGTGTATTTTTCAGTTCAGTTGTTCTATTCTTCACCTCTGTGACTTCTGTTTGGTACTGTCTCCTTGTGTAAGTTCTCACTGCATTCATCCATTCTTCTCCCAAGTTTGGTGAGATTTTTATGACCATTACTTTGAACTCTTTATCAAGTAAATTACTTAGCTCCATTTCATTAACATTGTTTTTCCTGAGGTTTTATCTTATTCTTTCATTTGGAACACATTCTTCTGTTTCTTCATTTTGCTTGACTCTCTGCATTTGTTTTTATGTATTAGGTGAAACAGCCACCTTTCTCAGTCTTGAAGGAGTGGACTTGTGTATGAGATGAACCTTATCATTCAATCTTGCCCAGCTCTTGGTTGTCTCTAAAACCACTGTGATTGTCTAAGCAACCTGATTTATTCTGGACATGCCCTGGTTGTTGAATGTGTACCAATACATGTCAGTGTTCCAAAGACAGGGATCTCAGTCAGCACCTAGTTTCAGGCTGATTGGAAGCCAGACCCACAGGCAGCAACTTTTAAAGTAGCAAAACTCCAGTCTTTACACTGTGTTCTCCCTGTCTGTATGCCCATATTCAAAGTTCTTTTTATAATGACGCTAGTCATACTGGATTAGGGGCCCTACCCTTACTCCAGTATAACCTCATCTTAACATATAACATCTGGAACAACCTTATTTTCAAGTAAGGTCACATTTTGTAGTACTTGGGGTTAGGACATCAACATATGAATTTTGGAGGGGGTACAATTCAGCTCATAACAGACTCCTTTCCTTTATATTTGGACCAGTGCTTCTCAGTGTTGGTTGTACATTAGAACCTACTAGGAAGCTTTAAAAATCCTGCTGTCCAGATTGCACCCCAGACCAAATACATCAGAATATTTGTGGGACCCAGGCATCAGCACTTTTTAAAGCTCTCCAGGTGATTCCAATGTGTAGCCAGGGTAAGAAACCACTCTATTTGTGTGTCCCTCACTAAGAACAGAAATTCACCCAATTCTACAGACAAAATGTTGAGAAAATAAAATTCTAGTAATGTATTCAAAATTTTCTCCTGTTGCTAGCAGTAGTGAGATTAATTTTAGAATCAGGACAAAATTTGGGGGAATGGTGGGATTACAGGTGATTTTTTTCCTTTTCAACTTTTTCTTGTGCCTATTTAGAAAATTTTCTACAGTTCACATGAAAATCTTACACAAAAATCCACTAACCAATAAACTTTTTTAAAAAAATAAAAGACACATCTTTTTCTTATTCTTAACTATCATGGACCAGTACATAGAAAAAAAGAGAAAAGTATTCCCTCTGGATTTAGTGTCATAAAGGGGCTTTGATAAATTCCTAGCCATACTATCTAATTACTGATAAGTCAAAGAACTACAGGTGATTCTTTTAAAACAAAATGATCATTTATGATAGCATTTTACCAATATTTAAATAATTTATAGGTAACAAACCTATGTTTCATATCAGCTTACTCAGATATCTGGGCATACATTTCAAAACCAATTTATCTTGAAAGTTATTGTAGGAAATGATGTTGCTCAGTCTTAAACATTCTAAGCTTCTTCATAATAAATGGTTTAGAATTTTTGTTAAAGCCAAGGTAGTGTTTTGTTACATGTTTTAAACTTTTTCAGGATTAATTTATTGCGGTCTAGAATTTGGGACCTTTCTGCCTACTCTCCGTGAGCTTGCGGTGACCCAATATTATTTCTCAAGAAGAATGTTGGTCCTGCCTTTGGGTGGTCTCCTGGCCTTCTAGTCACACTGTTTAACTTTCATAAAAGATTATGAATCCCTATGATCAACTTGGCTGATTGTTAAAGCATATTGTTCTACATTCAACTGGCAACATAGGATACCCCAACACCAAGAGCTCATCTGGAAGAACAATCTCTAGCTTGCTGTCATTCAATACTTAGCTACAGCCTGGTTAGAATTCTGGAAATTTATCCCTTAGATATTATTGCACACATATGGAATGGCATATGTTCAAGGTTGTGCATTGTAGTATTTTTTTTGTAATATAAAAGGTTGGAAACTAATTTATCATTTTTTTTTCTTTTGTGGCTTGTATTTTTGGTGTTGTATGTAGAAAATCTGCCTAATCTAAGGTCACAAAGATTTTCTTCTGTGTTTTCTTTTAGAAGTTTTAGAATTTTAGTTTTTACATTCAGGTCTATGATCTATTTTCAGTTAATTTTTGTATATGGAGCATATTATGGGTTGAAGTTCATTGCACTTGCATGTGGATATACAGTTATTCCAGGAGAAGAATACCCTTTGCACCTTTGTCAAAATCAGTTGTCCATATACATGTGGGTCTATTTATGGACTCTGTTTTGTTCTATTAATCTATTTATTTATGTTGATACCAGTACCACAGTTCCATGATTACTGTGTCTTTATAATAAGTCGTGGACTTAATCAGAATTAAAAACTTCTGCTCTTTGAAAAACACTATTAGAGAATGAAAAGACAAGCCACAGAATGGGAAAAATATTTGCAAGTCATACATCTGATAAGGGACTTGTATCCAGAACATATAAAGAAGCCTAAAACTCAAAAATAAGACAACCCAACAAAAATGGACAAAAAATGTGAACTGATTGTGTTTCTTCTCTGGGTCTATTTCTAGATAATTGAGAGTCTAATTTATGGCCCACCTCTTGCCATAGTATTTTGTATACTAACCTCATTCTTGGATTCAACTTATCTTTCTTATCTTCATTTTCTCTGTGCACGTATTACCTTCAAATTCCTTACTTTCTGATATGAGGGGAGTATAAATAAATGAGGCACACTAAGGAATCAATAAAGAGAGGCCATGAGCTTTTGCCTCAGCATGGGGATATATTTGGAAGGAGTCCACAGAATTTGCTATAGGTTTCATCACAGGTCTTACTGTGTCAGGGGAGGACCATGGATAAAAGAAATTTTTTTAAGGTGAAAACATCATTCTTATACATACATAAAATGAACATGTGTTAATGACTTTAGCTCATAAATTGAATGAGAGATGCAGGCAGATATAATAAAGAATCAAGGGAGAAGTCACAGAAGTACACATTTATATGAAGTAAAGGAATGTTGAAATGAATTGCAAAAGGTTGCAAAGCTAGCTGATTTTTTTTTTTCCAGTGGCAGGGCTTGTCCCTTCACCTGAAAAAATTCATTGGCAGGCCTATAGATGTCTAGAGACAAGAATTAGTTTGCATTTCTGTCAGTTATAGAATGACTTGGGGAGTTGTAGAATAGCTCCAGAGAATCAGAACCAGATAACCTGGAAGACTGTGCTGCAGACCAGGGGCTGGCAGTTTGGTTCCAGAATCAAATCCAGCTGCAGCCTGTTTTTGTATGGCTTTGAGCTAAAAATGGTCAGTATAAATGGCTGAAAAAAATCAAAAGAATAATAATATTCTGTGATACCTGAAAATTATATGAAATTCATACTTCAGCATCCACAAAGTTTTGTTAGGACATAGCGCATTCATTTATGGATTGCCCATGGCTGCCTTCACACTATGATGGCAGAGTTGAGTAGTTGCCACAGAGACTCTACAGCCTGCAGAGCTGAAGATATTTACTATTTGGCCCTTACGGGAATAGTCTGCCCATCGCTGCTCTAGACAATTCATAGTTTTCCATTAAAGCACATTTTTCCCTACAAAAGATAAAAAATATTAATACCTCTAACTTTCTCCCTCTGTCCCTCCTTCTCCCCTTTCTTGTTTTCCTTCCTCACTTTAACAAATGTTTCTGGAGTGCCTACTATGTGCCAATATGCTGATACAGATCTGGAATACAAAGGAGAGAGAAAACACCAGTTCTGTGCTACTGTAGCCCGTAGTCCGTGGGAAGAGAAACATTAATAGAATATTCACATACAGATGTGTAATTATGAACTGTGACGTTCCCAGAAGGTAAGGAACAGTGTTATAATAATATGTATTAGACATCCAACCTTGGTGGGGTTGGGAGGGCAGGGAGAGCTTCCCTGAACAGCTGAAGATGGAGCTGACTGATTACTGTGTCTGACTGACCACGGTAGGTACGTGGGAGAGGAAGGTAAGAGACGAGGCTGGGAAGGAAGATAGAGGATAGTTCATACAGAGCCCTGTGGACCTTGTTCAGAGTTCTGCTCTTTGTCTTGAGGGCAATGTGTGGCCACTGAAAAGGGAGGCAGGAGAGAACTCAGGAGATGAGCTGGGAGGCTCCTGCAATAGTCCAAGCAAGGACAGGATTTTTGTTTTACAAATCAAGGCCTGGTTTGGTCTCAGGGATACAATGAAAAACTATGCTCCTAGCAATGCCATTGGGTCATGAGAATTCTTTGTAGAGCTGGCTTGGAGAGATTTCTTCAATAGGTCTTAGTGGAATCCATAAGGTGGTTCATTGTAATAATGATTCACCTAAAGACACATTTTCTTAGGAGTTGCAAAGATCTACTGCCTCCTGTAGGTACACACTCCATCACCACCACCACCCTTGAGAGCTCAGGGAATAAGCTATACTTTTCAGATCATGATCCTTGGAGGCATGCTTGAAACAAATGTGAAGCTTATGACTTCTTTTTCTGCAAGACTGGAAAATTACTATAGGGTTTTCTTAATGCTTTTCCTTTTCTTTCTTTTTTCTTTTTTTTTGGCTGTGCCATGTGGCATGTGGGATCTTAGTTCCCTGACCAGGAATCAAACCCATGCTCCCTGCATTGGGAGTGCAGAGTCTTAACCACTGGACCACCAGGGAAGTCCGGTTTTTCTTTTTTCTTTTAAAATTTATTTATTTATTTATTTATTTATTTATTTATGGCTGTGTTGGGTCTTCGTTTTTGTGCAAGGGCTTTTTCTAGTTGCGGTGAGCGGGAGCCACTCTTCATCGCGGTGTGCGGGCCTCTCACTGTCGCGGCCTCCCTTGTTGCGGAGCACGGGCTCCAGACGCGCAGGCTCAGTAGGTGTGGCTCACGGCCCCAGTTGCTCCGCGGCATGTGGGATCTTCCCAGACCAGGGCTCGAACCCGTGTCCCCTGCATTGGCAGGCAGATTCTCAACCACTGGGCCACCAGGGAAGCCCCGGTTTTTCTTAATGCTTTACAATTTCCTACTAATGGTGCTTCAGGCTTCAGGGGATGCTTTATATCATTAACATTCCTACCTGCCAGGATCTTACATCCTTTAAAACCTGGTCTTTGCCTTGTAGGCTGGATTTGAGTCTATAACAACTGATATGGCTTATCAGATTTCGACAAGACTCCTAAACACAGTTTCCTGTTTCTTAGGGGCTCTCCTGGTTCAGGAGCAATTGCTAGGTTCCCCATTTGCACTCTTTGCATCTCAGATCAGCTTGGCAATTTTATTCTTTCCTTAGCAATGCCTGTCTTGGGAGCCAGGTACAAACTTACATTAGCAAAGCTCTCTGGGTCTGTCTTAGTGATTCATGTTAGTTTCTCTTACGGTGACCAACCACCCTGTTTTGTCTGTGACTGAGAGGTGTTCTGGGATATGAGACTTTGGGTGCTGAAACCAGGCCAGTTGGTCATCCTACTCCCTTTTATCATATAGTCACCTTGGGAGGCAAAAAGGGTCTATAAGATTATATTCACTTGAGAAAAAACCAAACCAAGGCTCAGAGAGGGTGACTCATTCAAGGTCACACAGGGCATTCTGGGTAGAGCCAATATGACATAGTTTTTTTGGCTCTATATATTGAAGAGGCCTGAAGAGGTGATGGGCAGGGACACGGGTCCATGTCATGTCCATGTGGGTGCCTATGAAACAGGACTTTAAACTTTAATTGTGAATTTAATTAACATAATTATGATGCCAATATTTCATGGAGAGAGAGAGAGAGAGAGATTGAGAGAGAGAGAGAGAATGATACCCTGGAAAACAGCCTTGTTCTTTATTTTACATATCCTGGCAGCAGCTTTCAAAACTAGCTGCTCATCAGAGACCCGTGGGGAGCTTTTAAAACACAGGGGTGACTAAGTCCCCCTCCCAAAGACTGCTTTAATTAATTTAGGCTGGGGCCTGGATAGCCACAAGTTTGAGAACCTCCCCAGGTCATTCAAATGCACATCCAGGATTGGTAATCACTGTTCTATAGATCAGTGTTTCTTAAACATCCATGAGCATATGGATCACCTGGGGATTCTGGTAAAATGCAGATTCTAGTTCAGCAGGTCTAGGGTTGGGCCTCCAGTCTGCGTTGCTAACAAGCTCCCTAGAGATGCTCATGCTAATAGAAAATGATTGCATTATTTTGTTGCTATAAAAATTGTCAGAATTCATAGTAATTGCTGAGTGCCTAGGTGACGGGTCTAGTCAGAAGTATTGCTTTCTTAGATATATTTAAACTGATGAATCCAAACTCCCTCCTTTGTGGCTAAACTGGATTTTTAAAGCGTTCTGCCTTCAACTTATCACTGGTAGCTCCAATGTGGTGTCCTTTGTTCCTTGGGCTCTTGTGTACATGGAGCTGATTGTGCTTTTGCTCCTTGTGAAATCCATGTGGGATTGCACGCACTCCTGGGGTTCAGCATGCCTGCCTCCCATCTGACTAATTGTCAAATAGGTCAGCCTTTTCCTCTTGCATACCACTGAACTATTGAAGATCCTGGAATGTGTTGTGGTAACTAACCTGGGATTGGAATCTACAGTACAAGGGTTAGCGTATTTGACCCAGCAGGAGGCTGCTCCCAAAGACCAAATTGGGTGGCATTTCACTTCTGTAGACATCTCTTTCCCTGTTCCTGGTTCCACAGAGAACTGGGGCTACACTTGCTCCTTTGTGGGGTCTTTTAGAATAAAGCCACTGTGGGGTGATTCACAACAGTGTTTTTCATTTTCACCCCTCACCAGTCTATTTGGAAATGGAGTGTAATTCTGAATAAGTCTAAATAGAGAAGGAGGGAATGGGACTGCATTATAATGGAGGTGCAGCTCAGACATTCAGGAACCCTTCAACTCTGACTGCTCAGAATAAAACAAAGGAATTAAATAGTGTTTAACTGTTATTAAAGTAAGTAAAGGCATTACCATTTTCTGCCAAGGCTCTCATTTTAGCATCTTTTGTAGAATTCAATATATTAGACATAGACACATTTGCTAACTTGCCCGCTGATATACATACGATTTCTAACTTCGGTTAATTTCAATCTCTATAATGCTATTCGTTTGTGTCATTCCCCCCACCCCCCAACTTATACTCTTCACTTTCAATGTGGGACAGGACCCATTTGCTTAAAACTTTTTCTTTTTCTTTCTTTCTTTTCTTTTTCTTCCTTCCTTCCTTCTTTCCTTTCTTTCTCCCTCCCTCCCTCCCTTTCTCTCTCTCCCTTTCTCTCTCCCTTTTCTCTTTCCTTTCTTCCTTTCTTTCTTTCCTTCTTTCTTTCTTTCTCTCCCTTCTCCCTTCCTTCCTTCCTTTTTCTTTCTTTTTTCTTTTTAAATAACAGTGCTCTGGATAACTTTGATACCAGTTCCAGTTCCTGAACTCCGCCAGCCATTTCCAGGAAGCCCATATACCAGCTACAACCCTCCACAGTGTCTATTTTCCCCTTGTCTGATTCACAGCCAGATGTATATCTGCAGCTGACACTTAATAACACCAGAATGTTCTTATGAGTAGGAGGAGTAGGTGACTGCTTCTGGGGGCATGACTCAGAGGACTGGGGAAACCCTCCTTTTACCAAAATGCTTTCCTCCCTTCTGTCTGATGCCTAAAGTTCTTGCAAGAGAATTCTGGTTTTTTGTTTTTTGTTTTTTTTGGTTAAGGTTCTAGCTCTTGTTAAATGCTCTGGGAGGTGGATAACACTCTAAACCAGAGCTTCTCAAATTTAACATGCATATGAATCACCTGGGGGAATCTTGTTAAACTGCAGATTTGGTTTCAGTAGGTCTAGGGTGGGGTCCATGAGTCTACATTCTAACAAGCTTCCTGGTGAGGCGAAGTTGCTGGTGGGTGCCACTTTGAGTGGCAAGACCAGATCAGTGGTTCTCAAATGTGGCTGCACATTAGACTCTCCTGAGGAGTATTTACCTCCAGAAGTCCAGACTGTGCCCACGGCTAATTAAGCGAGACTCTGGGGGTGGGACCCAGACATAAGTAGTTGTTAAAGCTTTGCAGGTGATTACAATGTGCAGCCACATTTGAGAACAAATGCTTCAAACCAGCGGTTCTCAGCCCTAGCTGCTGATTAGAACCATCAAGGGAGCTTTTAAAAAATACCAATGCCTGGATCCACCCAAGATCAATTAAATTTATCTCAGCTGGTGGGGTTTAGGCCTTAGTGCTTTTCAAAAGCAGTGTTTTTTAACATTGTGTTGAGGTTTGAGGATCACTGCTCTGTTAATTAGCCTTTGTAACTTCATGTGGATGAAATCTCCTATGGGCAAGATTGGGTTGGGGCAGGGACGAGAGGCAAGAGGTGAAAGACCCAGAAAACTGGGGTCCACACCAAGGGCAGGGATGTGAAGAGAGCTGTAAAGTGGGGAAGGCGGGGCTGAACATTTTGCACACTGCACAGTTTTGCGGAGGGCATTGGAGGATTTGGGAAGGTCTGATCATTGTACTATCTTGTTGGCTAGTTGGCCTGAGTAGTGGGCAGGGCACGATGTGAAAGCTGAGCCTACTAACTCTTTTTAATTTTTCTCTGAATTAGATGCCTCAGTGAGGGTGACCAACTATTCCAGTTCACCCAGAACTGTCCTGGTTTTAGCACTGAAAGTCATGCATCCCGGGAAACTTCCTAGTCCGAGGCAAACTGGGACTCTTTGGTCACCCTAGCCTCACCTCTGCAGCAGGGACCCAGAACTAGATGTGTGGCCACCACAGAGGAGTGGGCTTTTCCTTCTGGCCAGTCAGTTGGAAGAAAGTCAGCCTTGTTGAGTTCTTAGGAGTATTTCATTCATGTTGATGGTGAGGGTCAGGCATTGTCAAGATGGTGGGGAATTTGGAAAAACCTGATCCTCAATGCATGGCATAAGGACATTTGAATAGTTTATCTTCATTCTTTCTCTTTTTCTTTCTTTTTTTTTAAAGACTTGTTGTGCCAAGACACACACACACAAACACACACACACAAACACACACACACACACACATCACTGTTTGGTTGGCATAGCATTTGACCAACATAGGCATGGAGGTCAAACAGATTCTGAGGAGATGAGAAAAAAAAATCCTGGTCTGTGCCCATGAGCTCCAGTCTGACAGATGGATGTAACATACTCAGGAGCATTTGCAAAGCACATGGCTTGAATGTAGATTAATGCCATGCAAAGCGAATATGCAAATGTTAACAGGACACTGAGTCACAGAGTGAAATGCCACATCAAAGGAATATGGGGTTAATCAGGAAGGACCTTTTTGAAGATGTGAATGTCACTTTCTGAAATGAGGATAATGTCACCTTTCTAAAACATACCAAAAAGCCCCAAACACCAAAACTAAAACCAAAACAACTCAAAGTGCTCATTAAAGGGAGGAGGTCAAAACTGGATGCTTCAATGTCCATGTTCTAGTTCAAAGACTTTAGGATATAGTCTCTGAGGTAATCCACCCTCAGCACAATCACAGCGTGGTTTGGAAGCTACTTCAATTTGTATGATCAGGCTGCTGGTAACTGGTTTCCTTGACACAGAAGCCACGAGGGATTCCTTACTGGAACTGGGACTTTCAGGTAAACCCTAGAGCTGTGGTTCTCACATTTGAGTGTGTGTCGGAATCACCTGGAAGATCTGTTAAAGAGAGGCTGAACTCCACCCCGGAGCTTCTGATTCAGTAGGTCTGGGGTGGGGCCTAAGAATTCCCACTCCAGGTGATGCTGAGGCTGCTGGTCCCGAGACCACACTTTGAGAAAGAATGGCCTAGAAGAACATTCTCCTTGAGCAGTCTTATAGACACAGTAACACAGCTCTTCCTAGAACAGACCTTGCCATTTAGCACCTCATGACTAAAACTGAAGAATGTAAAAGGGATGAAAATTGGAAGTCAAGAAAGCTAGATGCCATCTGGGGAAACAAACGGAAAACATCCTTATTTTTGTTTGTGGCTACAACTATAGCCCTCCACTAAAAATATGGTGTTTCTGGATTTCATATGTGAACAATTAAAATGAATTCTGCCACTGTGGCTTAAAAATAAAGAACATCCTACTTTTTGGAATGAGGAAATAAATCTTGTTTTCTCCTGAGTGATCACAGGGTTACCAAATTATATTCTGAACATATATATCAGACTATGTCATAAAGTGCATTTTCTTCCTTGACAGAGTCATCTTGTTGGATAACGATTGGGACCAGTGAATTTCTTAGCAGGTGAACTATGCCCATGAGGTAATTCAATCAGTTGCTCAGGTAACACTGCAAGATGCGTTTCAATTAAAACTATGTATTTTGAATTAATGCAAGATAGACAGTTCTGTTTACTTTCTTAGGTTAGCTCAACCACAATGCCTAAAGCAAATGCTTCTACATCCTGCAGGAGAAATTTAAGGTATAGTGGACTTTGTTGCTGATTGATCCGCCATCCATTTTCTCTTTTATTCCTTCCTAATAGCATTCCAATTTTGTTCAGGCATCTGCAAGTCATTTATTTGGGAGGTGATCTCAGGAAACACTGTTAGAGAGTGGAGAAAGAGACAGAGAAGGGAAGGAAGCAATGAAGGGAACATTATCAAGTGAGTTACCACTGTGGTGCTCAGTGCGGCTGGGGCCGTGAGATGACGGTATAGGGCACACTGCTGGCAGACAATTCTCAGTGGGGTTTCTATCCATCTTGTAACAGCTTTTGTACTACTCTGTGTTTGTTATGTAAACATCTTTGGAATATATAGTGTCTCCCTCCAGGGGCAGAGGGCAGATTTGTTTCCAGACCAGGATAATTAAAGATGTCTTTCTCTGGGACAAAAGTTGGGCAAGTTTGCTAATAGACCCTTGTAAGATTGGGGCTTTCTAAGCTTGGGGTCCTTCTGCTATGACACAGACCCATTGTGTGCATAGCATCCACTTGGACTACTCCGCATCACCCCCGCAGGATTTGGGTGTCAAGGGAAACCAATGGGCACATGAAGCTCATGCTGCCTGCTGGCTGTAATAAAGCTCTTTGTCTCTGACCCAGGGGACTCATGTCTTCTGCCAGCATCCATGAAACGGTGGCAGGCTGACCTGCTGGCTTGCAGGCAGGGGAAAATCTCAGACTCTTCACAATCCTTGAAAGATCTCTCAGACTTATCCCTCCTGAGGGATGGTGAAGCTGGGGTATTTAACAACCCTCAGTCCTTAGTTGAAGGCTGTTCCCAGGAGGTGTCAGACCTCCAACATTTCCAGCTTTCTGCATGAACAGGCTGAGTGACCTTCTGTAACTTTGGAGAAAGCTCTGAGACAAAGAGATGTAAACATTGCCATTTAGAATTGGCTGATGCACGCTGAAGTGGTAAGGCCTGTAGGATATAGCTAGGGCACAAAAAGGGTCTGCTATACCTCTTCTGGTGTTCACATACATCACTTTGGAGACCACCAGTGAAGAGTACAAGAGGGACATGTTATAACGTGAAGCCATCAGAAGTCAGGGGCACCAGATCATGAAGGATCTTTGGAGCCGTGTTAATTAATGTGAGTGCAATGGGGAGCCATTGGTTTTTTTAAAGCAGGGTAGCTACTATTCACTGAGCATTTACTATGTATTAGGCATAATGCCCGGGACCTGAACTATATTTACATAAATATTAATCTTCACAGCATTATTTTCATGATTTTAATATTTAATACTAATTTGTCCATTTATTCAAAAAATGAATTGTGCCAGCCCTCAAGCCCAGCTGTGTTGGCTCTGAAGCCAGTGGTCTTTTCACTATGCCATGGCCACCTCTCTTCTTGAAATTCTCTACATATGAAGAAATGGGATGCAATTTGCTCAGTGTGAAATGATTCATCTTAGGTATTAGATTGGTTTGTGCCTTTTCATTTTACTTTTGAATAAGAGAGAAAGCGTATGTCTTCATTAAGCTGGTATATATAATGTGACTATGAAATAACAGTTTGTTCTTTATTTAATATAAACATTAAGCCAAAGCCAAAAGCAGTTTGTAGCTGGTCAATAAATTCCCTTAATTCAAATTCAAATATTCAATGCTTATATTTTTGAGAATCACTTCAATCCAAGTTACCTTCTGTGTTAAAAAGTCTGGAAATTGGGCTTCCCTGGTGGCGCAGTGGTTGAGAATCTGCCTGCCAATGCAGGGGACACGGGTTCGAGCCCTGGTCTGGGAAGATCCCACATGCTGTGGAGCAACTGGGCCCGTGAGCCACAACTACTGAGCCTGCGCGCCTGGAGCCTGTGCTCCGCAACAAGAGAGGCCGCGATAGTGAGAGGCCCGCGCACCGCGATGAAGAGTGGCCCCCACTCGCCGCAACTGGAGAAAGCCCTCGCACAGAAACGAAGACCCAACACAGCCAAAAATTAAAAAAATAATAATAATAAATAAATAATAAATTAAAAAAATTTTAAAAAAAGTCTGAAAAGTAATAGAATACATATTTAAATAGAAAAACTTAAATATGTCAACGTTTTCATGTTTATCTAAATGAATCCTGTATTTTTATTGCCATGTAGCCATATCCTATTTATATAAAGTAGATAATTATGTCCCAAGAGCAGTCTCCATTTATGTTGCTAATGGCTCATAAATAAATCTCCTCTCCACTCCTAAACACCAAAAGAATTCTTTGATATTAAATGTGCCATGATTTATCTTAGCTCCCATGTGAGAGTATTGAGAAATGTTGGCAAAAAATAATCCAGTTATTTCTGAGCTAAGTATGGAGATGAAAGTAACTAGTATTTACATTTTGAAAGCTAGCTAGGTGTTGAATTTTTTCCTACACATTTTCCCAAGATGTTTAAAAACAATGTAGAAATTCAAATGGAAAAATTCTCTATATAAATTTGCTTAGTACAGGGATTTTGGATTTTTAAATGAAAGCCTTCTAGATTACAAAGCATTTCTTTTTTTTTTTTTTTTTAAAGTATCTTTTTTTTTTTTTTTTTTAATTTATTTATTTATTTATTTTTGGCTGTGTTGGGTCTTCGGTTCGTGCGAGGGCTTTCTCCAGTTACGGCAAGTGGGGGCCACTCTTCATCGCGGTGCGGGGACCGCTCTTCATCGCGTTGCGCGGGCCTTTCACCATCGCGGCCCCTCCCGTTGCGGGGCACAGGCTCCAGACGCGCAGGCTCAGCAGCTGTGGCTCACGGGCCCAGCCGCTCCGCGGCATGTGGGATCTTCCCAGACCAGGGCTCGAACCCGTGTCCCCTGCATTAGCAGGCAGACTCTCAACCACTGCGCCACCAGGGAAGCCCCCAAAGCATTTCTTAGAGTGTTTTTCCCTCTATGCTTTTCTTCGGGTGACTAAATGTCAATGCTACACTGAAAAGGAGCATTAAGGATAAAATTCAAACTTTACAATGAAGCCATTACTGAAGTTATCTGTTTGGTCAGCTACATACTTTGCAAGCTCACATTTTTTATTGCATCTAAAAAATGATAATATGCCTAGACTGTATTAGTTTAGGAAAATTGATCTATTTCATACATAAGTATAATGGCATAAATTTATGGCAGTTTCCAGAGTTCCTTTGATGAATATATTTATAGGAGGCAGGCATTGAAGTTTGCCTTAAAAGTTCATTCTCAAAATGTCTGTTTGGTTTGTCATTTCCAGGTCTGTTGAGGTAGGGGTGTGGAGGTGATAGAGCTGACAGGAATTAAGCATGTCTATTATGTCACTTCATTTAAAAATTACTTAGAAATGCCTATGGAATTTGAG
Organism: Balaenoptera ricei; assembly: GCF_028023285.1. Lineage (NCBI taxonomy): Eukaryota > Metazoa > Chordata > Mammalia > Artiodactyla > Balaenopteridae > Balaenoptera > Balaenoptera ricei. The sequence continues at coordinate 17,511,393 of NC_082660.1, forward strand.
TGAAATCTACATCTGCAAGCAAAGGTTCATAATCTTATGTTGTGCAATGAAGGAGTGGAGTGAAGGTCAAAGCTTCCTCAGGAAACTAAGAGGCCATGGTCAGCCTCCAAGAATACCATTTTCCTTAGATTTCCTAGGTCCTGGAAAGGAAACAGGATGAGTATTTGGGAGTCTGAGGTTAATTATCCAGACACTGGCATTGTCAACTCCCTCACCCAAGGAAGGCAAGCGAAGGTTGTCTTCTATCTGTCGGGGCCAGCTTTCTGGAAAGCTGGGAAGTCACCCGAGGGAGGGAAATGTTAAAGGATAAACATCTGACTTTGTGATCCAAGGTCACATTTGGGGAAGGAGGGCCCCTAACTAGGGATACAAGGTGAGGCCACATAAAGAACATTCTACATGACATCTTGGGAGCCTTGGCTTAAACGCCTGAGAGAGAGAACTATAAATTCAGAAGAGATGGAATTACCCAGGGCCTGCTGGCCAGAGCAGCCCTGTCTTCAGAGGAGCTGTCATTCTACTTGAGGCTTAAAGAGTTATGAGTGCAGGTAGAAACTGACAGAACAGTCAGTCAGTAACGGAGACAGCCACCCCAAGAAGGAGAGAACGGATTTGGCTGGCAGTGTCTGGTCAGGACTCACTTAAGTGACTGGAGCTGTGGAGACGCCCAGGTCTGTCTGGACCTCATGCCTATGCTCCACCATGCAATCTCTCAGAATTCTGAAATTCAACATTCCCAGAAGTAAACTTGTCACCCAAATTCACTTTTCTTCCTGTATTCTCCAGCTCTGTTGGTGGCTGGCTCAGCCATCTGCCCAGTCAGCCTGTCCGTCAATCCTCACATCCAATAAGACAAACTCCTCACTCTATCTCTCCCCCATACTCCACATCTGCTACTGCTGCTTTGGTTTAGGCCCTTTGCTTTCTCTAAACTCTGCATGGCTATCAAACTGTTAGATAAAAAATACAAATCTGATTCTATCACTCCACTGCTAAAAAGTCAGTGTCCTCCCCATTGCTGCCTATAAAGTAAAAAGCAAGCTCCTTTGCATGGCAAAGTAGTGTGCTGGTAAACCAGTTCTATTCAAATAAGGCCTTAACTTGTAGTGTTTGCAAATTTCCATAGTGTAAATACTCCCACCATGGCCCATTTCAAGCTACCGCATTTTAACAGCCAGATCACAACATTTCTGAATATTTAACAAGTGGTTGCTAGCTGGCTCGAGCACACCAAATGCATCAAGCCCTTGAAGATGTGGTGTCTGCTGGCTTACCGCTGGCCAATCCTGTCCTCAGCCTTTCTGCTCTAGGATGTGGTTTTAGCTCTCTGTGTATTCCAGGCTGTTTTTCTTTCATGCCATCTGAAATGCTTTCCACAGCGCTCCCTTTTCACCCTCTCTTGCGGTGAAACTCTTATCTCCTTCATCTTGAGAAATTCTTCCATTCCTTCAGGACCTGGCTTAGATGGACCCTCAAGGAAGACTTCTCTCCTTTACTCTCCCTGTCTTAATTTGGGTAGCCCTGGAGCAGGCCCCGAGATGAGGATTCATGTGCATTTATTAGTAGGTGTTCCCAGGAAAAAGTAATAGGGAAGTAGGGCAGAGAGGCAGGAAAGGGAAGGAGAACAAGCAAGGATGCGTTACTGCCATGGAGAGCTATGGAGAGTAACTTGGGCTCCATGCCACTAGGGACTTGTGGAAGCAGGGGAGGGTACACATCAGAGTTACCTTGATCAGGGGAAAAGGGGCTGGGGCACTTGTAAACCCACAGCTGTCAGTCATAGGGCTGCCTCTGGGGAAGTAAATTCCCAGACACTTCAGTTTTCTGTGCATGTGCACAAAGTGGGCTCCTGCAGCCTGAGAGCTGTCCTTGACAAAGAGACACAGCTCTGGCTGCTGGGAGTGAAAGCAGCCTGAGCTGATGTGCAGGAAAATGGCAAAGGGGTTCCAGGCAATAAGTGTGGGGCACTGACAGTGCCTGTGATATCCCCTGGTCTTCAAAACACAGATGTATGTATGTGGGGACACACACACACACACACACACACACACACACACACACACACACACCCCTCAGGCTGGTTTGGGTTCCCCTCGTCAGTACTTCTATAATACACTGGCTCTGTTACCATCAGTACCGTCACCCCATGTTTTAGAATCATGTCTTTGTGTATCTGTGTTCCTCATTTTACTGTGACCACCTTGAGGAATCATTTGTCTTTGCAGTACAGTCCAGGCACACAATAGGTGTTCGATAAATGCATATAGATTAAAAGCACAAGGGAGGAGACTATGACGCCAACACAAATGGAAGTATTTGGGGTTGGGGAAGGAGCATGGGTGGAGGAGAGTCTCAGAAAGGCTGGATGGGAAGTTGAAACACAAGAATCTTTGATGATAGCCTAGATCTAAAGCTTTGTCCACACCCCCCATCCCACCCCCACGATGGGTGTGGCCTGCGAAGATACCATTTACACAAAATAAACTTGGTAAAACTGGAAATTGGTTCTCCAGGCCCCCTGGGGATTAGCTTTCTACTATTTTTCCTTTTAAAAAGCATTCTAAATTATCAGAGACAGTTAGAAATTATGTTGGCATTATAAAAGAACCTATGCCCAGCCTCCAAGCCCGAGGTTAGAGGAGGTTTGAATGCATTGTTCACAGGGATTTCCCTGAAGTCTGATTAGCATCTAGGTACACTTCAAACTGCAGCTAGGCTGCTTACAACATGTAATTACGGATATCACTAGCATGTCTAATTTGGCAAGTAATGTAGAAGGCACACACGAAATGGGAACTGTACCATTTGGCCAATACATGCTGCAGAGTTCAGTTCTGCACTGCCATGAGGATCATCTATGTGTGCCAAAGAAAACCTTATGAAGATGACAGATATTAGGAAAGTAATGAGAGAGTAGTATTTCTTCCCCCTCCCCTCCCCCTCAAATTAATAGTTCAATGTAATTGGTTAAACTGCATGATCCTTGAAGAAAACTGAATTCTCATTACCATTGTTAAAAAAAATCGTTCACCCTCTGCTCTCAAACATTGGGATGTTTGTTTCTTGCCAATTCTCTTCTCTTAGAACCAACTGGGGTAATTGGTTGGCATTTGAGTGGTATGAAATTCTAGAACAAAAGAAGTTATTATAATTATCTGGGAAAAAATTATAAATATCCTAACAAGAAAGGGCTAGAAAGTATGAAAGAGAAATCTGAGATTAGACCTAAAATAAATTACAATATTGATAAAAGAATTTTGTTAAAATAACAACCCTACATTTAGTAAAAATCCATTCTCTCTCTTGCCCCCAGTCTATTTAGTGGCCTTATCAATCGCTCAAGAACTCAGGGTTGAAATTTTGAGTCATCCATCTTTTTTCAGCCCCCCTAACTAGTTATGGAGTTCATCTTTCTTATCCCTTCAGAATGTCATGTACATAAGTCTGGCCTTGGGATAGATGGAGCAGGTGTCTGTTGACATGGATTTGAGGGGTTTCAGGGGACATCATTGTTACAGGTCTGAAAAATGGTTTGGTCTTAAAAGAGTATACAAATTCAACTTCCTTTTAAAAGGGGGACAAATCTTTTGGTTGACATCCACAGGCTTAAAAGAATTGGTGGACACATTAAACCAAGGGTTTCAATGTGGGTTGGAGGAGGGAGTAGCAAGAAGGAAAGAAAGGCAGGAGCAGAGAGAAGATGCTGGCAGCAAAATATCGATTTCACGCTTTTGATGAGGTCTGGTTCTATGTGTTAACATCCCACCCTGGCTTATGCTTTTCAAGATCACATCGCTCTATCCTTTCAAATTCACCAACCTGCCCGGAGATGTTGAACTAATTTATCTCCATACTTTTTTCAACCTCTTTCATCATCTCCCTCCCATGTGGAATCTACCTGATCTCCCCCTGGTTCTTTAGGTGGGCCCGCCCATCAGGCACTGGCTAATAAAAATAAAAGTAGTGGCTTTAATCTAGAGCAGCCACCCACCCCACCCCAAGACAATTCCCTACTCCCATCCTTAGTTCCTTATCAAGTCTCCACCTTCTCCTGCCTCTCTGGTCCCAGGTGCCTGACAAGGCATCACTCTCCTGTCCCCTCTTGCAGTTTTGTGCCTTGCGTGTCCTCTGGCACTTGGATCTTAGCACCGCTTTTCCAGTCTGTTTTGCTTACTCTTGGCCTCAGGAGTGCCTGCTCTAGCCCCCATCCCCACATTTCAGAGGAAAGGAAGGAGAAGATGTTCTTGTCTAATTCCCACTGCGAATCTGGGAGCTAATTCTGCCAAAAGAGTCATGTGGCATTTTTTATGAGAGACTGAAAGGATTAAGAGGAAGGTGTGGGATTCAGTGGTTGGCTGTGTTGAAATACCTATCTTCATAATTAGGGCCACTCTCCTTGTAGCACCTACCTTCTGACCTCAGAACAGGGTATACTAGCTTTTCAAAACTGTCTTTTGCTGGCTTGTTTTCAATATTCACTAACAACTTCAGTGTTAGTATTTGCAGCCCGACTGAACATTTTACTTCTCAACTTGTTTCCTATTTAGAACCTGATGAATGAAAATGACCTCCTCAAGAGAATCTCAAGCAGCGCTTCTCAAACTTGAAAACCCACACAGATCACCTGGGGGGTCTTGTTAAAATGCAGATTCTGATTCCGTAGCTCTGGGGCCTGAGAGTCTGCTTCTCCAATTTGCCCCCAGATGCCGCTGCTGCTGTTGCTCCAGGAACCCCATTTTGAGGAGCCAGGATCTAAGTGTCTCTTTCAACTTGCAATAATCACCCATCAGATAAAGCTCATTGGCTACGATACTGCCACGGCACAAAGCTCTACGTGTCTCTTGATGTCAGACTTTTCAGCCGTGATTAATGAAGAATAATTGGGTTAATGGAGGTTGCATTTGAGATCCAGCATTTTCCACAAGCACGTATATTAAATGTACCTCACCTTGGAAGGAATCTGGTAGTACTCTGGATCCGCCGCAGGCAGATACTGGCCAACTGGCAAATTTCCTCATGCATCTTCTCGGAGATCTCCTCTGATGGTTCTGAAAAAGAGAAAAGATAATCAGGATCTTGGACTTTGCCAGTGGCGCAGTGGTTAAGAATCCGCCTGCCAACGCAAGGGACACGGGTTCGAGCCCTGGTCTGGGAAGATCCCACATGCCGCGGAGCAACTAAGCCTGGGCGCCACGACTACTGAGCCTGCGCTCTGGGCCCCTCACTGAGCCTGTGTACCACAACTACTGAAGCCCGTGCGCCTAGAGCCCGTGCTCCGCAGTAAGAGAAGCCACCACAATGAGAAGCCCACGCACCGCAACGAACGCGGCCATAAATAAATAAATAAATACATTTGTTAAAAAAAAAAAGATCAGAATCTTGCTCCAGAACCATTTCTGTCTGTAGGGATATTTTAGGTTGATGTAGCCAGGATAGTTAGAGCTGAACTAGCAGCTTCCTCAGGGGGTGTGTTCAGGTGTTTTGGATCTGAGACCCTGAGAGGCACAGAAATGATCAGCACCAGTCAAACCTTCCTGAATGCAGCATGCTTTCAAACTGTAAACGCACTCCTGTGTAGTTAACGTTGGTGACAAACAAGTCACTGACAATTTCTCATCTCCTATTTTTGATCACTCATTTTCCCCCCACTTGAGATACCTCCTTTGATTTCAGCTGTTGATGCTGTATCACAGATATTTTCTAAGTCACTGCAGAGAACCTAAATCCTACCTTTTCCTAGCAGTAAAATTAGCCTGTGGCATGATAACTGCCCTGGCAACTCTCTATTGGCTACAATATCCAGGTGAAAGCAATGGAAGTATCAGGCGAAGGCAGGCTATGAGCCCGAGCTGGCCACAGGATCCGCTTGTCATGACAGTGTGTTATCATCAGCTGTCTCTATGTCCATGTCCCTCCTCCCCCTTTCCTCATCCCATTCCCATCTCCCAGAAACATTTCTCTTTCATCTTCTTAACCCTTGTAGATAGCACAGTGGCTGGAAACTAACTCGATGAAAGTGTGCTGATGAAGCCAGGCTCAGATTGTGATGATGAAGGTGCCTGAGATTGTCTGACGCAAAATGATTCATGCAGCCCCTTTTCTCAGCTTATCTATCACTGTTAGAAGGTGCCTCATACTCGCTTAAACATTTGTGTTTCCGTATCTAGTTTCATATTTCTCTTTTCATGACCTAGTCCTCCCTCCTGAAGCTTGAGCTAATAGAAAGCAATAGATATAGGAAATTAAAAGAGAAAAATCTCTTTTAAGTTGTGGATGGCAGTACAAGTTCAGAAATTAGGAGTTTCAGGGAGTTTTGCTAACCCAGCTTTCAGAATCCTAGGGGTGATTTAGTTGGTTGACCTTCTCCCCTCCCTCCAGGCTGCTTTATCTGTTTTTCTTTTTCTCCCCATGATTTAAGCAGAAGACTGACGCAACATGGACCTACAAACATTTAGATTATGATTTTCCATGACCAGAGTTCAAGTCAGTGGGAGATACCACAGGTCTGCAGTACCCAAGAAATTTCCAAATAAGCAGACCCTGTTTAGCCCAGCTTCTTCCCCTCATGAACTCATCTTTTGTCCAATGTACAAAGCCTTCCCAAACTTCTACTGAGATCACTGTTCCACACCTAGTTGCTATTTAGTTCATTTGCATGTGGCAATTCTATTATATCAGTACCATGGGGAGTGAGTCCCAGGGCAAGCAGGAGTGGTTCCACCTTTGATGAGGTCTCAGGTTTGCTTGCTTAATCTCTAGCTGAGCTCTTGGCTCAGCTCATTGTTATAGCCACAAGAATGCCATCTTTCTGAAGCATTATAGTGGCTTTTTCAAGATCCCTTGACTCATACGTTTTCCTCCAGAGCTACTTTATTCATACTAATCAACCTTGATAAATTTCTCTCCTTTAATACGCTAAACTCCTATTCAGATCTGCACTCAATAACATACACTTGGATTCCATCTTGGACTTTTGGGCCACATGCCACTCCCTGCAGGAGAGTCCAGCCCTGACATCTGTTGCGGGCCACCTAGCTGTATATCTCTGCAACTCAGAAAGCATCCATGATTCTGACTGCTGAGTCTGTGAGCTTCTTGAAGGGCCTGTATCCTCCTCCTCAATCTGTGTCCTACAGTATGTTAGCACTGCGACCCCTTGTTTTTGTTTCCCCCAATGAAAATGGCTTTTTCATTTATTTCTCATTATAAAAATAATCCATGCTTAGTGTAAAACATTCAAACAATACAGATTAGTATACAGAAGCAAGGAAAGCAGTACCTGAAATTTTACCACTTGGAAATTAATAGAGTTCATGATCTTCCAGACCCTTTTCTACACATAGACACAATTTTACGCAACTGGAATGCACTCTTTTGGCCAAATAATATACTGTTACCATTTCAGCAAGTACAGATATTGAAATAGGTATTTATTTATTTGCATTGGCTTGAACAGAAGCCTAAGGCTGTTCACAGTTACTATACCTTCGCCTTATTTTTCTAGCCCTCCCCTTTCTTTCCTCTTCTCTCCTCTCTAACTAGGCCCCCCAGCAGCCCCCGAGGGGCAGCCTTGGCTGCGGCACTTGCCAGGGAGAGGAAGGGAAGGAAGGAGGTGCAGGTGGTCAGGCAGCGGGAGGCGCGTCGCATGCTGTCACTTCCAGGAGAATTGGCCCTCTCCACTCCTGCCAGCTGGGAGTTGAAGTGACGTCAATCTCTCTTTTTATACTGTCTCCTGATTTTCTCTACTCCCTCCACCCTTTGCCTCCTTCCTAGGCAGCAGAAGGGAGGTATCTGCAGAGAGGGATCCGCACAGTCGTCAAGCTCCTCAAGCGATTCTGATCTAGGGGCGCACAGCTACTCTTTGAGACCTGCTGCTCGCCTCATTGCAGACCAGGTGCAGCTCACGGCTGAATAGGAATCACCTGGGGAGATGGTTAATAATACAAACTCCTGCACCTCATTCCCGGAGATTCTGATTCTGTAGAGCTGGGATACGGCCCAAGACTTGGTGGTTTTTTGCTTTTTGGGGTTTTTTTTTGTTGTTGTTTTTAAAAAACAAGATCCCTAAATGATCCCGAGGAACAGCCAGTTTAGCCCATGCTCTACTCCCCGGCTACTCAAAGTGTGGTTCATGGACCAGCATCAGCATCGCCCGGGAGCTTGTGAGAAATGCAGAGTCTCAGGCCTCACCTCTAGACCTACTGAATCAGAGCCTGTATTTTAACAAGATCCCTGGATGAGTCGTACTGCATGTTACAGTTCGAGAGGCACTGCTCCACCCCAGTGCTATAGAATGGGAAAATTCTTCTTTGTGGGGTTAAGCTAAAAACACTGTAACTCACTTGATTCCCACCTACTGAACTGTTAGTGGGATTTCACAAAATGTACCTACAACTTATGGCGACATTTTCCTAAAAGAGAAGTGGTAAACAGTACAGATAATTCCAAGTTAAAGGAAACTCTCCACCGGTTTCAACCTTAGCTTGTCTTTGATTTTATGCATGAAATCCTCATGAAAGAAATCGAGGTTTGCATGAATATTTTAGATTAAAGGTTAAAACTGGACCATATTTTTCTCTTTAGAGTGCTCTGACATCTCAGCTCTTAAATAACAAAGTTCTTGGTAAAATATTCAAATGGTCCTATGTAATGTTTGTACCAACTTATGCACTGCCAAGTCCAGCCAATGATAACTGCATTTCAGGAGAACAAAAACACCAATTCAACGTTCATTTTAGTCAGTGAGCTCATACCCCACGACCAGTTCCTGTGGAGCCATCACTTAGGGAAACCTTTGGCCTTCTATGTTGCTTATGAAAACCTCTTGACTAGAATTGTGATTCACCTAGATTTGTCCCAGAAAAATCATCCTTAAGCATTTGCATGTTGAGCATTCACGTTATTGTTTCATAAAGACGCTGCAAAGAAATGCTTTCTTTTCTCCCACTTATGGAAGGTCATGGAATTATTTCTCCATTTAGTTAGTTTAGAATGCAGGGTTAAAAAAAAAAAAAAGAATGCAGGATAAAACCTAAGTCAAGTTGTTCATGATAGGCTGACTTTCAGGGCCCCACTTCCACAGTTTTCTCCTCCAGTGAACCTTTTTTTCTGTACAGTACTTACAGCCTCTAACGTCTCTGCCTTCTTGCTTGTTTCAAAACTCACTTCCTGGATGATTTCCCAAACCTTTGTAACACTGCATCCATTAGAGACAGAAACCTCTCTCTCCAGCCTTAACTCAATAGGGTGCCGCCCATCTGGAATGGGATAGGCTGACTGTAGCACTAGTGCAGTGACTCTGTGATGCCATCAACAAATCAGGCTCTGATATTTGTGACATGTAACTCATGCCCTTAGGTTTGCAACATGGCTGCTGTGCCTCCACGAATTGTCTCCATCTTTCATGAAGCAAGAATGGAAGAGTGTTTAGAAGTCTGCCTTTTTTTTTTTAAAATACTGTTTTAATTTATTTTATTTATTTATTTATTTATTTATTTATTTATTTATTTATTTATTTATTTATGGCTGTGTTGGGTCTTCGTTTCTGTGCGAGGGCTTTCTCCAGTTGCGGCAAGCGGGGGCCACTCTTCATCGCGGTGCGCGGGCCTCTCATCATCGCGGCCTCTCTTGCTGTGGAGCACGGGCTCTAGAGCACAGGCTCAGTAGTTGTGGCGCATGGGCTTAGTTGCTCCACAGCATGTGGGATCTTCCCGGACCAGGGCTCGAACCCGTGTCCCCTGCACTGGCAGGCAGACTCCCAACCACTGCGCCCCCAGGGAAGCCCTAGAAGTCTGCCTTTTTAAACAAGCTTTTCAGGCAGCCCCTTTCAACGATTTCCACTTAGATCTCAGAAGCCAGAGCTGGGTGGCACGACCACCCCTAGCTGAAATGGAATCTGGATACACTGTTACCCCGACCCCCAAACTGGAGTTCTGTAACCAGAAAAAAAGGGGAGGAGAATGGATATTAGGTAGTCAGTTAGCAAGACCGGCCACTGTCACTAAGTGGTAAGACACTCATAAGATATTTGAATTTTAAAGGGGAACAAAGCCTTAAGCCAACGGAATAAACCTTGAAGAGTAGAATTTCAGGCCTTAGCTACTGTGTACTTAGACTTTGGGTCTAGGGATGAGAAATTCCTATTGCCTCTCAGACAAGATATTTTTGATATCTTGAATTGTGTTTTATATGGTCAGTTAATTGTTTTGGTCTGATTGAGATTCTAATGCAATCCATACTTGCTTCATTTTTAAAATGATGACATGTGTTTAAGGTCAGGGCTTGATAAAATCAAATTCTTACTAAACCTTGATGATTACTGAGGATGCTCTGCTTTTCCTGTCTGGACAGGCCCTCGATCTGGCACTTATGCTCTGTCCAGCGGACAGGAGCCTAGAGGAGAGAGGAATGGGTGCCTTCTGGTCCTCACACTTAGTGTGAGTGGGCTTGGATATCTGTGGAAAATAGTGACTTCCACCAAAATAGGGTTGGTGATCAGGTCTTGAGACTGACAGTAAGAGAAGGTAGATTTTTTTCCCCCTGCTTCTAGGGACCAGAGGGAGAGCTGTGAAGAATGAAGATAGAAATCTTAGTGCTAGGAAGGGTCAGAGGGGCTAGGTGGGGTCAGAGAGGCAAAGGATGCTTTGTGTCACCAAAATCAGGTAGCAGGCAGAAAAAGTTACTAGAAAGGTCTAATAGGAAGGAGTGAGAAATTGTTGAGGCTGGAGTTTTAGAAACAAAGCCCAGATCAGAGTTTGGGCCAGAGTCCCTACTTCCTGCTCCCCTGTAACTTCGAGGGATCTGGGTGGCACTCATGGGTCTCCATGAGCCTGTGGGACTTTAGGGGATTATATGTCATCAGAAGTGCATATGGGATATTTGAAGTCTGGGGAAAGGTCCCTGTTACAGTTAGTATCACTGCCTACTAAACCATCCCAAATTGGTGGTGTAAATAACAACCGCTATTTTGTTATGCTCACAGCTTCTGGGGTCAGGAATTCAGACAAGGCACAGTGAGGATGGCTTGTCTCTAATCCATGATGTGTGGATCCTCAGCTGGTCTGGGGGGACTTGGGTGGCTGGGGGCTGGAATCATCTGGAGGCTTCTTCCCTCACATGTCTGGGGTCTGGGCTGGGATGACTCCATGACTGGGTGCAGCAGGACTGTTGACCAGAGGACCTACGCATGGCCTCTCCATGTGGCTTGGGCATCTCACAGTATGACGGCTGGGTTCTGAGAGGGGAAGTCCCAAGAGGGAGCCCCTGGATGATGCGAGTATTCCAAGAGAGCCAGGGCAGCCGCGTGGCCTTTTATGACCTAACCTCGGAAATCACACAGCATCATTTTCACCTCTGTCTTGTGGTCAAAGCGGTTTATAAGGCTGCCTAGATTCAAGGCAAGGAGTTTTAGAGCAGCCCCCTCTTGATGGGAGGAGTGGCAAAGAACTTGAGGCCTTTAAACAAACAAACACAAAGTGCCCACTCCCTGAACTTGCAGTTGGAATCTTGGCTGTACGTTTTCTAGCTATGCGACCTTGGGCAAAAGTCTCAACTTCTCTGATCTCTGCTTTTTTCATCTCCCAAATAATAGGTGCTCATCTTATTGGGTTTGGGTGAGGACTAAATGAGATAAACTTATACTGAAGATTTTACCTAGAACAAAATGTGTTCACTATTGCTTGAGCCTAAATCTGAAGAATGCTTGGGGAATACCATGCCTGAAGTAGGGGTTATTTTTCTCAGGTGTGGAATCAGGGATTAAGCTGGAAGATGTATTGTGCTTTTAACAAATACACAGGGGCTTCCCTGGTGGCGCAGTGGTTGAGAAGCTGCCTGCCAGTGCAGGGGGCACGGGTTCGAGCCCTGGTCTGGGAAGATCCCACATGCCGCGGAGCAACTAGGCCCGTGAGCCACAATTACTGAGCCTGCGCGTCTGGAGCCTGTGCTCCGCAACAAGAGAGGCCGCGATAGTGAGGCCCGTGCACCGTGATGAAGAGTGGCCCCCGCTTGCCGCAACTGGAGAAAGCCCTCGCACAGAAACGAAGACCCAACACAGCCATAAATAAATAAACAAATAAATAAAAATTAAACAAAAAACAAAAAAACAAATACACACCTAACCTATTAAATACCTACTACATGCTAGAAATGTCCTCCTGGCCAGGGACATTCCTCATTCAAGGGTTAGACTTGCATCCCAAAATACCAGACATATTTCAGGCAGTTATGGGCACAAATATTTTCTAAGCATCTTCTCCTTCCTCCAACCATAAATGGTGTCCAGAAGTGAGCTTTTGAAATTATTTTGTGCATACTTGAACTCTTCTTCTCTCTGCAGCTTTTGCAGGTATGTTAATTTTCCATTCTTGCGTCTATTAAGCTTCTTGCATCCTTAAAACATAGGGTTGATTTAGTTGTAATTTTCTGGAAAAATGAGGAACACTCTGTGCTTAGATGAAGTCCTCATTTGGAGATGTTTATCTCTGAGCAAAGAACAGTGGTTCCTGGATACTGTACCATTTCGGTGACTTGGTGTAACAGTTTCAATTAATCCATGAAAAGGATGAGTCTTCTGAGGAGGCTGTCTGGAGAGTCTGATATGACAGATAGCAGTTTGTGCTGAAATACCACACATACCTTGCCCCTGGAGGAGCACTGATCATGGGTAATATCTTTACTTATATACTAAAGATTACTGGGAGGAAGAGCTACTGTGGATGAAAATTCTCACAAATCAACAAGCAACATTGCTACAACCAATAAAGGTGGACTGACAACTGCAAGCTAGCTTTCTGTCCATAGGTCGTTGTGTTCTTTTCAGTTTATGGGCTCAGTGTGCCATATTGTATTAATAGATCACATCCTTCTAGCAAAGTTCATTTACCTACATGAAAAATGAAAACTTAGTAATAGAATATATAGAAATAGAAATATTTCTATATATTTTATAGTGAGATACTAAAGCAGTTCTTAAAATGTAATTTATTGTAACCAAATGTAGTTGGTGCTCTTGTGCCCCAAACCCCATTCCCTCTGCTTCCCTGTGATTTCAGTGGTAGCTGTGGTACCATTTCTTATGTGTGCTGAAGGGTTCTCTCACGTTACTGCTGCATCTCGCTCAGTTGGTACATATGGCAGCCTGAGAGTATGATGCAGAGCGGGGCACGGGAAGTAACAACTCTGCGTGATACTCTGAAACAAAGGGGGACAGGAGTGGGCCCAGAAATGCTTCCTGTCTGATGGAGGAATAATTCCAAGGCACATTCTACACTGTTTGCCAGTGGGGCACGGGCAGGAGTGAGCTCCACTTGCCCACAGCAGTAATTGGTTCAATAACATACCCTTCACTGGCTTCCTTCCTTCTCTGCCTTACTTCTCCTGCTCTTTCATTCCTGATCCCTGGGATCACTTCCCAAGTGAGCCACCTGCATCCACATCTTTGTTTCAGGCTCTGCTTTGAGGGGAGCCCAAATTAAAACATCAAGAGCTGGACCTGAAATTCAGATATGCCCCGGGCAAGGGGTCCCCCAATTCCAACTCTAGTATCTATTGCCTTGCACTAATTGTTGTGGGGGCGGAGGACCCACCTGAACAAAGGGCTCAAATTGTGTCCTCAAGGTGGGATAGACTTACAAAGATGCTTCCTAATGGACTGAGGCAAGGATTAGGGCTTCTGAGAGAGAATTCACCTTAAAGGAAGAAGGAGTCTGCTGCAATTCATTCAGACAGTTATTGAGAGTCTGCTATGTTCCAGGTATAGTTCTATATGCTAGGAATACATCAATGAATGAAAACATGAGAAATCCTTGCACTCATGAGTTTATATTCCAGTGGAAGAAGACAGAGAATAAACAATTAAAATACTAAGAAGTAAATTTTAGATTATTTTTGAAGTTAAGGGCTAGGGTAGAATAAGTAAGGGAGATTGGTAGTACGGGCAAAAGGGCCTTGGAATTAACGTGAGTGGGATCGTGTCCTAGTCAGCCCAGGCTGCCATAACACAATAACACAGACTGGGTGGCTTAAAGAACAGACATTAATTTTCTCACAGTTCTGGAAGCCAAAAATCCATGATCAACGTGCTGGAAAATTTGGTTTCTGGTGAGAGCTCTCTTCCCGTCTTGTAGATGGCTGTTTCTTGCTATGACCTCACATGACCTTTCCTCTGTGCACACACGTGGTGAGACAGAGAGCTCTGATGTCTCTTCCTCTTCTTATAAGGATACCAGCCCTACTGCATTAAGGCCCCATCCTTATGGCCTCATTTAACCTTTATTACCTCCTTATAGGTCCTACTTCCAAATACAGTCACATTGGGGGTTAGGGCTTCAACATATGAATTTAGGGGGCACAATTCTGTCCATAACAGGTGTTTTGGGTAGGCATCTTTTACAAGGTGACATGTCAGCAAAACTGTGAAGGAAGTGAGCAAGTTATCCATGTAGCTAGCTGAGGGAAGAGAATTCCAGGAAGAAGGAATGGTGAGTACAAACGTCCTGAGGAGAACCTGCCTGCCCTGACAGGAATGTTCAAGAAAGAGTGAAGACATCAGTGTGGCTGAAGTGGAGGCTGTCAAGGGAGTTGTAGGATATGAGACTGAAGAGGGGAAAGAAGAGTGGGCCAGATCACAAAGGGCCTTCTAGGGCATGGTAAGAATGTTGCCTTCCACAGTGGGAGACATGGAAAGCCAGGCTCAGCAACAAGGGCTAATGTTTGGATGAAGAGCAGTGGCTTCATGTATAGATGGCATGGAGTCCCTTGCTTGACAATGTCTTGATCCAGGTACCCTAGTGGTCTTCTGTTGAATGAATGAATGAAGTCTATGCTAGGAAGAACAAGGGACTATGATTGTCAGCCAAAATAAAAACAGTCACTAAACTATATAATTTGTTGGGGCTCAAGTAACCTGTCTGTGGCTGCCATGTAACAGAGCAAAAATCACAGGGAGAGAAGCCATCCCTTGCCTCACCTCAGGGGAGACTGGAAGTGTCAGTGGGGCCTGCAGCCAGTGCTGAGACTGCTCAGCAGGGGGAGGCCCAGTGTTGGCGGGTGACCAGCCCAGAAAAACACAAGGGTCTTGTTGCAAGAAAGGATCAGACAGCCCAGAGGAGAAAGAAGAGTCGAGAAACAGACCGCCGTGTACACAGGAATTGGAATACTATATGAGAAAAGCAGCCGCTCAAATTTGTGGTGAAAGAAGAAATAATTTAACAAATGATGCTAAGACACTTCGTTAATGATGTAGAAAAAAATTAATTTGGAGCTCTATTTAAATCTAGATGGATTAAATATTTGAACATTTGAAATAAATATATTGTTGGAGAAACCATAGGTACATGTCTTAGGTTGGGAAGGACTTTCTAAGCATTACTTCAGTAGGAGAAATCAGAAGGAAAAAGACTGAAATATTCGACCATAAAGAGGCTTAGAGGTTCTATATGGAAAAAGCACCATAAAGATAGATGTAAAACTGGAAAAATATATTTGTAACATTCATGACAGAGCAAAGATTAATATCCTTAGCATTTAAAAAGCTATTATAAATCAATTTAAAAATAGAAACTAATAAGAACTAGATTAAGTTTGTGAATAGTAGACTTACTAATGAAGAGACATTTGAAACATTAAAAATGTAAAAAAAATGCAAACTAAAATAATAACGAGATATCCTTTGTCAGACTAGCAAGGATAAAAAGATTGTAGATGCATAGTCTTGGCTGAGATGTGGGAAAGCAGTCACTTTTTCATATACTGCTGGTTGTTACTGATAGAATTATTTTGCTGAGAAACTTGGGAATATAATATCCATGTATATATTACTTAGCTCAAAAATTCCACGTCTCATCATTTATCCCAAGACAATGACTCCACATACATGTAAAGATGGGTAAACAAGAATGTTTATTTTTATGCTGTTTATGCAAAATAAAATAGGGAATAATCTAATGTCTAACAATAAGAGATGGCTTAAATTAAGGTGTGTCTAAGATGGAATAGTATGCAGCAATTAAGAATAATGATAAAGCTGCATATCAATATGAAAAGTTTTCTTTATAAATTGTGAGTAGTAGATACAACTCACAAAAAGAAAAGACAACCTACAGACTGGGAGAAAATATTTGCAAATGATGTGACTGACAAGGGCTTAATTTCCAAAATATACAAACAACTCATACAACTCAACAACAAAAAACCAAACAACCCAGTCAAAAAATGGACAGAAGACCTAAATAGACATTTCTCCAAGGAAGACATACAGGTGGCCAATAGGCGCATGAAAAGATGCTCAACATTGCTAATTATTAGGGAAATACAAATCAAAACTACAATGAGGTAACCACCTCACACTGGTCAGAATGGCCATCATTAAAAAGTCTACAAATAACAAATGCTGGAGAGGGTGTGGAGAAAAGGGAACCCTCCTACACTGTTGGTGGGAATGTAAATTGGTGCAGGCACTATGGAAAACAGTATGGAGGTTCCTCAAAAAACTAAAAATAGAGTTGCCATATGATTCAGCAGTCCCACTCCTGGGCAAATACCCAGACAAAACCATAATTTGAAAAGATACATGCACCCCTATGTTCATAGCAGCACTATTTACAATAGCCAAGACATGGAATCAACCTAAGTGTCTGACAGATGAATGGATAAAGAAGATGTGGTACATATATACAATGGAATATTACTCAGCCATCAAAAGAATGAAATAATGCCATCTGCAACAATGTGGACGGACCCAGAGATTATCATACTAAGAGAAGTAAGTCAGAAAAGAAAGACAAATACCATATGATACCACTAATATGTGGAATCTAAAATATGACACAAATCAACATATCTATGAAACAAAAACAGACTCACAGATATAGAGAACAGACTTGTGGTTGTCAAGGTTGGGGTAGGGGAGGGAAGGATTGGGAGTTTGGGATTAGCAGAGGCTGGATAAACAACAAGGTCCTACTGTACAGCACAGGAACTATATTCAACATCCTGTGATAAACCATAATAGAAAAGAATATGAAAAAGAATATATACATATATTTGTATAACTGAAAAAAAAGGATACAACTCACAAATCTCCAGGTACTCTGGAGTACAACCCCATGGGCTTGCATGTATATACCTGTGTAGAAAAAGTGATAAAATAATAACGGTATTCTCTCTGATGTTCTGTTACAGTATTCTGTTACTCTGATTTTTAAAGAATGTTTTCTTTTTGCTTATCTGTATTGCCTATTTAATTTATAATGAACTTGAACTTGAATAATAAAGAAATATTTTAAAAATTAAATTTTAAGTTACATGTTTAAATTACTAAATTCTTATATATCTAATATTGAATTTTTTCTGATATTTCTCAAGTTAAGGTTTTTTTCAAGTGTAACTGATCGAATTTTTTTTTTTTGATCTAATTTTTAAAACAATGTTTTATTTTTTGGCTGCGTTGGGTCTTCATTGCTGCACGCAGGCTTTCTCTAGTTGCAGCAAACGGGGGCTACCCTTCGTTGCGGTGTGCGGGCTTTTCTCATTGCTATGGATTCTCTTGTTGCAGAGCACGGGCTCTAGTTGCACATGCTTCAGTAGTTGTGGCACACGGGCTCAGTAGTTGTGGCTCATGGGCTCTAGAGTGCAGGCTCAGTAGTTGTGGAGCACGGGCTTAGTTGCTCCGTGGCATGTGAGATGCTCCCAGGCCAGGGCTTGAACCCGTGTCCCTTGCATTGGCAAGTGGACTCCCAACCACTGTGCCACCACGGAAGCCCTAAAACAATATTTATGTCAAGGAAGTCTTGTGTTTTACATAAACAGTATTTCCTATGGCTGTCAATTTTGCCTCTACCTCATTATTATGACCAATATATTTTTCTCTCTGACATCTGATATTTTAATAATACTGGAAGGAGAAAGAGAAGCAATTAGAACAGAGGCCAGGATTGTACTTCTCCAGAGGCTGACTGGGCAGAAAAAGTCACCTGTGGGAATGTGGGCTTTTTTTTTTTTTTGGTAATAACTTTATTGAGGTGTGGTTCACATACCATATAATTCACCCATTTAAAGTGAACAATTAAATGTTTTTTTAGTATAGCCAGAGAACTGTGCAACCATCACCACAATCAATTTTAGAATATTTTCATCACTCCAAATAAAAATCCCATAGTCTTAGTAGTCAACCTCCATTTCCTCCAATTCTTTCAGCTCTAGGCAACCACTCTATAGATTTGACTATTCTGGACATTTCATATAAATGGAACCATACAATATGTGGTCCTTTGTGACTGGCTTCTTCAATGTAGCCTAATAGTTTCAAGGTTCATCCATGTTGTAGCATGTATAAGTTTCTTTTTTACTGCTGAATAATATTCCATTGAATGATTATATCACATTTTATTTGTCCATTCATTGGCTCATAGATTTGTATTGTTAGCACTTTTTGGCTACTATCAGTAATACTGCTATGAAAATTTGTGTACAAGTTTTTGTGTGGAATGTAGGTAGTATTTTGATTACCAATTCAATCTCTTTTCTTGTTATATGTCTGTTCAGATTTTCTATTTCTTTTTGAGTCATCTTTTGGTAGTTTGTCTATTTCATCTAAGTTATCCAATTTGTTGGGAACATGGGCTTTTGAAAAATATTTGGAGTATAAAGGGGAAGACAGGAGAATAGTGGAAGATTGTATAGCAGCCCTGAAATCCCTCTTGTAATTCCTGAAGTCTTTAATAAAGTGACTGAACTCACAAAATCTTGAGTGTGACTTGATTTTTTTGTGAATAGAAATAACAACAATAACCAAAATCAGAAACAAAAGCAACAACAAAACAGAGATCAAAGCAATTTTAGATTGAGCTGAGTTAATTAACAAGAATGCCTTTGCCATATATTCTGGATTCAAGCAACTGGTTCTGTTTGCTCAGTTGTTTAACTAAAATTTGTACTCAACAGTGTTATAGGAAATAAAGTTGGGATGCCAGAAGTACCTTAGTATGATGTGAAAGAAGGAATTCAAAGGCTTAGAGAGATGAGAATTTTGAAGCGGATTTATCACGTGGAGCTGGCTTGTCCAACCCACAACCATGTCCTCTGAGAGGGCCTAGAAAATATTCCCTTCATTATGGCAATAAAGAATAAATTGGTGAAGATAAATCAGTATGCTTGAAAAGCACTGTATTGGTGGCAGGGGACAAAGACAGGAAATGCAACCAATGAAATAGGGTGGTTGAGGCAGAGGCTGAGTAATAATAGCCCTTAGTCACTAGACAGCAATGGGTGTGGTTACCACAGTGGGTGACAAACCCAAATGTTTGTCAGAATGGCTTGACCACATGGATCTTTGGTGGTGGCTAATTGATTATGGTGTCTCTAGGACTGAAACAAATTACAGCTCACTAAAATTGTTCCCGATCTGTATAATCTAGAATCTTCCATTTTTGGTGAACAGAGACTGAGTCATCATGTTACAGTATATGGGATCCTCTTCCAATTCCCAGCCTCTGGTCAATCCCTAGATCTAGAGCCCCTTCAACACTCTAGTTGGATTGGTCCATTTGATCTAGCTTGAGCTCTGGTGGATGGATGAAGATATTTAAGAGAAAACGTCCTCCTAATCCAGTACTGGGAAACTCCAGTATAGGAAAGGGCAGGAAAAAGGAACTTGTGGGCCAAAGGCTACCTCAGGGTCATTAAGACATGCCAATCCCACTGGACCATATGCAGTTTATAAGAACTTTTCAACTGGGGTGTTTAATCTACTCAGATGGGTAAAACTTGTCTCTAAGTTACCTCCTGATTATAATTGCTGTCACAGTTTTCCCTGATTGTTTTGATTGATGTAATACAATCTGTAAACTAATAGTAGGAATAGTTGGTCACTTTTTGGAGGCTTATCTGTTACAGGCTTGTGGTTTCAAGACCCTTTCAATAAGCCCACCTCAACATTTGACACAGTAGTTTGTACATAGTAGGTGATCAGTAATTGTTTGTTAGTTCATTATCTCGTTAAGACAGGACCATACTTAAATCTTCTCAGACAACCAAGAACTTGCCTTAGCTTCAAAATAAGATACATTTTTTTCTTATTATAAAAATAATGCAGTGTTACTGTTGAAAATTTGGGAAATAAAAGGAAAACTAAAGGAGAAAATAACAACTCATATAACACACTCAAATAATTACTGTTAAGTTTTTGGGATATACTTCGTTTTAGTCTTTGCTACCTGCTTCCCCCAAACACAAACTCCTCAGACAGATCATACTATGTATTTAGGTCTATATCTGTGATTTCTGACAATAGGGACCGGTTTCCATGAAATAATAGTCCATCACATAGATATACTTTAATTTTTTTTAATGTATTATTCTATTGTTAAATAGAAAGTTGCCCTGATTTAAAAAAATTATGGGTAACAAACATCTTTGGGCATAAATCTTGCCCACCTTTTAATCATTTCTGTAAGACAAAACTCTAGAAGGAGAATTACCTGGTCAAAGGATTTAAATATATTTAAGAACTTGATGAATATTGCAACATCATTTCCCAGTTTGTATCTATTAACACTCCTAGAATTATGGTATTTTGCTAACTGTTCCTTCATTAGTAATTAGCGTCTTTTTTCTTTTAATTCTTTGCTAATTTGGTAGATAAAAGTGGAAACTTACTGTATCAGTTACCTATTGTTATGTAACAAACAACCCCAAAGTTTAGTAAGTTCAAACAATGATTTGTTATTTCTTATGATTCTATGGGCTGGCAAGCTGGGGCTATGTGGTTCTTCTCCTGGTCCTACTTAGGTCATTTATGCATCTGTAGTCCTGTGACAGCTTGCTGGAGCTGAAGGGGCTAAGATGGCCTCACTCAAATGTCTGGAAGTGATTTCTAGCTGTTGGCTGAGTCGCCTTTTTTCTTCCCATCATGGTCCCTGATCTTGAAATATATGTTAGACTGAGCTTCTTCACAGTCTCAGGGTTCCAATGCAGTGGCAAGATTGAAAAGGGAGGCCCCACAAGGCTTAAGCTCCAGAACTAGCACAAAGTAATTCCTACCACATTCTTTTGGTCAACGTAAGTCATAAGGCTATCCCAGCTTCAAGGGGTAGGGAAATAGATTGCATTTCTTCATGAAAGGAGTATCAAAGTCATACTGCAAAGGAGCATAGGTTTAGAGAGGTGTGATTCATTGGGGGGGCCATTATCATCACTCTTTATCACCTGTTATTCAATTTGATTATTTTCAATAGTGAATGAGGTTATTTTCTAGCCATTTGCATTTCTTCTTTTTTAGATCATCCTTTGGCCATTTTTATATCATGTTTTAGGGTTATCTTACCAATTTTCAAGAACTCATATATTATGGATATTAATTTTAGTTTATCATATTTGTTGCAGATATTTTTCTCAATTTGTTGATTTACTTTTCATGCTGTGTATATATGTTTCTTTGTTGTTTAAAAAATTACTTTTAAATTTAAGAAACTTTTATTCACTAGAAAATCAGATACCTATTTTTTCCAGTTTTTATGTGGTTTGGTTATGTTTAATTCTTTAATCTATTGAAGTTTATTTTGGTGCATGATATGGTAATAGTTTAATATGATTTTCTTATATAGCTGTCAATATAGCTGTCAATATAGTGTAGCTACTCTACACTTCTTATGGAAAAATTCATACTTTCCCAACTGATTTGTAATACCTACTCAGCCATATGGTAAATACTCATGCATTCCAGAGTTTTGATCTTGTATTAGTTTTTTGTTTTATTGTTCTCTCTATAAATCTTTTCCAAATAATTCATTATTTCAATTATTTGAGATTTATAAATAGCTTTAATATCTAGAAGAACAAGCCCACTATCATTTCTCTTCAAAAGTTTTCTTGGCTATTTTTCACCTGTTTATTCTTCCAGATGAACTTCAGAAATATATTGTCAAATTAAAATCAATCATCATGAGATTACGATCAGGACTGCATTACCCTTCCTCTGGGAAGAATGGCCATTTTTACAAGATTGTCTGCCCAATTAGGGACACGGTATCCAAGTCTTCTTTCTCTTAATAAAAGAATCTTTATATATATATAAAGAATCTTTATATATATATACCAAACGTTTCTTATTACTTCTAGGGTATATATTCCAAACATTTCTTATTACTTCTAGGGTATTATTTTAGGCTGTGTTATTGCATTTTCATTATATTTCTAGCTGCTTATAACCTAAAGTATTGATTTCTTGATATTTATCCTGTATCCAGCCATTTTTTGAATGTGCTTATTGATTCTAATAGTTTTCCTATTGATTCTCTTGTCTTAACTCAGTGTACAATCTTAACATCTGCAAATAACAAAAATTCTTTCTTCTGCCTGCCAATAGTCATACCTCTTTTTTTTTGGTTTTAACATCTTATTGTACTGGCCAGAAATACCAAAACAATATTAGATAGAATTGGTCTGGTTTTGCAAGCAATATAGCAAAGAGGGGGCTTCCCTGGTGGTGCAGTGCTTGAGTTCGCCTGCCAATGCAGGGGACACGGGTTCAAGCCCTGGTCTGGGAAGATCCCACATGCCACAGAGCAGCTAAGCCTGTGTGCCACAACTACTGAGCCCGTGTGCCACAACTACTGAAGCCCGCGCCTAGAGCCCATGCTCTGCAACAAGCCACCGCAATGAGAAGCCCGCGCACCGCAACAAAGAGTAGCCCCCGCTGGGGCTTCCCTGGTGGCGCAGAGGTTAAGAATCTGCCTGACAATGCAGGGGACATGGGTTCGAGTCCTGCTCCTGGAAGATCCCACATGCCACGGAGCCACTAAGCCCATGTGCCACAACTACTGAGCCTGCGCTCTAGAGCCCGCGAGCCACAACTACTGAGCCTGCAAGCTACAACTGCTGAAGCCCACATGCCTAGAGCCTGTGCTCCGCAACAAGAAAAGCCACCGCAATGTGAAGCCTGCACACCGCAATGAAGAGTAGACCCCACTCGCCGCAACTAGAGAAAGCCCACACACAGCAACAAAGACCCAATGCAGCCAAAAATAAATTAAAAAAAAAAAAAGAGTAGCCCCTGCTCGCCACAACTAGAGGAAGCCTGCGCGCAGCAACGAAGACCCAACGCAGCCAAAAATAAATAAATTAAATAAATTTAAAAAAATATATATAGCAAAGAGGTTTTGTAACCAGGTCATTCCAATGTTTCAAATTTTATGCTGCAATAAGTAATATGCACGTAATGTGTAATATGCTCTGTTTTGCCAATCCCAAGGTTGTCTATGTCATTTTACTAATGCTTCTTTTTTATTATTCCTCTGAGTATATGGTGCAGCATATTCACAAATTCTTTGTGAGAAAGCTCTACAGTAACATGAAAAGAATAATTATTTCCTATTTTTCTCTTCTTTACTTTTCCTTTCATTTCTCTATTTCCTGTTTATCAAAACTTCTCATGTTTGTGATTTTCCCTGGGTCATTTCCAAATTTTCCACGTGTTTGTTTAACTATGAAGTGTGGAATGGATCCCCTCTTTTGGAAAGGGGTTAAATCTTGTGACTACTTGGAAGGATTAGTTCACAGTTCTTACTAGTCATAATTTCAGTGTTTGCTTGCTTTTAGTGTGCACTGCTCAGCCTTTTATTTGTTATGGAAATTAGGTCTTTATCTGACATAAAGTCACATCTGGTTCAACTGACATTTACTTTCCAGTGGCAAACAGGCTCATTACCAAAAAGCCCTCCCTAATCCTACCGTCCCTCTTTCACCCCACTTCTCTATTACAGCAAAACTTTCCAAAAGGTTCACCCATGTCGTAGCATGTATCAGAATTTCATTCCTTTTTATGTTCAAACAATATTTTATATACATTATATAATATTTGCATGTACTTATATATATCTGTCACGTTTTATTTATCCATTCATCTGTTGATGGACATTTGCATACCTTACTTCTTCACTTCATTCAGGTCTCTGCTCAAATGTTCTCTTCTTATACAGCCTTCCCTGACTACCCTGTCTGAAAGAGTACCCTTCTCTCAATGATTCTGTCTCCTTACCCTCTATTTTCTTTACAGACACACGCAACCCTGTATTTTTTTTATTTATTTATTTATTTATTTATTTATTTATTTATTTATTTATTTATAGTTGTCGCATTCACCAGCATAAAGGCTCTATGAGGACAAGGACTTGGACTGATGTGTTTACTCGTGTCTCTAGCACCTTGATCAAAGACGGATCCACGAAGTTGCTCCATCATACGTGTTAAAGGAGTGATTGAGTTCACCTGCATGTTTTCCATTCTCACTTATAATCCTTCTTTTTCATTTCACTCTGAGGAGAAAATGCATTTCCAGTCTCTCGTCTTTGGGGGCAAGTTTTCTACCACTGGTGGCTCTTTATCGACTGGCAGGCATTTGGTTTTTTAAAAAAAATATTTATTTATTTAAGCTGCACTGGGTCTTAGTTGCGGCACGTGGGATCTTCATTGCAGCATGCGGGATCTTTTTTAGTTGCAGCACACGGGCTTCTTACTTGTGGCATGTGGGACCTAGTCCCCAGACCAGGGATCCAACCCAGGCCCCCTGCATTGGGAGCACGGAGTCTTACCCACTGGACCACCAGGGAAGTCCTGGCAGGCATTTGATTTTGAAAGACTTTTGACGTGTCCATTAAACTTTTGGACAAGTACTATATTTGAGCTGCTATCTGGTCTATCAGAGAGTCTATCTGGTCTTTGATTTCTTTAGTTTGTGCTTTTACTTGATTTTGTTTGTGCTTCTTTATTAATCCCAGGCTAGATAATAGCTTCATGTTTTCTATGTGCCAAAGTAAAATGATTTTTAAATTTTCCACTAGAAATATATTTACAAAAATAAAACCTTACAGAAATTGCTTACATAAGACTGTACTAGTCTTAGTTAAGTTGCCTTAGGCCCTGTTACAGCACGTGCTTTCTCTTACCTGAAGAATCCTAGGAAAGAATGTGTATATTTATATCCTACTTCATTCTAGAAAAGGATTTGAGGCAGAGTATACTCACAATCAGAGAAAATTAGTAAATTGGGGTAAGGCAAAAATAAGGTTTCAAAAAGTGAAGTAAATATTTGCCCCCAGTCATTACATTAAAATCTGAATAAAGAGAAGTTTGCAATAGGAATTTTTTTTGGAATTGAAAAAGTGCCATATGAGTGTTTCAATGACAGGAAAAGGACAATGATAGAAATGAATCTATTTGTGCTCTTATAGATTAAGCCATGATTAGACTAATTTTTTTTAATTGTTTGAGAAATATTGAGACTTTCAATGGATTTTTAGGTATTTTTACTTATTTTATGTAGATCAATTGATAATATTTTTATTAGCCTTCTGAGAATTAGCATTCTAAATATTCTGAATGTCACCTCTGGATCCAGTATTATTTTATTGTTCTGTACTAACATTTGAAATTCTGTTGTATGTCTTTACTGAGAGCTTTCTTTGGGCCTAATTTTTTGCTATTGCTCTATTTATGGATTGAGGTAACACAGAAATCAAAAGAAAATTCAATGAACAAACCATAACGTCAGGACTGTTTGCAGTGCACTCAGTTCAACCATCATTTGTCAGATACTTGCTGAATGAGTCATGAACTCAAGTGTGTCTACAGACCAAGCAGATAAATTAGTGAAGCAGGTCAGGTGTATGGAAAATCAATTACCAGAAATGTAATCAAGCTTTCTTTGTTTTTACTGAAATACAGGGTAAAGAGATAACATAATAAACACAGATAGACTAATGGTGATCATATGTTACTATATACATGGGGAATGCAAATTGAAAATAGAGAGAGCTAACTATCAATTGTTTTCTTTCATGTTTCATTACTCTTTTGATTTGGAACTGGAAAGCAGGTACCTTAACTTCTGTGAAAACATGAAGTGTCAGGTCTTATATTTCACATTGTGAGGTGCAGGGTAGAATTCAGCCTTGAATCCTCTAACTGATTTTGATATTTAATTAAATTCAGATTCATAACAGAAAGAAGTTCTTCATAAAATGATAGTTCATTTGAACATGGATAGGATCCTTGCACAGTGTTTTTATATTTAGGATAAATAAATGTCATTATTTCACTTTTAGTATTATATTGAGCTACAGTTCAATAACTTCTCTTTGGAGCTCCCAATTCATACTATCAATGCTAGTTGGGGAAGATGAATTGAACAAAGCTAGGTTATTTTCATAAAGTTTCAGATCAAGAAAATACATTTGGAATTTGGGATTTTATTTCACACTTTTGGGAATGTAAATCTGGCTATGGCTTTGACTTCTGTTAATAAAGGAAAGTAGCTGAGATTATTTTCTGACAAATGAAACTCCTACTAAAGACTCATTTTTCTACGATTAATGAACAAAAAAAATTGCTCCATTTGATAATGCCCTTGGTGAGAAATATTCAAAATATTTAGAAGGGTCATAGTGTCAAGTCTTTGATCCAATTTTTGCTGCTAAATTGAGATAGGCATGTTTCCTTGGGTAATGTGATATCATCATTTAAAGAAATAATTCAACACCCATTCATGACTTTAAAACAAATCTCCGGAAACTATTGAAGCAATACAGCACTTCGTGCCCCCACAGTTCCCTGATAACATTTATGTGATGTCGGTGACATGATTACATATTAACAATGCATCATCCATCCTGCTGCCCATGACTCTTTCAGATGTTGTAACTGTGCTTTGTTGATGACGATCACAAATGCAAGTCTTAGAGCATGCAGGAAAATGTGAACGAGCCATTTTCTGGTCATGTTAAATTTACCACCCAGAATTTTATAGTACAAAGGTGGAACAGCACATGAATTAACCATGTCTTCTCTTGAACCCTTCAGGCCATCATCACTGCATTCCTAGAATTCAGCCTCTCTTAGTTTTGACTATACCCCTGCAGTATACTCACAGTCACCAGAAGGGAGGAGAGTGGAGGATAGCCCAGGGCTGAGTGACAAGAATAGTCCCATTTACACAAGGAATGTCTGTCCCTAGACCCACGTGGCCTGAGTCTGAACTAGGAGAGCACAGAGTCACCACACTGATCAGAGGCAAGAGAGGGCATGGATATAGGGTTGGCACTGTAGAGTGATGGCCTCAGAAGCCCTTGAGGACACAGGCACGGCCTCCCTTTGAGGGCCACCAACACCTTTAGAGGCTACAGGGGAAGGGGATCACCTTGGGTGCCAGCAGGGGGATGCACATGGTAATGGGTGCCTGCCGTCAACCCTTTCATTCTCAGGTGCTGTAGACTGGAAGTAGCATTGCCCAAGGGTTGGTGGTGGACCATTGGTAGCTTAGAGATACTTGTGTGATATGAGCGAGAGCCACTCCAAATCAGTGAGTCAGCACCAATCTTGTGCACTTTCATGAAAGAAATACCACGCTGGCTGGTGGCAGCACTGTCCTCACCAGGCTGCTCTCCTGGAACCAGGACCTCAAGACCAGCCCACAGATTTGATTTCCAGAGCTCTTTGGGGCATCTGGTCGACCTCGTGCAAGGGGTAGGGTAGTGATTCAAAAAGTAATTGGAAGGGAGGAATGACAACCGGTGACCGGCAAAGCACATACTGCCTGGGAAGCACTGCTGCTTGGGCCAGTACCAGTGCCAGAGGGGAACTTAGAAAGTCTCCAGGAAGGCAGCCCTAAGGCCCAGGGCCTCTTATATTTAATACATATTCTTTTATAAAATCCCCAAATGTAAATGGTTTGGTGTCAGGCAATTAAATTAATATGTAACTGTATTTCATAGCAGCATTGCTGACTTTATTCACATTCAAAATAAATCCTATTGGAATTGCACTCCTCTTCTAGTTTACTCAGTGTTTCATCACACAGTATGTTGGTTAAGAGCACAGATTCTTAAACTAGAAGGGTTGGTTAGATGGAAACCCCAGCTCTTCTACCTACTGGCTCTGTGACTTTGGGTAAGTTCGTTAACCTGTGTTCCAGCTTCCTCATCTATACTAGGAAAAGTAATAGTACCTACCTCATAAAGTTGTATTGATTATTAAATGTGTGAATACATGTAAATACTAGAACCCTGCCAGTTGCACAATATGCACTCTGTGTGTGCTATTATTGTCATATGCCAGGGATTCCCAATAGAAGTGAGTTTGCCCTTCAGGGACATTTTGCAATGTTTGGAGATAGTTTTGGTTGTGTGTATGTGTGTGGAAGCGTGCAGGAAGTGCCACTGGCATCTAATGGGTAGAGGCCAGGGATGCTGCTAAACATTCTACAATGCACAGGACAGTCCGCAGCGAAGAATTATTTGGCCCCAAGTGTCATCAGTGCCAAGGTTGAGAAACCCTGTTGTATACTACTGACAGTTCTTACTGTGGTCTGTTTCATAACGGTGTCTTCAGTTGTATACTTTTGACATAGGTATATTTGCTTTGCAAAATAATCGTGAAATATGCTCTCTCTCATTTATCTTGAAATAGGCTACCCTCTTAATCTGTCGTAGAGATAGTGGGTACAAGAATTATTTACTGATCCTCCTTACTCTATTACAAGTGCAACAGAGCAAGTACAGTAACAATTGCAAACCAACAACTGGCTTCAGTGACTGAGAGAAAATAGAGAGTGATAAGGTGACAGGGTGGCAGAGAACTGGCCTTGGGCCCTTGAAGCACTCAAATCTAGAAAGAAACCACTTACTTTCTTTCCTGCCCCCTCCCTCTTATGTGCCAGAGGGCAAAGGGTCAGTTATTGTTTGAATGGGGGCAAGGCGGTGGAAGGAAAACGTGAACCCATGGACAAAAACTCCATCAGTTGATATTTCAAAAATGTTTACTCTGTTCCATGCAATTGCAAAAAGAATCATGAGAGTGAATCATAACAACAACCAAAAATTTTTATGTGTTTCAAAAGGTTGGGCACATTTCTGGAAATACTTTGAAACTGAACGGAGCCTCCTTACAGGGCAGAAGGTTCCCTATGTCCTCCATATTCAAAGTGTGGCCCACAGGCCAGCAGCCACTGCCCAGAGCCCCACCCTGGACCTGCTGAATCTGAATCTGCATTTTAACAAAACCTCTGGATGATACATATGGACATGAAAATTTGAGAAGTGCTGGAATGCTCTCTCTGTCCCTGGCACATATGGTGTGCAGCTCAGCTTTTATTTCAGGATTGGGCCTATTAATAGGCTAAAGGTGACGGGGGGAAGCATTTTTAATCAATGAGAAAGGGATTTCCCCTTCCATTAAGTCATTTACATACCATTGAACTTATTTATAGATTCTCAAATGATCTGATTTTATAAGGTATGATCTTTTCATTAAACTGATGTTATGGTTAATGATATGTGTCATGTTTGCAATTTAAAAGTTACTAATGAAGAGTATCAACCCTTTGAGAAGGTAACAAAGTGTGTTCTGCCATCTTTGTAACTTGCAGACCGGAGAACCACACTTGCAATCCAGCTATGGCATTCTCTATTTCTGATCTCTATGGTGTGTATTTATTTGCATAAATCTAGATATGATAACTCTAATCTCCTACACATTTAGCTGACTGTCACAGGCTGAAAACGAAAGGGAAGTTACAATAAAATTGAATGGTGTTAGAAGAAAAGGACACCTCACTTCAATTAGGCTCACTCCCTTACCAAATAAATAGGACTTGTAGACCAGGAGACTGAAAATCGTGTCTCCATCAAAAACCCCTACATGTCTAGGGGGCATTTGAGCCATCACCAGATGCCTACTTCTGATTTTCACTGCCTTCATTTTTTTATCCTGTCCCCACTGCAGGAAAGGAGAAAAGAGTGGGTATCTCATTCTCTGGCAAGGGGGCTAAAGGGTGGGGTGTGCAAATGATGCAAAGCTCTATGAGCTGCATATTCAAAATCGCTCGCCAAATCTACCATCGCTGTCACTTTCTCCCCTACAGTTCCTGCTAAGTCTCCCTAGCCTTTCACTCATGCTGCCTACCGAAACTACAGTAGCTCCCAGAGAGCTTGCTGTAACTGTAAAACCTGAGGCAGATAGAGAACTCTGGCTTTCTAGCCAGAAAACAAAGACATTCCCATGGCCTTCCATATTGGGCGATTTCCAAAGTACTGTAATCTGTGTGCCTTGGAAATAGTCGAGTGTTTTGGGCTGCAAGCCACCAGTAGAAATAAATTTCAACTTTATCTGCTGCTGGTGAAAGATAATGAGCATTTTCTTATGAAATTGTGGGCCTCTCTCTCCCCAGTAGCTTATGCACTTCTATTGTGCCAGCTTCCATATACCATCATTATCATTATTAGACACAACATCTAAAATG
The DNA here is from genome assembly GCF_028023285.1 of Balaenoptera ricei. Taxonomy (NCBI): domain Eukaryota; kingdom Metazoa; phylum Chordata; class Mammalia; order Artiodactyla; family Balaenopteridae; genus Balaenoptera; species Balaenoptera ricei. The sequence continues at coordinate 17,541,682 of NC_082660.1, forward strand.
CCATCGAATAACTCTCATCTCAAATTGCCTTCCTGAAGTGAACTGAGGAGATTCTGGCATCCATAAATGCAGAAATGTACACTGCAATGGGCTGAGTGTTGTATCAGACCAAAAAATGAAATGAGGAACATATCATGCTTGAAAGTTCATCTGAAGCTTCTAGATAATCCTGCCACTGTTTCAATTTAAGTAGTCTCTCTTGAAACATTGGATCTCATTAGGCTTTCAGCTCTCAAGCCCCAGGATGCATTGTATTTAATTAACTCTTCCTGGCATAAAAGTTCTCAGAAGCTCTAAGCTCTGGTAGACAAATAAAATTCCCTCAAAGGTAATCTCAGAAACCCCTTGAGATACATGTATCTTTTCAATGTCATTTATCTTTCAATATGCAAACTCAGACCCTGGGGGAGGTGTGGGTGCAGAGATAGAGATGTCTGTAGACATCTGTCATGAAGCCAGTATGAAATCTGCTTAAGAGAGAAATTATCTTTATTGCTATCAAGTGGTTGCGAGCAAGATACATGCTCATCTTTAGATAGGATGGGGCATGGCTAAAGCTTACTGAAACCTTTCTGAAATAACAGAAATCTGGGATGAATATGCCCAAGTTTTGGCATGTCAACTATTCATAGGATTTTAATCCTGGTTTGTCCATTTGACATTGTCACAGACTAGACTGTCATTTGAATGTGGGTTTTTTTTAAAATAAGCAATGATAATAATAAGAAGCAACAGTGGTCATTTCTATCCTTTGAACCTTACTTCACAAGATGCAAGAGATGAGAATACCCTGTTTTCGATCAGGGTCTCTAAAGTAGAAGCTTCAGAGAAGAGTTAAAAATCTCCTGAAACAAATTATCTTGTTTGAACACATTAATCAATCAGAGATTCAAGGGAAGAGGAGGGAAATAGGCAGTGAGGTGGGGGTAGTGAGGGAAAAGAGCAGGACAGCAGCTTTTGAGATGCTGACAATGTTCCCTTTCTTGATCTGGGTGCAGGTATTACGGGTGTGTTTGCTTTGCACTTGTTATCAGTACATTTTTCTTGTCGTATGTTTCAATAAAAAGTAACAAACAAACAAAACCAAACATGTAGTTTGTGAAGGTGGTCCAGCAACCTGGTGTCATGAAGGCAAAGCCATGGTAAGGGCCAGGGTAGGATAATGCCACTGGAAATGCAGAGAGGAGACATTAAAAGGGCCTGACCAGGCCAAGAGCCAGAGCTTCTAGAGGAAAGTTTGAGAGGCTGGAGGGGAGATGGGGATGGTAGCTAATGGTGGAGAGGGGGATAGTGAATCAGGATTCTAGAACTCAAAGGGAGTTGAAACAGGATCACCAAATATTGCTTAAAGGAGTTCAGCAGGAATTAACATTAATCTGGACAGCAGAGGAAGTATGGGTGGATTTCTTCTTCCCAATTCACAGAGTGTCAGAGATCCTACCCAGGATCTTGGATGTGACCCAATACTCATTTAGAAGGTAGAATTTTCAATTACACAGAAAACGTTAGTCCCCCAGATAGTATGTCCTCTGAGACTCCTTCTTGTTTATCTTGGCATCCCCTCAAGCACTTCCAAATGAGAAAGAGTCCCTTTTGGTTACCATTTGATTCACCATCCCAGTCAAGGATCAGATTTTGTGGTCATCCATACCAAACCAGATGGTGGGATCAGCCTGCCAATTTTTCACTCAACAAACACTCATGGAGCACCTACAATGTGCCAGGACTGTTCTAGGTGCTGAGGAGACAATGAACAAAGCAGAGAAAATCCCTGCCCCTTGAAGCTTACACCATGTTGATGATGACAAATATACCATAGCTGAAGGGCTTATTTAATTGAGTTTTATAAGCAAAGAAAAAAATCTGTTGAGAATCATCAAAATATCACAATGGCTAAAATATACACAAATGTGTTCAATGGTTAACCTAGGCATGTATACACATAAAAAGGATATCATATAGAGGCATATTCTTTGTTAACTGTCAGTCTAAGGAGAGTACATTTCATGCGGTCAAAAAGACCCATCTTTAAGGCTTAAGGTTTAAGACCTGTCCCTCTGTCTTGCTGGGTGTGGATGGGCAAGCAATTTGCTTACCTTCTCTCTTGAGGTCCAAGTTTTCTCATTTATGGAATGAGAATAATTTAAGTACCTATATTCTAAAGTTGTAATGAGGGTTAATATGTTTATCTTAGTTACTAACTCATGATAATTATATCGATAATTATTTAATAAACGGTAATGCATTCTGAATGCCCCGATACTTTCAAGTCTTCTAGCTTTCTTGAGCCCCTCTTTATATGAGTCCCATGTAAACTTTCTCAAGTTTCTCAAGCTCTCATCTCTATGTTGTGAGATGCCCAAGGTCTGTTGTAGCATTTATAAGGACTGTGGAGGTGGGGAGACTTACAGTTTCCTGGGCATTTTTCTTTCTGAATTCCTACTCTATGCAAATTCTTGATTCACACTCCCTAGGCCATGATTTTGCTTCCCGCAACCTGTCCCTTGCACAGGCACCTCCGTTTCACCTTTGTTTTCTCCATGCGTCACTAAGATAAAGCTCTTGGGTACAGTAGACTGTGATTGAAGATTTAGAGACAACCAAGAGAGCTCAGGGTATTACCCTCTTCATGAAGAATTCCTCACTGACCATCTTTCCTTCCCTAAGACTTGGCCTCATCCTTGACTTCTCATTATATCACTCTTTATAACCAATCCATCAGGAAATCCTGTCGGCTTTACTTTCAAAATATATCAAGCATGAACCTTTTAAAAAAACTGATGTTTTCCAAGTGCCTAAGACAATGTTTGGCATAAAGTAGGTGCTCAAAAATTATTTGTTGAGCAAAAAAATGTGCTTAGAACAGTGTCTGGTATGAAGAAATAAACAATTTTAAACCTTTATTAATATGATTTTCTATGATATGCAATTTAGCCTTTCAAGTGGTTACTATCAGGAGGAAGTTTCCTCTGTAGAAAACTGACCATCTTAAACCTCACACTTCAAGTCAATTAATTAGCACTTGGGTGTATCATCCCCGTCTTGTTTCCGCAGGACTGATCATCTTGAGTGTTTGGTAAAGGAAGTTTCTCAGGTTTGCAGAGGTGCAGAGGAGAAATCGAGCCCTTAGGGACCTCTCCCCTTCCCAATAAGCGGTAGGTCCCTTATGAGGATCAGCTTGAGACCAGATGAAAGCCTCGCGCTTTACCACAAGCATCATATCCGTAGATTTAAATAGCATCAGGTCGATTGAGGAAAGGGACCATTTGAACTGTCAGGTGTTTGCAATTAAAAATAAAATTGCACAGCCAAGAAGCCATTATCACAAGTCCTGCACATGTTAGTTCAGGTTCTACCAAGTACATTGCAAGAGGTATCAATAATATGAGAAATGTGCACATTTGCATTTTAGTTCAGTGAGACAGCTTTTCTTCTTGCTGCCTCAATGAAAATTTTTAGACACATATTAACACTGCTCTGCTTAAAAACTTTTTCTTATAATTCTCTATAAAATACATGAAACATGCTCCCTTAGTCTAACATTCCAAGAACCCCATATCTACTACAGGGGTGGAAAACATTGGACCCAAGATGCCAGTTATATTTTTGTTCCTCCCATGCCTGCAGTGTATTTGGTCTCAGCATTCTTCTCCAGCAGTCACTGTCCTCCTCTGCTCAATGTCCTCAGCCAAATCATTCACCCCAAATGATCTGTCTCTCTCTCTCTGACTTTATCTCTTGGTACTCTCCCTGCCTCATTCTCTGCCAGCTGTGCTGGCCTCCTTGCTCCTTCAACACACTAGGAACCCTCCAGCCTCAGGGCCTTTGCACTGGCTGTTACCTCTTTCCATAACATTCTCCACATGTGTAACTTCATAGGTAACTCCCTCTTTTAAGTTTTTGCTCAAATTTTACATTTTTAATGAGGCCTATCATAACCACCAATTTAAAACTGCAACCCCCTTGTGGTAGACAAATCATGGTCCCCCTAAAGATGTTCACATCCTAATCCACAGAACCTGTGAATATGTTACCTGACATGGCAAAGAGGACTTTGCGGGTGTGATTAAGTTAAAGATCTTGAGATGAGGACATTATACTGGGTTATTTGGGTGGGCCTGATGTAATCACAAAGGTCCTTATAAGAGTGAGGCAGGAGAGTCAGAGTCAGAGAAGATGTGACACGGAAACGGAGGTAAGAAACGAGAGAGATTTGAAGATGCTACCTGGCTAGGTGTGAAGACGGAGAAAGATCATGCGTCAAGGAATTGAAAGTGTCCTCTAGAAGCTGGAAAAGGCATCTCCCTTAAAGGAAAGGCATCTCCCTTAAAGCCTCCAGAAGGAACGCAGTCCTGCTAATACCTTCATTTTAGAACTACTGACCTCCAAACCATAAGATAACAAATTTATGTTGTTTTAAACCATTATCAGTGTAGTTCATTACAGCAGTAAGAGGAAACTAATACACCCCTCAGTCTACTTTTTTTCTTTTTTCATATCACTTATCAACCTCTATTGTACCAATGTGCTTATCATGTCTATTGTTTGTTATGCCTCTCCTGCCTTACCCTCTGCCCCCCTCTATGTTGTAAACCCCACAAGGGCAAATATCTTCATCTATTTTGGCCACTGCTATAAACTTACACTTAGAACCTGATACTTAGTCGGTGCTCAATGAACATTTGTTGAATTAATTAATTGGTTGGTTAATCAATCTATTTTTACACTCCGAAATTACTTCCCACCATTTAAAATGAATCATCCAATCTAGCCCCTCATCTTATCTTTCCTCTCCCTCCGTCTCTCTCTCTCTCCACCCTCCCTCCCTCTCTCTCAAACACACACACACACACACCTGACACACATGCCCTCTGAATTTAGAATTCTCTCCCCCTGTCAGAGTGGGTCCAGTTTCAGGTTATAGCGTTCCATGAAGCCTTCCCTTGACTCAAAAGTCCACACTGAACTCTACATTTTCTGAACTACTGTAACATCTCATTGTTATCCCCCAGTTTTGTACTTATATTTTCTTACTGTTTGTATCAGCCAGTCTTCAGTCAGGAGGCAGACACCACACAGTAATTAGAACGGGGGGAGTTTAACATAAAGAATTATTAACTAATAAAAGGAGATCAACTACCAATGGGTAAAGGATAATTCTAAAGAATACAGGGACAGCAGATATAGGAGGCAGCCACTATCTCTAGGACTGAAGCAGAGTACCCAAGGCAGGAACAAACTGGGAGAGCTCTGTAGACCCCACTAAGGCTGAGAGATTCAGACCTCAGTGGAGAGGGTGTTGGCATGGCCCACTGGATAGTGGAGAGCTTCACTAAGCTTCTGCAGACAGGCTGGCAAACAGGAAGCTGCTGGCTGGGGTGCCAGCTAAACTCACTAGGAAGCTTCTTGGTGGGGTGCTGATGAGACTCATAGGAAGTTGCCCAGGGGGTGCTACAGAAACACTCTGAGAAGCGGCCTTCTGAGTTACTAGTGGAATATGCTGGGAGGCTGCCTGTGAGAATGCCACTGAAATTGGCTAGGAAGCCACCTTGGGGGTGCTCTGAAACTCATTGAGGCGTGAGCACCTCTGGGTGTTTGCCTGCCACTGACCACTGTGTGGTGCAGAAGCAAGCAAGAAACAAAGCACATTAGGAAGAGGTACCCCTTTGCCCTGCCATGTATTTTTAGCACCTTCTATTGACAAATCTTAACAATGCATCATCTGGCAAAGGAGAAATGTTTACAAGGTCCAGCTCCAGTATCACAAAGCAGAGCAAAGAAGGGCGGATTTGGAGCTGAGGGGCAATACGTTAATAATTGGTACACCTTTGTATTTGTAATTTCTCTTGAATGTTAGCAATACCGTAAGCCCCTTGAGGGCAAGGGCAATGTCACATTTCTCCCCCCTGCCCGCCCCCCCCGCCACGGTTTATATGGCATTTAACACAGTGCTGACCACATGTATTAAGTACTTCGCTGACTGTAAATAAGATTTTCCTGAGCTCTTATTTGCTCACTAGCCTAGGAAGACAATGGCATCATCCTCTCCCTTTGTGTTACCCTATCCTGAGATCTAATGACAGAGCAGTTCAACTATGAGTGAACAGCAGCTGCCACCAAGCTAGCAATTTCCAACTGCAAACCAGGCTGTGATTTTCTCCTCAGTGATGATGCCATCTTGCATGTCATTTTCAAAAATGCTGAAGCCAAGCTAGGGTGAATTGTGATTTTGTTTATTAAGCTCTCACTTGGTGGGGAACAGCCCTGTCAGCTGCTGGTTTTCCCAGAGTCAATTCTTACTCAGGCCTCCAAGCCAACCCATCAAGGAAGTATGTCTCAATGTGTCCCACCTTCTTCTCTTCTCATAAAGACTCAGATGGTTCACAGGCCAATCTTTTCAAAATCAGATGACTCAAACTGCACAAACCTTCCTTGTGTCCAAAAGGAATAGAGTACAGTCTAACAGTTATATGCATTTTAATGCATTTCTTGGCTTCTAAAGGCCTTCAAAAATCTTATTTTGTGTGAATCCAAGAATCTCTTCCTCCAGGGCCTCTATTAAGTAGCACATTCCAAAAATAAGATTGCCTAGCCCCAATTTTAACACCAGCCCTAGTCCTTTCCAGTATTCCCTTGTCCGTGATTAACATATGCTAGGACTCGTTCCTTACCCTGAATATAATGAGTTGCCTCAAATATAATTAGCCCAACACCAGTAATTGTGGCCTGTATAGTTTCTTTGCAGGCAAAATGGCTTGGTCTTGAGTTACACAAATTTGTATGAGCTCAGAGCACATGTTACTTCCGTGACCTTGGATATGTTACTTCACCTCTCTAAATTTCAGAGCCCTCCTTGGTAAATCAGGGCTAGTTGATGGAAATGGGGCAAGTTATCCTCTTTAGAGGACAGTTTTCTCCTCAGTAAATAGGAGCAAATGATGATACTTACTCCACAGAGTGTTATGAGAATAATGTTTATAAAGCCCTTAGCCAGTGAATGGTCAATAAATGTCAACCATGATTATATCACAAACCAAACAATGTCAACCTTTCTAGTCCAAGCCACCATCACCTCTTTCCGGAACGACTGCAGTGGCTTCCTAACTGGTGTTCCTGCTTGCATGCTTGCTTAGAATCTATTCACCATACAGCAGCCTGAAGAATCTTTTCTAAACATAAATCAGGTCTTGTCACTCCCTCACTCAAAGCCCTACGTTGGCTTTCCATCACACTTTGTTTGAACAAAGTCCAAAGTCCTTACAGGGCCCTGTGTGATTTGGCCTTGGCCTATTTCTCTGATCTATCTTAATGATTTCCTTTATCCTTCCCTTCCGTCTAGTCATGATTTTCTTGTGGTTCCTCAGCTATGCAGGCGTGTTTTGGCTCAGGGACTTTTCATATACTGATGCCTTCATTGGAATGCTCCTGATCCCACATATTCACATTGCCCATGACTTATTCCTACACTTTATTCAGGTCTCCCCTCAAATGCCTTCTCCTCAAAAAGGCCTTCCTTGGCCACTATATGTAAAATGGCCCCTACCTCCCATCCGTTAGTCTCTAGCCCCTTACCTTACCTTATTTTACTCACAAGACTTATTGGTACCTAACATTATGTTATGTATTTATTTGTTTACAATCTTTTGGTCCATTCAAATGTAAGTTTTGTGAAGGCAGGGACTTTGTTCACCATGGTTCAGTACTTGGGATAAATTAGGTGCACAATAAATATCTGTTGACACAATGAGTACTATTGTTATTATTATCCAGGATTTTGAGTCTTGTGGGACTTTGGATCTTTTGTGAGGCTCTCGTTGGAATGCTAAGGCCTCTAATCATGGCCAACTCGTCCCCTTCTTGGTAGTTGGTGTAAATCTTAGCTGAGATTCCCAGAACTGGGATGCATGGCTTGACTCCAAGTCTTTGGGGGAAAGAGAGAAGTGAAAAAAGAGTAAAGTAGGGAAAGAGAAACTGATAGGAGATATGGGAATATCTCAAAGAAAAATCTTCACTCAATTTATTATTTTGTCTAGAACCATCCCTGGATACTTGCTCAAACCAGAATTTTATATGAGAGTAAAACTCCTTTTCTCTGCCTCCCTTTCCTAAATCTACTTATCTTCTGTCTGAACAACATAAATGTAATGTCAATTGCTGAAGAGAAGCCAGTTCCAACATTTTTCAACTTGTCTGAGAACAAAATGGAAGAATTCAGTTTTTGTCTTTGCTTTAGCGTTGAAAATCATGCCCTAGTTTATCATCAAACAAAATAAACTTAAATACCAAGTCATAGTGAAAGTGTACATCTGGATTCTGCAAGTTCATTCCCAGGAATACTATGGTTGAACTATTGCTGATGTTCAACTCATTTTGACCTAGTAAAATGGCAGTTTCATATGGTTCACTCTAATATGTGTGGCAGTAATTAAAATTTAGAGATTATAAAACTCAGAGAGATAAAGCTGTAACTCTCCTTATTTCTAACTAGGAAAATTAGCTTGTATTAGTAAGGATAGACTAGGTTATGCTGCAGTAACAAACACGCCTCCCCCAAATCTCAGTGGCTTAACACAATAAAAATATATTTCTTGCTCATGCTACATGTTCCAATACAGGTCGGCAGGGGGCTTTGCTTCACTCAGTCACTCAGGGATCCAGGCTCATAGAAGTATCACCTTCTTATAGTTGTACCATCTGGAATGCATGGACTTTTTGGTGGATGCCACAAAAGCAAAGATGAGGGAATTGAGCATGGGTATTTTCAGTGTCTCAGTACAGAAGTGACCCTCCCAACTTCTGTTCCTATTTTATTGGCTAGAGTTGGCCCTATGGTTCTCATAGGGTCATTTGCTACCTCCATCCTAACTCTAGCTTAGGCCATCCCCTCCACAACCACCCCCCCCCCCGTCTTTTTTTGAGTTGTTCGCAATTCACAACACAGTGACACCCTGAAAGGCCTGGATGGCTCTTCTCAGATGGCTCTTGTGACTTATTCTTAAACAATGTAACATTTACGGATCTCCTTTCATACACTGTGACTGGAAAGCAAGGAGGCTGAAGTTTGCTGGGAGTGGGAAGAAGGCAAAGGGTACGAGGTGAGTGCAGCCATGCTTAAACACAACCTACCATCATTTCAACCCTTCTGGGTCTGCCACATGTTGGTCCAGGGAGCTTTGCAAAAAGCATATCTCGAAAAGAGGTGAAGTGAGATATCATAAACCTTTTTCTTCATTCATTTCTCTAAATCAATCTGGGGATTTTTATCATCCTTTCCCTATAGATTTTTTTCGTGGTGGGGGGAGGGAAGCAGTTGAGGGTAGGAAGAAACTGGAAAACAAAATCCCACTCTGGCTCCAAACTTTCTTGCCCTTTCCCCCTACACTTACCCAACTTCATTCTCTAAGACCTTATTTCTTCTTTATGTGGCTGGAAAATGCTCCTATCATTACACAGTCTTCAACTTATGATTCAGATAAAAACTCTGGTCTTCCCCTGTCAGGCTTTGGATCCTGACATCGAAAGCCAAGCTCCTTTCCTTCAGAGGTCTAGTTCTTGCAAATCAAAAGCACTTTGGTTTTTAGGCCATTTTCCCTGCTAAAAACTTTAAAGCTTCTATTTTATAATTAAAGGTGAATAGTGACTGTTTCTCAGTTGGTTCTACCATACTTTTGGGGCATGACTGACAATGATTAAATGGGTAAAAGGCAAGCCACAGGACACTAAGAACTGCTGAAAATTACCGGGAACAAAATACAGTAAACTTCATGACACCTAGACCTATAATTACTTGAATTTGAATTCATGACTGGCACTCATCCTCCTCCCAGCCTTGTTTCTCACCTAGTGATGGCCTAAATTTCTTATTCTCTTTAGAGTGGGGGTAGGTGGATGTTGTTATGGAGGCAAGGGCAAGGACTGGTGAGAATTGGCAGGCTACCCTGATGTGGAGCGTAGGTGCCTGAGTTTCCTGTATTCTCCTGGCCTGTTTCTCCATATTGGTCTAACAAAATGCTTGGAAATGCTGCTATTCTATGTACTCATAAGGACTAGAATCACTCCCAGGAGCTATTAAGTAGACAATGAAATTAGCAGATGCCAAAACATGGCCTGAATCAGGACAGATTTAGATCACACAGCTGAACTCCTGGCAGGCTGGTTACATAGGTTTGCCCTAAACTTTTCATTAAACCTGCAATAAGGGCTTCCCTGGTGGTGCAGTGGTTGAGAATCTGCCTGCCAATGCAGGGGACACGGGTTCGAGCCCTGGTCTGGGAAGATCCCACATGCCACGGAGCGACTAGGCCCGTGAGCCACAATTACTGAGCCTGCGCATCTGGAGTCTGTGCTCCGCAACAAGAGAGGCCGCGATAATAAGAGGCCCGCGCACCGCAATGAAGAGTGGCCCCCACTTGCCGCAACTAGAGAGGGCCCTCGCACAGAAACGAAGATCCAACACAGCCAAAAATAAATAAGTAAATAAATAAAATTTAAAAAAAAAAAAAAAAAAAAAAAAAAAAAAAACCTGCAATAATATGGCTCTTCATTTTACCAGTGGATGTAAGTATGTTATTCATCAATTTGTCACTTTTTTAATGTCAGTTTTTTCCACTTAGTAATGCAAACCCTATGATGGCAGAGACTTTGTATATTTGTAATGCCTAACACATGCCTAGTTCATGGTGGGTGCTCAATCCATATTTATTGAATAAATGAATACAAATGAATCAATATCGGGCACTACACCGGGGTATGAAGATGAGTGAAGCAGGCTTTCCTGCACTAAGGGAATACACAGACCAGAAAGGGAGACCCATTGGCTAGTAATGATCCTAAATGCTGACATACTGGGACTGAAACCAGCAGGCGGCTGGAGCAATAAGGAGCAACCTCCCTCTTTATATGGGGTGTGAATTCTTCACTTTGCTGTAGCCTACTTCAGTCACCATGTGTCTGCCTGGAGTTTGGGGACATTTGAGTGTGTGACTGCTACTCTTGTAAGACAAGATCTTAGCCTGAAAGGACACACAAGCAGCAGAATTAATCTGGTGCCTGCAAGCAGTGCTCAAGTTGGTGGAGAAAGAGGGCAGACAGGTTGTAATAAGGTCTTACCTTGACACTTAGCTATGACCCGTATGGATTGCAACTAAGGACCAGGTGGCATGATGGATGTCTCTGAGAATCTCATGTGGACAGATGACTTTGAGAACCAGATTGCCAGTCCCTCTGCCCCTGGATCCATTGGCAGGCTGGAAAAGCTGTCATAACTTTGACATAACCTAGGAGAAAAGGGACACCAAATTATCTATGGTTAAGTTTTTGATGGGAGGTGGGGATCAAGATAGAAATTAAGTTGAGTTATAAGGAAGAATAAAGTTCCATTTCTTGCATGCCTGAGTTTGTGGTTGGATATTCTTAAACCTGCTACATTTGTATAATGTGTGCACTATAGAAGTAAGGAGAAAAAGCTATATTTTAAGACATACCCTCATTACAACTGACCATGATTCAGATAACAATTGAAAATAAAGAGCAATCCAATGAACAAAGAATGACATAGTTGGTATTTTTTAAAAAACAAAATTACAGTCCTTTCATTTTTCTGTTACTTCCATTAATATTTCATTTCATGGAAACTTCCTGTTATGTGTCACTTCTTCTTTACCTTAATGGGGTCACTTTTCTTTCTGGAGTTCTTTGGAAAATGTATGAAGTCTAAGAGGTGAACAAATCATTTCCTCTTTCTGGATCTCAATGACCTCATGTGTGAAATAAAGGAAGTCGACTACACAAGTGCTCCTCAAATTTAATGTACATCACCTGGGGGATCTTGTTAAAATAAAGGCTGATTTAGCAGGTTTGGGGGAAGCTGAGATTATGTATTTTAATAAAAAGCTCCCAGGTGATGACAGTGCTGCTGGTCCAGGGACCACACTTTATGTATCAAGGGCCCATGTTGCAGAAGACACAAATGGGATACCAACAGCATATACTAAAGCTCTTATTATTACCCATCTCCTTCTGCAACACACCTCTCCCCTCCTGGAGTATTTGGGAGACGGTGTTAGAGGCTTGGGATAAGGAATAATGTCTCTTAAAGTTACTCTTTTTTCTATTGGTTTAGAAAAAATACAAGCACTTGCATTTTTTAATGATCACTGGTAAAATTCCCCTGGGCCTCAGTTTCCTTATCTGTAAACCAAGAGTAGGGTGGATGATCTCTCAAAGACACTTTCTATCTCTGTATACATTTTTCACTTAAGCATGAATCAAAATTATTTGATACTTTTGTAAAGATACTTGCAGGTTCACAATGTTCAAAAATATAGAGTATATTCATTGTTTAATCAGAATGTGTGTCCGTTGCTGGGAAATTCAAAGAATTCTGTCACCCTTGAGAAGTAAATCACAGTCATCAGAAGCTTCTGTGATTAAGTTTATTACAGAGAGTACAATATAATTTACATCTGCAAACTCTGAACTAACTAAAGTAATGGGATGTCAATGTTCATAAAATACCAGCAAAGGCACTTTTGTTGAAATAGCAGTGATATAAATGAGGGCCTGTAAGCTCTGTGTGTCAGAGCAGAGAGTTGTAGAGCTGCTACTGCCAGTGTGAGCTAGACAACTGAGGATGGTAAACTAGCCAACCAAGTAAATATTCATATTGCAAGAAATGGTTCAGAAATATCCTTCCTGAAATGTGCCAAGAAAATTCCCCAGCTCCCAGCCCACTGCCATAGTGCAGTAGATTCAGGTATGCCTCTGGGTTTTCTGATTGTACTCTGGTGTAGCATGAAGTTAAAAACAAGTAATTCTAGAAGTTATTTTTATTGTAGCAACTAAGAACTCAAATAATATATCCTTGTATTGCATTTTTTCCTGTTTCTTTCTATATCAGTTAGGAAAGCTTTTAGCAGCAAGTCACAGAATAGTCATCTAATAATATCTAATATCATGAAGACTTATGTTGTTTATTCAACCAGAAGCCCAGAACTAGGTGGGTCAGGGTCAGTTATGCAACTTGTGATATTGTTGAGGACTGGGGTCATCCTTGGATTCATCTACTCTTTATCTTCAGTATTCAGGGATGTCTCCTCTCATACTTGCAAGATGGCTGCCTCACCTTTGTATGACACCATCCTAAGCAAGAAACATGAAAATGGTAGAAAAAGAGACTTTCTCTTCATCATCTCTCTTTCAGAGAAAACAACTTTTTTTTCCTAGAAGGCCCCAGCAGAGTTCTCTTTATGTGTCATTGATCAGAATGGGTCCATATGTGCAGTCCTAGAACAATTACTGGCAAACGGGTATGGGAATGCCACAATTGTCTGAGATTAATCACAATTCATTCCTTTGGGCCAGATACTGTCAAATTCTAAATTTCAAATGGTTAAAAACATGACTCTTATATAAGCGTAGAGTGAACACATGTCAAAGGTAACTCCTTAATGAGGGAGCCATCAAAATAGTAAAGCTGGTTCAAAGTTGACTAGGAGAAAGTGATAGATAGGTTTAATACCTTACAGGACTATAAAACTGCAACCTTATGGGTTATCTTTTTTACCAGACAGAAATCCCTCACACCTTATTAATGTTCTACAAATTAACATATATCTTTACAGAATCAAGAGTAAGTTATATGTCAAATAAATGTACATCTCCCTAGAGAATTAGATACCCTTTGGTTGAGTCTAAGACATTGAAAGTTGGACAGTCATTATTTTACCTTATTTCCAAGTTTGGGATACTATTTCTTAACAGCACGTAGCTAAAGGAATCCAACTGAGGTTTTCTTGGCAAAGGTGAAAGAGGAAACGTTTGTTGGGTAGGCAATTAATAGTGTCCGCCACAAACCTCTTATTTCAAATGACTAAATATCATCAGGTAGTTTAAACATTTTTTTCTAGGATTTGGTCTTAAACATGGACAACAATGTCAAGCCCTCTCAAACTCTTAGCATTATATCTTCTATTTTTAGTATTATCAAAATACAGATTTTCCTCCACTTACAACGGGGTTTTGTCCCAATAAACCCATTGTGAGTTGAAAATATCCCAAGCTGAAAATATGTTTAATACATCTAACCTACCGAACATCATAGCTTAGCCTAGCCTACCTTAAACAGGTTCAGAACACTTACATTAGCCTACAGTTGGGCAAAATCATCTAACATAAGGCCTATTTTATAATAAAGTGTTGAATATCTTGTGGTTTATTGACTACTGTACTGAGAATGAAAAACAGAATGGCTGCATGGGTGCAGAATGGTTGTCAGTGTATCAGTGGTTTATCCTCATGACTGCGTGGCTGATGGGGAGCTGAGGCTGCTGCCACTGCCCAGCATCATGAGAGAGGATTGTACCACACTTTGGTAGCTTGGGAAAAGATCAGAATTCAAAATCTGAAGTACAGTTTCTACTGACTGCACATCACTTTTGCACCGTAAAGTAGAAAAATTCTAAGTTGAGCCATCGTAAGTCAGGGAACGTCTGTATTGTATTTTAAGTGGTACTTCAGTGTCTCCAAGAGTAATTTTTATTGACATTTCAATCCAGGTTCTAACTTTGGATAGACACGTGGATTTCTTTACTCAGCTTCCTTGAAAGTAAAACAGTGTCACTGATGAAATGATTATGACAACAGGATGCATTTTCTTGATTTTCTCCAGAGGGTGTTTTCCAGTTGTGATTTGTTTCTTTGAAGATGACCCTTGAATTTTACCTCTAAGAAGAGATTTCTTCTTTCTTTTCACAAGCTCATCTATGGGTAACTAAATCCCAATGACACTTAAGTTTCCCAGTGGCCCAGTCTGTGTAGGCTTATTTGTTTTTCTTCAGTTATTATTTTTCCTATTGACTCAGTAAAGCCAGATCTAGAGCTGTATTCCAAAACTACATGGGAATTCCACAGTGAACATTTTTTTTAACATCTTTATTGGAGTATAATTGCTTTACAATGGTGTGTTAGTTTCTGCTTTATAACAAAGTGAATCAGCTGTACATATACATATATCCCCATATCTCTTCCCTCTTGCGTCTCCCTCCCTCCCACCCTCCCTGTCCCACCCCTCTAGGTGGTCACAAAGCACCCAGCTGATCTCCCTGTGCTATGCGGCTGCTTCCCACTAGCTATGGGTTTTACATTTGGCAGTGTATATATGTCCATGCCACTCTCTCACTTTGTCCCAGTTTACCATTCCCCCTCCCCGTATCCTCAAGTCCATTCTCTAGTAGGCCTGCGTCTTTATTCCCGTCTTGCCCCTAGGTTCTTCATGACCATTTTTTTTTCTTTTTAGATTCCACATATATGGGTTAGCATACGGTATTTGTTTTTCTCTTTCTGACTTACTTCACTCTGAATGACAGTCTCTAGGTCCATCCACCTCACTACAAATAACTCAGTTTCATTCCTTTTTATGGCTGAGTAATATTCCATTGTATATGTGTGCCACATCTTCTTTATCCATTCCTCTGTTGATGGACACTTAGGTTGCTTCCATGTGCTGGCTATTGTAAATAGAGCTGCAATGAACATTGTGGTACTGACTCTTCTTGAATTATGGTTTTCTCAGGGTATATGCCCAGTAGTGGGATTGCTGGGTCGTATGGTAGTTCTATTTTTAGTTTTTTAAGGAACGTCCATACTGTTCTCCATAGTGGCTGTATCAATGTACATTCCCACCAACAGTGCAAGAGGGTTCCATTTTCTCCACACCCTCTCCAGCATTTATTGTTTGTAGATTTTTTGGTGATGGCCATTCTGACCAGTGTGAGATGATATCTCATTGTAGTTTTGGTTTGCATTTTGCTAATGATTAATGATGTTGAGCATCCCTTCATGTGTTTGTTGGCAATCTGTATATCTTCTTTGGAGAAATGTCTGTTTAGGTCTTCTGCCCATTTTTGGATTGGGTGGTTTGTTTTTTTGATATTGAGTTGCATGAGCTGCTTGTAAAGTTTGGAGACTAATCCTTTGTCAGTTGCTTCATTTGCAAATATTTTCTCCCATTCTGAGGGTTGTCTTTTGGTCTTGTTTACGGTTTCTTTTGCTGTACAAAAGCTTTTAAGTTTCATTAGGTCCCATTTGTTTATTTTTGTTTTTATTTCCATTTCTCTAGGAGGTGGGTCAAAAGGATCTTGCTGTGATTTATGTGATAGAGTGTTCTGCCTAAGTTTTCCTCTAAGAGTTTGATAGTGTCTGGCCTTATGTTCAGGTCTTTCATCCATTTTGAGTTTATTTTTGGGTATGGTGTCAGGGAGTGTTCTAATTTCATTCTTTCACATGTAGCTGTCCAGTTTTCCCAGTACCACTTACTGAAGAGGCTGTCTTTTCTCCACTGTATATTCTTGCCTCCTTCATCAAAAATAAGGTGACCATATGTGTGTGGGTTTATCTCTGGGCTTTCTGTCCTGTCCCATTGATCTATGTTTCTGTTTTTGTGCCAGTACCATACTGTCTTGATTACTGGAGCTTTGTAGTATAGTCTGAAGTCAGGGAGCCTGGTTCTTCCAGCTCCGTTTTTCTTCCTCAAGATTGCTTTGGCTATTCGGGGTCTTTTGTGTTTCCATACAAATTGTGAAATCTTTTGTTCTAGTTCTGTGAAAAATGCCAGTGGTAGTTTCATAGGGATTGCATTGAATCTGTAGATTGCTTTGGGTACTAGAGTCATTTTCACAATGTGGATTCTTCCAATCCAAGAACATGGTACATCTCTCCATCTATTTGTATCATCTTTAATTTCTTTCATCAGTGTCTTATAATTTTCTGCATATAGGTCTTTGGTCTCCTTAGGTAGGTTTATTCCTAGGTATTTTATTCTTTTTGTTGCAATGGTAAATGGGAGTGTTTCCTTAATTTCTATTTCAGATTTTTCATTATTAGTGTATAGGAATGCAAGAGATTTCTGTGCATTAATCTTGTGTCCTGCTACTTTACCAAATTGATTGATTAGCTCTAGCAGTTTTCTGGTAGCATATTTAGGATTCTCTATATATCGTATCATGTCATCTACAAACAGTGACAGCTTTACTTCTTCTTTTCCGATTTGGATTCCTTTTACTTCATTTTCTTCTCTGATTGCTGTGGCTAAAACTTCCAAAACAATGTTGAATAATAGTGGTGAGAGTGGGCAACATTGTCTTGTTCCTGTTCTTAGTGGAAATGGTTTCAGTTTTTCACCATTGAGGACAATGTTGGCTGTGGGTTTGTCATATATGGCCTTTATTATGTTGAGGTAAGTTCCCTCTATACCTACTTTCTGGAGGGTTTTTGTCATAAATGGGTGTTGAATGTTGTCGAAAGCTTTTTCTGCATCTATTGAGATGATCATATGGTTTTTATTCTTCAATTTGTTAATATGGTGTATCACATTGATTGATTTGCGTATTTTTTTTTCCAGTCAACCAAAATTTTTTTTTATTTTTTATTTTTTTAATGCTATTCTTGTCTGCTTACATTCTTTTTATGTATGTATGTATGGCTGTGTTGGGTCTTCGTTTCTGTGCGAGGGCTTTCTCTAGTTGTGGCAAGCGGGGGCCACTCTTCATCGCGGTGCGCAGGCCTCTCACTATCGCAGCCTCTCGTTGCCAAGCACAGGCTCCAGACACGCAGGCTCAGTAATTGTGGCTCACAGGCCGAGTTGCTCTGCGGCATGTGGGATCTTCCCAGACCAGGGCTCGAACCCGTGTCCCCTGCATTGGCAGGCAGATTCTCAACCACCACACCACCAGGGAAACCCAACCAAAATTTTTGAAGCAGCTGCTAGATGCCTGGCCCTGTTTGGAGTTCAGCAGTGATCAAGACAGGAAGAGTCCTGCTTTCATGAACCATGTAGTGGGGAGGAGAGACAGGTGCAACTTGGGTGAGGGATTTCACCTTGCTGGGCCTCTGTTTTCTCATCTGGAAAATGGGATGGGTGTTTCTCATTTTCTGGGATTGTCCAGCCCTCACATTCTCTGATTCCATAAGAAGCATTTGTTTTCCTGTTTCTTTAAAATTCAATCAGGCCATGAGCTGTGATGAATGTCGTTAGCTGCTCCCCAAATCACTCTATTTCCACCCATTTCCTGTGATCAGGTCTATCCCCCAACATGACTCAAAATCAATCAAGTCACAGAAGCTAAGGGGCACCCAGCAGAAGAATTCCAACCCTGGCTTCTCAGGAGCTCTGCGGTCTACCTGGCCAGGTAAACTTCACGCACCTGGCACAAGGTGGCCATCCCTGGTTTCACATCAACATGATCTCAGGCACAAACCTCCTTGTTTTTCCATTTTGTCTTTAAGTTACTTGCTGAAACAAGTGCACAAATATGAAAAAGATATAAAAATCAGGCATCCTCTGCCCTCACTGCCTACTAATAAATGATTTTCTGCCACTTTAATGATAAAGATACATCATTTCAGCATTCCGCTGCCCTTATTATTTTTCATTTTGTTGATATTTCTACTGAATACATCTTTCAATATTTTAACAATGGAACATGTATTTAGGTTGTTCCACACACAGCCTTTGGTGGTAAGGGTTTTGTTGTTATATTTCTATTATGTTTCCTTTAAAAATCATTATCCTGTTTAAATGGATTACGTCAATTTTATAGGCATTTATCATATGATATTGATGAAATTAATACATAGAGGGCAGTAGTACAAATTGATTGGAATTGAGAGCCTCTATTAGCACAGTTAAATATAAATATTATATATATATATATATATATATATATATATATATGCCAAATTACATGCTGAGTGAGATTCTCCTACTCTTTTTCACTCTCTGCCCCTCAAGCCTGTAAGAAATGGAATATTCCTTGCCATATCAATAAAAAAAGGATGTCACAGTCATCAGCACTTGCAGCCCTCCAATGTGAGCCGGTGGGCCCTGAGGAACTCAGGATATGCAAATACAGAATGCTGGCCCCAGAGAGCTGAGGTGCATATCAAAGGAATGATTTCAGTGAGCCCAGACGCTTGCATCTTCCCATACAAAGAAAAGCGCTACATTCCTCACCTTGGGAGAGCTGGTTTTCCTTAGTTAACAATCACCTTTTGATGTTCCCCATTACCTGCACCATTCCCCTCCCCTGTCCCCTCCCCCCAGTACTTTAGCTCAGGGAGGAAGGAGCGCAGAGAGACTCGGCTGAACAAGGGGCCTCTGAGCCTGGGGATGCGTTTTCAGCCGCTTTCCCCGCAGTCAGGAGGAGGGGCGCTGATGCTCCAACCGGACCCTGCACCTCCCTTTCCCCGTTTCCCCTCAGGACGCTCAGGCCGACCCACTCCCCACGCCCACCAGGCCCCGCGAGCCAGGCCGAGGGCAGGGGCGAGAGGAGGGACCGAAGTTCCCCGGGACCAGAACGCTGGGGGCCGCTCTTTCTGCACAGCAGCGGCGGGTGGCAGCGAACCCCTGCCCCTCAGAAGCTGGTCCTGCACTGACGCCCGGGCACCAGACCAGGCGGAGGTTCGGCGCCCACTTACCCGGCCCGCCGTCCCCAGGACTGTTGCGGCTTTGGCCGCCGGGGCCCCTCCAGAGCCGGCAGCCTCAGTGAGGCCGCCCTCCCCTCGGGCTCCGGGGCACTTCAGTGACGGCAGAGGGAAGAGACCCCGAGCCGGGAGTTCCAGCTCTGCGGAAACGCGGGCTCCGTTCTGGGCGAGGAGGTGGGACCGCTCTGCCCCCAGGCCTTCCGGGAGGGAGGGCGGCGCCGGGGGAGGAGCCGCCTGGAGCCTCCAGGAGCCCTTCCGGGGGTCCTGGAGGGGCGGCCCAGCCTGGGGGCCCCGCCCACTGTGGCCGCAGCCCAGGCCTTTTTCCTGGAATCCTGCTCTCCTTGGGTGAGGATACCTTCCTTCCAGAATTCCTTTTCCAACCACACGGTTTAGAGTCCTTCATTTGTAGAATGTCTCCTGGAATCTTCTGCTTCGTAGACCGGCAGCAGCCACGGGTAGACAGCGGGCTCGGCCCCCACGGGCGACACCAGCCTCAGCTTCTCCCCCATGTCTTCACGTGCGGCCCCCGCACCAGGCTAGTCTGGCGGTTGGGGGAGGGGCGGGGCGCCACCAGCGGGGGCGGGGCAGGCGGGGGAGCGGGAGGCTGAGGGGAGGGGGCCTGGCCTGGGCCTCAGGCGCCGCCGCCGCCCCGCTCCCATCCGGCCCCAGGCTCCCTCTTTGTGGTCACAGGCCCGAGGCCTCCAGCGCTGCTGCCAACTGGGGCCAGCGTGAGGCAAGCACAACGAGCCGGGGCCGGGCTGAACCACTCACTCGGGGCGAGCACCGCCCGCCCCGTGGTCACGCCCCCTCACATGCACGCACCGATTTGGGTATATTGAAGAATCCTTGCATTCCTGGGATAAAACCCACTTGGTCATGGTGTATGATCCTTTTAATGTGCTGTTGGATTCTGTTTGCTAGTATTTTGTTGAGGATTTTTGCATCTATGTTCATCAGTGATATTGGCCTGTAGTTTTTTCTTTGTGACATCTTTGTCTGGCTTTGGTATCAGGGTGATGGTGGCCTCGTAGAATGAGTTTGGGAGTGTTCCTCCCTCTGCTATATTTTGGAAGAGTTTGAGAAGGATAGGTGTTAGCTCTTCTCTAAATGTTTGATAGAACTCGCCTGTGAAGACATCTGGTCCTGGACTTCTGTTTGTTGGAAGATTTTTAATCACAGTCTCAATTTCAGTGCTTGTGATTGGTCTGTTCATATTTCCTATTTCTTCCTGGTTCAGTCTTGGAAGGTTGTGATTTTCTAAGAATCTGTCCATTTCTTCCAGGTTGTCCAATTTTTTGGCATATAGTTGCTTGTAGTAATCTCTCATGATCCTTTGTATTTCTGCAGTGTCAGTGGTTACTTCTCCTTTTTCATTGTTAATTCTATTGATTTGAGTCTTCTCCCTTTTTTTCTTGATGAGTCTGGCTAATGGTTTATCAATTTTGTTTATCTTCTCAAAGAACCAGCTTTTAGTTTTACTGATCTTTGCTATTATTTCCTTCATTTCTTTTTCATTTATTTCTGATCTGATCTTTATGATTTCTTTCCTTCTGCTAGCTTTGGGGTTTTTTTGTTCTTCTTTCTCTAATTGCTTTAGGTGTAAGGTTAGGTTGTTTGAGATGTTTCTTGTTTCTTAAGGTAGGATTGTATTGCTATAAACTTCCCTCTTAGAACTGCTTTTGCTGCATCCCATAGGTTTTGGGTTGTCGTGTTTTCATTGTCATTTGTTTCTAGGTTTTTTTGATTTCCTCTTTGATTTCTTCAGTGATCTGTTGGTTATTAAGTACTGTATTGTTTAGGCTCCATGTGTTTGTATTTTTTACAGATTTTTTCCTGTAATTGATATCTACTCTCATAGCGTTGTGGTTGGAAAAGATACTTGATACGATTTCAATTTTCTTAAATTTACCAAGGCTATATTTGTGACCCAAGATATGATCTATCCTGGAGAATGTTCCATGAGCACTTGAGAAGAAAGTGTATTCTGTTGTTTTTGGATGGAATGTCCTATAAATATCAATTAAGTCCATCTTGTTTAATGTATCATTTAAAGCTTGTGTTTCCTTATTTATTTTCATTTTGGATGATCTGTCCATTGGTGAAAGTGGGGTGTTAAAGTCCCCTACTATGATTGTGTTACTGTCGCTTTCCCCTTTTATGGCTGTTAGTATTTGCCTTATGTATTGAGGTGCTCCTATGTTGGGTGCATAAATATTTACAATTGTTATATCTTCTTCTTGGATTGATCCCTTGATCATTATGTAGTGTCCTTCTTTGTCTCTTGTAATAGTCTTTGTTTTAAAGTCTATTTTATCTGATATGAGAATTGCTACTCCAGCTTTCTTTTGATTTCCATTTGCATGGAATATCTTTTTCCATCCCCTCACTTTCAGTCTGTATGTGTCCCTAGGTCTGAAGTGGGTCTCTTGTAGACAGCATATAAACAGGTTTTGTTTTTGTTTCCATTCAGCCAGTCTATGTGTTTTGGTTGGAGCATTTAATCCATTTACACTTAAGGTAATTATCAATATATATGTCCCTATTACCATTTTCTTAATTGTTTTGGGTTTGTTTTTGTAGGTCTTTTCCTTCTCTTGCATTTCCTGCCTAGAGAAGTTCCTTTAGCATTTGTTGTAAAGCTCGTTTGGTGGTGCCGAATTCTGTTAGCTTTTGCTTGTCTGTAAAGGTTTTAATTTCTTTGTGAAATCTGAATGAGATCCTTGCTGGGTAGAGTAATCTTGGTTGTAGGTTTTTCCCTTTCATCACTTTAAATATGTCCTGCCACTCCCTTCTGGCTTGCAGAGTTTCTGCTGAAAGATCAGCTGTTAACCTTATGGGGATTCCCTTGTATGTTATTTGTTGTTTTTCCCTTGCTGCTTTCAATATTTTTTTCTTTGTATTTAATTTTTGATAATTTGATTAATATGTGTCTTGGCGTGTTTCTCCTTGGATTTATCCTGTATGGGACTCTTTGTGCTTCCTCGACTTGATTAACTATTTCCTTTCCCATATTAGGGAAGTTTTCAACTATAATCTCTTCATATATTTTCTCAGTCCCTTTCTTTTTCTCTTCTTCTTCTGGGACCCCTATAATTTGAATGTTGGTACGTTTAATGTTGTCCCAGAGGTCTCTGAGAGTGTCCTCAATTCTTTTCATTCTTTTTTCTTTCTTCTGCTCTGCAGTAGTTATTTCCACTATTTTATCTTCCAGGTCACTTATCCATTCTTCTGCCTCAGTTATTCTGCTATTGATTTCTTCTAGAGAATATTTAATTTCATTTATTGTGTTGTTCATCATTGTTTGTTTGCTCTTTAGTTCTTTCAGGTCCTTGTTAAACGTTTCTTGTATTTTCTCTATTCTGTTTCCAAGATTTTGGATTATCTTTACTATCAGTACTCTGAATTCTTTTTCATGTAGACTGCCTATTTCCTCTTCATTTGTTTGGTCTGGTGGGTTTTTACCTTGCTCCTTCATCTGCTGTGTGTTTCTCTGTCTTCTCATTTTGCTTAACTTACTGTGTTTGGGGTCTCCTTTTCGCAGGCTGCAGGTTTGTAGTTCCCGTTGTTTTTGGTGTCTGCCTCCAGTGGCTAAGGTTGGTTCAGTGGGTTGTGTAGGCTTCCTGGTGGAGGGGACTAGTGCCTGTGTTCTGGTGGATAAGGCTGGATCTTGTCTTTCTGGTGGGCAGGTTCTGCATCTGGTGGTGTGTTTTGGGGTGTCTGTGACATTATTATGATTTTAGACAGCGTCTCTGCTAATGGGTGGGGTTGTTTTCCTGTCTTGCTAGTTGTTTGCTATAGGGTGTCCAGCATTGGCGCTTGCTGGTCGTTGAGTGGAGCTGGGTCTTGGTGTTGAGATGGAGATCCCTGGGAGATTTTCGCTGTTTGATATTACATGGAGCTGGGAGGTCTCTGGTGGACCAGTGTCCTGAACTCGGCTCTCCCACCTCAGAGGCACAGGCCTGATGCCCAGTGGGAGCACCAAGACCCTGTCATCCACAGGGGAAAAGAGAAAAATATATATATCGTTGCTCCCAAAGTCCACCGCCTCAATTTGGGATGATTCGTTGTCTATTCAGGTATTCCACAGATGCAGGTACATCAAGTTGATTGTGGAGATTTACTCTGCTGCTCCTGAGGCTGCTAGGAGAGATTTCCCTTTCTCTCCTTTGTTCGCACAGCTCCTGGGGTTCAGCTTTGGATTTAGCTCCGCCTCTGTGTGTAGGTCACCTGAGCGCATCTGTTCCTGCCCAGACAGGACTGGGTTAAAGGAGCAACTGCTTTGGGGGCTCTGGCTCGCTCAGGCCGAGGGGAGGGAGGGGTACAGAGGCGGGGCGAGCCTGCGGCGGCAGAGGCCGGCGTGACGTTGCAGCAGCCTGAGGCGTGCCGTGCGTTCTCCCGGGGAAGTTGTCCCTGGATCACGGGACCCTGGCAGTGGCGGGCCGCACAGGCTCCCGGGAGGGGAGGTGTGGAGAGTGACCTGTGCTTGCACACAGGTTTCTTGGTGGCGGCAGCAGCAGCCTTAGCGTCTCATGCCTGTCTCTGGGGTCCGCGCTGATAGCCGTGGCTCACGCCCGTCTCTGGAGCTCGTTTAGGCGGCGCTCTGAATCCCCTCTCCTCGCGCACCAGGAAACAAAGAGGCAAGAAAAAGTCTCTTGCCTCTTCAGCAGCTGCAGACCTTTTCCCGGACTCCCTCCCAGCTAGCCGTGGCGCACTAGCCCCCTTCAGGCTGTGTTCACGCCGCCAACCCCAGTCCTCTCCCTGGGATCCGACTGAAGCCCGAGCCTCAGCTCCCAGCCCCCGCCCGCCCCGGCGGGTGAGCAGACAAGCCTCTCGGGCTGGTGAGTGCTGCTCGGCGCCGAGCCTCTGTGCGGGAGTCTCTCCGCTTTGCCCTCCGCACCCCTGTGGCTGCGCTCTCCTCCGTGGCTCCGAAGCTTCCCCCCTCCGCCACCCGCAGTCTCCGCCCGCGAAGGGGCTTCCTAGTGTGTGGAAACCTTTCCTCCTTCACAGCTCCCTCCCACTGGTGCAGGTCCCATCCCTATTCTTTTGTGTCTGTTATTTCTTTTTTCTTTTGCCCTACCCAGGTACGTGGGGAGTTTCTTGCCTTTTGGGAGGTCTGAGGTCTTCTGCCAGCGTTCAGTAGGTGTTCTGTAGGAGTTGTTCCACATGTAAATGTATTTCTGATGTATTTGTGAGGAGGAAGGTGATCTCCACGTCTTACTCTTCCGCCATCTTGAAGCTCCTCCCACAGTGAAAATTTTGATCAAAGCAAAGCTTGCCTCTGATTTCAATATGGCTCAAGCAGAACTGGGATATTAGGTATAAGAAGCCAGTGCTATGCTGTCATACACTTCTATTTGGGATAAGATTCACTGTTAAGGAATTTTTCTTATGGTGAAGCTTGGAAATAACATCTGTTTATAATTAAACAGGTGACACACTCTCTAGTAATTTTATTTGCAAGTGAGTCATGCCGCATGGGTTTTATGGAAGCACATGAGAAACAAGTCTTGTGCTTAGCGTTCCCTTTATGGCACCTCTTGGATTTGTCATTCTATTTTGGTGGATTAACAAAGAAGATTCTAACAAGTGAGAATTAAAATCTTGCTTCAAAAGCCGAAAACTAGTTAGACAGCATTTTAGGGAGGGGAACACAGATAATGCTTCTATCCTAAAATCATATTTCTATAATCACAAGCTAGGTGGGTTTTTTTTTTTCAGTGATGACAAGAGCTAGAAAATTTTTGGCATTTATTTAAATTCCTCCTCAGGATGTTTATTGTGTCATTTCTGGTTGATCCTTCCTGACTAGACCAGGTGACTATCACACTGAGGAG
This sequence comes from Balaenoptera ricei, assembly GCF_028023285.1. NCBI lineage: Eukaryota > Metazoa > Chordata > Mammalia > Artiodactyla > Balaenopteridae > Balaenoptera > Balaenoptera ricei. Next base: position 17,566,995 of record NC_082660.1, read on the forward strand.
GAATGTAAAGAATAGAATAGTAAAGGATTTAGAATTATCTCAGCAGGGCCATGACACTAAGGAGGGAGCTGACCTGGAGAAATAGGTCAACTGGCCAATATGAAGAGAAATGAATGTTTAATTTGTCAGGGTCTGATTTTCTTTGTATTAAGCATAAATATGAAAAGAAAATATTATTAACTTAAAACTCTCCTTTAATTCCACTATTCTATTTTGGTTTTCTAATGTTTTGCCTTAAGAAATGTATTGGTTAAAGGAAAGTATTAATTGGATGTGCTATGTAGGGGAAAATTATCAATTTTAATAGCAACATCATAAAATAACATTCTCTCCTACCTTCTTATTCCATTATTTATCAACACACTGGTTTTATTTTTTTCCAGGTCTCTTTATACTCCCATATATACATATAGACACTTTGTTTTAGGATTCATACCAAAGAAGATAAAGTTTGTAATCTGCTTTCTCCACTTAATACTATATCTTAAGTGTCACAATTACAAGTGGTAGTCTGTCTGGTAACTTGCATGATGGTTTATTTGACTCTTTGTTAGACATTGATCTTAAATATTTTTAATGCTGCAATAAAAACTCTCCTACATAACTTTTTTTTTCCTATTCTATGTTATTTGTTATTTGGCAGATGTATTAGTCAGGATAGGCTGGGTTATGTTTCAGTAACAAATTGACCCCAAAATACCCATAGTTTAATACAATAATGACTTGTTTCTCACTCATGTTACATGTCCATCATGTGTCAGTGGGGGGAGGGACACACAGTCCTCAGGGACCCAGTTTGATGGAGATTTCACACTATTGTAGCTGCCAGCTGGAACAGACGTCTAGCTCAATTATCATGGTAAAGGAAGAGATAATGGAAAATTATGAACAAACCTTTCACTGCTTCTACCTGGAAGTGACACATGTTCCTCTGCTCACAACCTTTTGACCAGAACTAGTCTGTAAGGGTAGGTGGGAAATAGAAGGGAGAAAATAGAGTATTAGAGAACATTACAGAATCTTCAACAGCAGGGGTGTTGGAGAGGGAAGAAAGATTATTTTCTTAGAATGAATTCCTGGTCTGTTAGAATTCCTTGGTCAAAAAAAGGAGACATATATGAACTTTTGGAAACTTCTTTGCAGAGCATTTTATAGAAAGATGTGTTTCCTTCATGGTGGCTGGTAGTACAGAGTGGTGGCAAAGAGCCTGGCCTGGGGTCTGAGGCATATCTGTGTTTGTCTCCTGACACTTAGTGGCTACGTGTTCTTGAGCAAATTACTTACTCTTACTAACCCTCACTTTCCTAATTTGCTATAAGGGTATGATTATATCTCCTGCACTTGATGAGGATTGAGTGAAAGACTATGTGTAAAGTATTGGCACAATGTGTCTGGCCTATGGTAAGTGTTTGAAAAATGGTAAATATTATTGTTTACTGCTTTTCATTACATTTTTTCATTATGACTATATCCTTTATAATTTTATCCAGTGTTAAACATTTTAGATTTGGATTATTTAGTGGATTCAACAATTAATAGGTTTAGATGTGGTAATTATCTATACTTTCAAAGAAATGAGGTGAGGGCTGATAATTCTTTTCCTACTCATAGAGGACCTGACCAGGAGAATATTTTTGGTTTCAGACCAAAAAACTCAAAATCGTCTGTATTATCTTTTCTCTAATCCTAATTGGAGGTGAAATGATGGTGAGGGCACAGAAAAAGAAGGAGGGTGTACTGTGTTATCAAGATTCTAGTTCTTGTTCATAAGGCTAAGCCATCATGTGTGAATGTATGCGGGTTTTTTAAAAATTAATTTTGACTGGAGTATAGTTGATTTACAATGTTGTGTTAGTTTCAGTTGTACAGCAAAGTGAATCAGTTATACATATACATGTATCCACTCTTTTGTAGATTCTTTTCCCATATAGGTCATTACAGTGTATTGAGTAGAGTTCCCTGTGCTATACAGTAGGTTCTTATTAGTTATCTATTTTATATATAGTAGTGTGTATCTGAGTATCCCATTCTTGCGATTGGGAGGCAAAGCAAGGTGTCATGATCGAGTTGAGAGGAGATGGGTCACGTTTTGTAAGTTGTAGTATTAAAAACATATGAGGTCATTTGTTTCGTATTTTTCACAGAGATAATTCCATATTTAAATGTTTCTTTGTGATTTTATCAAATAGGCTTTATTTATATAATACACCATCTGGTTATCTGATATTGAACAAATGTCAGTGTTCTTTTTATTTTCGTGGTACTAATAAACATATTAAACAATTTTTGAGGGCTTTTTATGTAGTCTCACTGTGCCGGGTGCTATGGTATACAGAACTTATGGCTCTGATCTAAAAGGAACATATATAGAGCCATGGAGATAAATATGTATGTACATAGATAACTATTATTAGCAGTGTGATGGGACAAGGGCCAAAATAAGGCAGAAATGTGTGGCTCTGAGAACTTAAGAATGGGCCAATTTCACCTGGGTGTTTTTGAGAATCTTCAGGGAGGAGAAGCTTTTGAACTGGGCCTTGAAACCTGAGGAAAGCTTCAACTGGTGAAGCAGGAAGAAGTACTTTACAGAAAAAGGGAACAAAATGAGCAAAGACACAAAGAGAAAAAGACCAGTTGTTTGTATGCTTTTCTATAGGCATTAGGAAGCCAAGAGAGGATTTTGAGCAGGAGATAGACATCATTTGATCAGTGTTCCAACCATATAGAAGCTGGATTAGATGGGATAGAATGGGGTAAGAGAACCCTGTTCAGAGGCACTTGCAATGATCCAGAAGAGAAGAGTGAGAGGACAGGTTTGGCAGCACTGGTGAAAGCATTAGCCTTGGCAAGGGAAAAGACGTAGTTCCATGTATAATTCGGTAGAACAAGCAGAAGACGGATGAAGATGAAGAGAGATGAATTTATAAGGCAGAACTTGTTGGGTGAGCCTCATTTCCTCAGAGAAGTAAAAGGTTGTTGAGAGTAAGAGGACTGGTTGGAGACTTGAGGAAACTATTAAAAGTTTGGAATTTGTCATGTAGAAATAATTCCACAGAAATTAATGTGTGAAATTGTTCATTGAAGAATTGCTTAAAACAGACACCAAATCAGAACTAACACAAATGCCTATTCAATAGGCAATTGGTTGAAAAACTTGCAGTACATCCCCACAATGGGATCTTATTCAGATGAGGTCTGTCTTAGATGGGGTGCAGATAAGCATTGATGCAGAGAGATAGAAACAATACGTTGTAAAGTGAAAAGATTAAATTATAGTATAATGTGTATGACATGTCCTTTTTTTGGAAAAAAATACAATGTAACAAAACCAAGTACACTTATATATGCATATTTGTAATTTTAAAGATTTGTATATGTGTAGGATATATCTGAAAAGATACTAATGATTTCCTTCCAGGAGAGAGTATCTTTGTGTCTTCCATCAAAACAAAACCAAACCAAAACCTCTGTGTGTGAATATATGTCTATGTGTTTGTGTGTGTATTTGCACATGCATGCATATATGCATCACAAAAAAAGTCTAGAAGGAGGTGGCCAAAAAGCACATGAAAAGATGCTCAACATCACTAATTATCAGAGAAATGCAAATCAAAACTACAGTGAGGTATCACCTCACACTGGTCAGAATGGCCATCATCAAAAAATCTACAAACAATAAATGGTGGAGAGGGTGTGGAGAAAAGGAAACCCTCCTACACTGTTGGTGGGAATGTAAACTGGTACAGCCACTATGGAAAACCGTATGGAGGTTCCTTAAAAAACTAAAAATAGAACTACCATATGATCCAACAATCCCACTCCTGGGCATATACCCAGAGAAAACCATAATTTGAAAAGATACATGCACCCCAATATTCATTGCAGCATTATTTACAATAGCCAAGACATGGAAGCAACCTAAATGTCCATCAACAGAGGAATGGATAAAGAAGATGTGGTACATATATACAAGGGAATATTACTCAGCCATAAAAAAGAACAAAATAATGCCATTTGCAGCAACGTGGATGGACCTAGATATGATCATATTAAGTGAAGTAAGTCAGAGAGAGAAAGACAAATATCATATGATATCAGTCATATGTGGAATCTAATTTTAAAAAATGATATAAATGAACTTATTTATGAAACAGAAACAGATTCACAGATTTTAAAAACTTACGGTTACCAAAGGTGAAATGTTGGCGGGGGGGATAAATTAGGAGCTTGGGATTAACATACACACACTACTATATATAAGATAGATAATCAACAAGGACCTACTGTATAGCACAGGGAACTCTACTCAATATTCTGTAATAATCTATATGGGAAAAGAACCTGAAAAAGAATGAATATATGTATATGTATAACTGAATCACTATGCTGTACACCTGAAACTAACACAACATTGTAAATCAACTACACTCCAATAAATTTCTTTTAAAAACCTAGAAGGATACTCATTAATCTTCACATTTTTTTATCCTTTCATTTTTGTTGACTTTTTTATTTTACAAGAAGCAAATATTAATTTTTCAATTGAAAATAATAATTACAACATAAAACATTTTTAGACAATGAGGTCCCCATAGAGGTATACAAAACTTATGGTTTTGATCTAAAAGGAACATATCCTTTTAGAGTTTGGGAAGTCTGGATTTGTAGTAGAACCTATTGGTACAATGACACATTTTTTCCTCTAGCTGTGCTTGGCAGGAGCTCCACCCTAGGAGCTGGGGTGGAGAAATAATTGGGGGATTCATCTAAAGCTGAGGTTGCATAAAGTAGATGCAATAGAAGGTCAAGTGCACTGATTAGTCTAAATAGTTGATAAGGGCAAAGCTGAGGTGGTTGCACATAACACCCAAAGTAAGTAGCCTACAGTCCCTTTAAGCTATCACTCAACAGGGGATTCCTGCACCACATGCCTCAGTTTTGCACCTTGCTCTATCCTGTCCTCACTCATTTGGCTACTACCCTGACTTTTCATTTCCTCTTTTCATCCTCATTACCTTTTTAGAATATATTGGATGTAAGTAACAGAAAATTCTCTCAACTGGGTAAAGAAAAAGAAAGCTTATTGTCTCATATGAAAGGAAATGTATTCTCATATAAAAAGAAATGTACTGGAAGCAACCTAAATGTCCATTGACAGATGAATGGATAAAGAAGATGTGGTACATATATACAATGGAATATTACTCAACCATAAAAAAGAACAAAATAATGCCATTTGCAGCAACATTGATGGACCTAGAGATTGTCATACTGAGTGAAGTAAGTCAGACACAGAAACACGTACATCATATGATATTGCTCATATGTGGAATCTAAAAAAAGGGTACAAATGAACTTATTTACAAAACAGAAGTAGAGTTGCAGATGTAGAAAACAAACTTATGGTTACCAGGGGATGGGGGGGAGGGATAAGTTGGGAGATGGGGATTGACACATATACACTACTATACATAAAATAGATAACTAATAAGGACCTACTGTATAGCACAGGGAACTCCACTCAATACTCTGTAATGGCCTATATGGGAAAAGAATCTAAAAAAGAGTGGATATATGTATATGTATAACTGATTCACTTTGCTGTACACCTGAAACAAACACAACATTGTAAATCCACTGTACTCCAATAAAAATTAAAAAAAAAAACCCCACATAATTAGCAAGGGAGTATTGCCTGGCAGTTGAGAGCACAGATTAGAGCCAGGCGAGGTTTTGAATCTGGCTCCACAACTCATCAGCTGTTGACCTTGGGAAGGTTACTTTGCCTGTCTATGCCTCAGTTTCCTCATCCTTAAAATGGAGACAGTAACATACTAACTTCACAGAATTGTTATGAGGATTAAATTGGTTTAAAATTATTTGTAAAGTGTTAAAAATATTTGTAAATAATTAGCTAAAATTATTCATAAAATGCTTAGAGCACTAAGTGCTAAATACATGTTAAACACAAAATTGGCACATACAATTTGCAAGCAAGATCAACTAACTCACTGTTACTTGGAGGTTTTCACATTCATTTATTTGTCAACTGTTTGCCTGGATCTAGGGTAAATAGTGGGGAATATAAAAGGCATAGAACCTGATCACAGGGGTAGGGGATAGTGGGTGGTGACCACAGCCATTCTTTTCTTTTTACAGTGGAAAGTCCCCCATCCCCCAGAGCTGTTTGAGAGCAAGAGCAGGCATTGTGCTCTGTGGAGGCTGACCAGCAAGATTCTGATATCGGGGGTGATGTAAGGACACCAGACAGATATCAGCATGTTCATTGGGATCATTCCCTGGGGCCTGCTGTGTCTCCATTCACTGACACTGATGTATGGTGACTGCCCTCTGTTCTCCTCCATAACTGGTGGTAACTGTCTAGGTCTAAGTGTTTGGGGGTTTGCAAAGGTCTTGACATCAATGTATTTCCACAAAGAATCCAAGTAGCAAAAGGGAAAAAAAAAGAAAAAGCAACTCAACAATAAAAAAGTTAACTCAATTTAGAAATGGGCAAAGAATTTGAATAGATGTTTCTCCAAAGAAAATAAACAAATGGCCAATGAGCATTAGACAAGATGCTCAACATCATTAGTCATCAAGGAAATGCAACTTAAAGCCACAGTGAGATACCACCTCACACCCACTGGAATGGCTATAATCAAGAAGACAGACAATAACAAGTGTTGGTGAGGATGTGAAGAAACTGGAATCCTCATACACTGCTGGTGGGAATGTAAAATGCACAGCCACTTTGGAAAACAGTTTGACATTTCCTCAAAATGTTAAACATTAGAATTACCATATGACCCAGAAATTCCACTCCTTGATGTATCTCCAAGAGAAAGAAAACATGTCCAAATAAAAATTTGTGCACAAGTGTTCATAGCACTATTTATAATAGTCAAAAGTGGAAACAATCCAAATGTCCATCAGTGGATGAATGGATAAACAGAGAGTGGTTTATCTGCACAATGGAATATTATTTGGCAATAAAAAGGAATGAAGTCATGATACAGGCTACACCATGGATGAGCCTTGAAAACATTATGCTAAATGAAAGAAGTCAGACCCAAAAGACCACATATTGTATGATTCCATTTATATAAAATGTCCAGACTAGGCAAATCTATAGAGACAGAAAGTAGATTGGTGGTTGCCTGGGACTAGGGGAAGAGTTGGAGAGAAATGGGGAAAGACTGCCAATGGTTATAGGGTTTCTTTTTGAGGTGATGAAAATGTTCTAATATTGATTGTTGTACATCTCTGTGAATATACTAAAAACCACTGTGAGAGGATGAGTTTTTTTTTTTTTAGAGGATGAGTTTTATAGTAAATTATATCATTATATCTCAAAAAACTCTTAATAATAAAAAAAAGAAACATTACGTCTGATTGGAGCCATGTCAAGCCACCATCCATAAAGATTAGAAATCAAAGCTCTCACCATTTTCCTTCCTTGTTCTTCTTATCTGGGGAATATTAGAGACTGGAAGAAATCTAGAAAAGTCCTTTACTCCATTCTCCTCTTCCAGGCAGAGAGGCAAAAGATCCAGGGATGTGGATCTTAAAATGCAGCCCTCCAAATTTTAATATCTTGGCATGATCAGATTATGAAATTCCCCCAGAGCAGTGGAATACGAGAACAGAGTATGGGGTGCACTTAAGGTAGGGAATTCCTCGCAGGATATTTCATAGGTTGCTGCTACTGGGGAATTTCACTGCAGAAAAGTTATCCTGTTGCTAGGCAACACTGCAGCTTGAATTGAATTCACGGTGATCGGAATGCCTCACATAAACTCATGATTCATATTCCTATCTCCAGTGAGAAGAGTGCAGATAAAAAGCATTTTTTAAATTTTAAAAAGGGTATAATCACAGCATTAAAGAAAATAAAAAAACAGGACTCACTTATATATCCCTCATTTAAATAGAGGAATTAAAATTTCTGTATATTTTATTAGATTGCAATTATTCACAAGCATACATTTTTCACGATTACAATTGTAATGCGCATACCACCTAACAATCTGCTTTTTCCTTTAATGTATTATAAGAAGGTCACCATATAGTTATAAAGTCTTCCTAATGATTATTTTAAATGACCACACTGTAGTCCTTTTGGTTCATGTCCCATAGTTTGCTAAACCTTTGCTTTTTCAATGGACATTTATGCTCTTTTTCATTTTCCCCCTTTGTAGAAAATTCCAGAGCACATGGCTTCTTTGAGAAGAATGTATAATACAGGAGCTCGATGAGTTAAGTACTGCTCTTCAATGACTATATTTAATTAGCCTCCTTTTTTTATAGCCATTTGGAAATCACTTCAGAAGCACATTTAATCCATCCAATCAGTCATTTCTCCAGAGTGGGAACACTGTCTCATTGCTTGGTTGAGTCTTAAAACTGCCTGTGTGCCTGGCAAAGAACTCTGAGGGAAGCTTTACATTTTTGATACTGCCAATTGCGTGGAATGTGGCTTGGAGAATTAACAAAATCCACAGGAATGAAAGGGAATTCTCCGCACTGAAGGGAATGGTGCTCCCTCAACACATGAAATTAATGTGCAGAATATTGGTCAAATGCAGATCCTATGAATTTTTAAGAAACTTTTTAAAGGATTATGAAAATAAAAGGAATTTTATTGTCTTCAGTTTCAAGATTGTCACAGTTGCTAATCACATGTCTCAAAAGGTTTAAGATTGGAGCTTTTCTTATAAATATTTTACGATCTAACTGCCTCATGTATTTGCTGCACTTAAAAAAGGTGCAGATTAGACATCTAACAAAAATGCCAACTGTTTCATTTAAGAGTGATTGACGGTTAGGGATTTCAAATATATAACTTCAAATATAGCCATTATCAAGGCTTTCAAAAATGAATATTTGAAAACTTTGTAGAAAAAAATTGACACAGTTTTCCCCAAGCTAAAACAAAAATGAAAATCTTCCATTGGAATGTCTGTGTGTTAATTTTGAAAAATCTACTTTAGATCAGAGAGGTAATGTAGTTTTGTTGTCAGAAAAAACAAGCTCTTATCCCTTTGGCTTTTACCTTTCAAAACTGAAATGTTGCAAATTGATTTTGAGATGGGAAACCCTGCTAATGTCAGTTGAAGGCTTACCCTGGAAATTTTTGCCGTTTCAAACAGAAAAGCCTCTATAGGCTTTCTCTGATTCAGCAGCAGCCTGCTTAGCATTAAGAAAGGGCAAGCCAGACTCCAGAGTCGGGTAATTATGGCTGAGCTCTTGGATATTCTCTTTGGGAGATAACAAGGTCGGGTCTTCCCATATTACAAGATGCCAGAAGGAGCTTGCTGGCTGGCTACATCCTGCAGTTTGAAAGTAGTTCAGCTTGGAACACTTTTGCAGCGTCAAGTAAAGGTACAACCCTTGCCAAACGGAGATTGCTTTAAAAAGCTGACCGGGAATATGGCTCTGAGCAAAGCATCTGCAGAGATCTTGGAGCAGGAGGCCATATTAATCATTCATGATCATGAGGATGTTCTCTAACTCAGAGCAAACATTTGTTCCGAAGGAACTAAAGCATCTTGTTTATCAGGATGCAAATGGCTCCCCAAGTAATCAAATCAGAATTTTATAACTAGTTAGAATTAAGTATTTGGTAACTTCATTTTACATTTTTTTAAAAATTCAGGATTATTGAGGCATAATTCACTCTTTTTAATGTATATAATTCTGTATTTTGACAAACATAAAACAAGCAAGATATATTTCCATCACTCCAGAAAGTTCCCTCATGCCCCTTTGTAGTCAGCCCCTTCCTCTTTCTCCTGTCCCTGGCAACCACTGATCTGTTTGCTGTCTTGACAGTTTTGCTTTCTCCAGAATGTCATATAAATGATATCCTACGGGATCTAGCCTCTAGAGTCTGGATTCTTTCACTTAGAGTAATGCGTTTGTGATTCACCTGTGTTGTTGCTTGTATCAGCAGTTTGTTCCTTTTTATTGCTTAACAATATCTCATTGTATGGATGTACCACAATTTGTTTATCCACTTACCAGTTGATGGACATCTGGGTTGTTTCTCTCATTTTACTTCCATATTTTCTTTTTGCATGATGGTGTACAGCTTACAAAAGCTCTTTTACCTTCACTTATGTCCTATTATGAAAATATGGCTATTTCAATTTTTCCGATAATAATGAATCAGAGCCCCAGGGAGCTTAAATGGCTTTAAATATTTACCAGCTAGAGGTAACAACTTCGAATTTCTTTCTCCCATGCTAACCCTCTTTCCATTTTACAATGCCACTTCTCTGATCTGAGATGAATATTGTTGCTTGAAGATCCTTATCTATTGGCGTATAACAATGCACTATACATTTAACAGTCTTGGGGAAACAGGACCTTTAATTTTTCAGAGATATGAAGATCCTAATGGTGTCAGTGTGGTGTGGTAGGAAGAAAATCTATTTTGGAGTCAGTCTTGGGTGCATAGCCTAGCTCTGTGACCTAGAGCAAGTTCCTTAACTTCTCCGATCCTCAGTTTCTCTATCTGAACAATGCTTTCCACCATACTGGCCTCTGCACCTTGTGATAATGAAGTGAAGCTATGTGTACATGATGCATCTCACATAGTGGCAGGGACATACTAGGCATTTCTACACACTAGCTTCCTTGTCCCCCGCCTCCCGCCATATGCACACGCACACACACACACACACACACATACCTATCCAGTAGTGTAAAAACAAAATGCTGGCAAACTGTGGTACCATAAGGGGGAAAGAATTGGAGAGGGATGAAGCCTATAGTTGGAGAGAGGCAGGGATGAGCCTAGAGACGGACTCCAGTCTGCTTTCAAGCTGCAGTGCTGACTGATGTAAAAGTCTGCTGACAGACTGCCTCAGTCTCCTCTAGTGGCCCACCTGACCTGGGAGGAAGCCCCTGTGGCTGCCATGTGTCCTACCTCTGTTCCTTCTGGAGCATTTAACATCATCCTGTATGTCAGCCACTTATTCAACCCATTGCCAAGGCCAACTCTATTCAAGCACCTAAATACTCCTGGGATGTGCCATTTTTATCCATGATTACCCCTTTCCAGGCACTATGTTCTTCCTCCTTCTGTGTGGGCAGCTCGACCCTAAGGGCCACAGTTTCCACAGTCTTTGGTCTCTCTCCTGAGCAGCAGCCATGGTGGCCACTCTACAAGGCCGCTGGCCACTGTGAGGGAGCACTTGGTCTTTTTGCTGTGACTCAGTGTCACAAATCTTATCTCAACAGGGTCTGGACATTTCTTCCCCCACCCTGCCAAAGGAGCAAGGATTCTGTACCACAAATAATGACTCGTTGAAAAAGGAAAATAAAAATTAAAGATTCACATACCAGAGAATCTTTGATTTTTAAAAATGGAGGATTAGAGGAATAAATTTTTCCACAAATATGTGATAATAGTTTTAAGATTCATGTTAGAAAAATAGACTTTTGGAAGAAAGATCGGTGTACTCAGTATGTTTTTCTGTATAATAAATCCTGTCCTTTTGAATAGAATATAATCTAATACATTAGAAAAAAGTCCCGAGGCTTTTATTTTAAAGGCAGTGATATTGCTACAGGCAAAGTAATTGTAACCATTAACTCCTCAAAATGTCAGTGGAGGCTTTGGCATGAAAATCCCAGAGGAATCCCAAACTGCCTAACCAGTTTTAAAATTTTAAGAATTGCATTTCTGGAGGAAAAAAAAAGTACTTAAGAGAGAAGGTACTCAGAAGTCTACATTATTTAATGCAAAAAATCATAATAATTCTAATTTCTTTTAAAAAATTCATTCTTATGTTGCTTTGGGGCTTTATCTTTAGAGACTGTTTTATATAGTTGGCAAACAACAAAATCCCTGAACTTTAGGAGCAAACCACAAGTTGGGCTATATGATCGAGAATACCACTTTTTATTAACAATCTTTTGTCACAGAGATTACCCCTTTAGTAAGATAAAGCAAATATATTATGAACAAAAACTGAATCTTTCTTTAATAGAAAATAACTATAACTTGACTATTATTGTGATTAATTACACTTCTCTATGATTTGTTGTCTTAATTAAGTAATGATAAACTAAAACGAAAGCATGATTAAAATTGAGGTGGGGAAAATGCACTTATTCACTTTATATTTATTAGGTAATTAACGAAATATGAAGGTGGATATAAAGCGGAATTAACAACTCATCAGTTTACCTGGGAACTTTCCTGGTTTTAGCACTGCAAGTCCCATATCTGGGACCTTGCTCTGTCCCAGGCAAACTGAGATGGTTGGTCACCCTAAATAAAGCAAAAATGCATGGTAAAATCCTGCTCTCAAGAAATCTAATCTACTAGGAGAGATGAGATATGTGCAATGAAATGTTCAGAAACAAAGTAATAATTAAACAATAGTACTGATAACAGCATGCTGTCAAAATTAGTGCAAATCATTGTTATATAAGTTTTACAGTTTTTCAAAATATTGAATCTTGGGGAGGTAGTTCAAGAATTGAGTACCTACCATGCAGTAAGGTAACTTCTATCCTCCCCAGAAAAATTATCTCTTTCCCAGTAACTTGCACAATGTTACAGTGTCAGTAAAGGGCTCAGCTGGAATTTGAACTCAGGTGTTTTGATTTTTGAAATTCACAGGCTTCTCACTGTCCCAGAAGAACATGGAAACCACAATCTTAGCTCCTTTTTTAAAATATGTGAAGCAGCTGAGACCTGGACTAGTGGCCTATACTGCTTGGATAAAAACCCATGTTTCTTGGCTTATAGTCTAGGGCTGATGACACCATAGAGTGACAGATCACAGAGTCTGGAGCAGGCAGTGGAGGCTTGAGTAAAAGAATAATATTTGCACTGTGGCTTGTTTTTCTTTCCCCTCTAAGCCTCTTGCTTCACATCCTTATCCATCTCGTGTGCAGCACCATTAGATGGCCGCATGTGTCCACCTGCTGGACTGGTCTTATGGTACACCAGTTGTAGCCTCTCTGGTCCTAACCCATCATCCTGTTTAGAGGTCTATCCTGCTTTTAGGCTAGTGTTTGCCAGATGTGAAATTTGTAACATTCTGAATCAGCAACACCTGGATGTATACTTAAAATGCTGATTCTTGGACCCCTATCCTAGACTCTTTGAAATTAAGGCAAGAATATGTATTCTAATTATTTTTCACCAAGAAGTTTAAGATACTCTGCTCTAGGGCCAAGCACCCTTTCTTGATCTGTGTCCTCAACTCTGGAGAACATAGTTACTTTATTGAAGTCCTCAATCTCACCCTGACTCAACTGCTGGGATCCTGCCACCTATGAACAGGTTCATATATCATTCATTCATTCATTTAGCCATTCAACAAATATTTGTTTGATGCCTCCTATGAACTAGTCACTCTGCTCCCCAGATGTCTACATTAGTGGCTGCATTGCTCACAGCCTGGTTTCCTTCATGCAGTACTTTTCCCACTTAATTCAACCTCAAGATTTCCTGTTCCTGAATTCTAAACTTAAACTTGCCTGAATGGGCTTTTTGGACATTGCTTTGATTATATGGCTCCCCACAGGGTCAGCTCCTACAGCCCTTGAAGTCCTGGTCATACCAAAATTAGCAGGTTTGCTTCAGATCCCTTCTTGTGCCTTATCCTCAATAATCATGTTTTTCGTAATTGACCTAAATTTTATCAAGAGTAAACAGGGTACTATAGCAGGACAGATGAGAGAGGGAGAGGGAGAGGGAGAGGAAGAGAGAGAGAGAGAGAATAATTCTTCTTAGAGACAGAGAATAGACCCTGATGCTTTAAGTGAGAGAAACAGGATGACAATTTTGATAAAGGATATAATACACAATGAAGATATAAGAGTCATGAACCTTTGTGCCATGAATAACATAGCATTAATGTATAGAAATCAAAAACTTCTGTAAATATCAAGATAACTTGATAGGAACACAATCAATTGACAGTCTATTATCAATATGTGGCAAAGTAGTCAAATAAATAAGGATATAAAATTTCAATAATATAATTAAGAAAAAGGAATTATTAAAGAGTTTTTGATGTTGTACTCTACAAAGATAACAGACATTATCTGTAGAGATGTTCTCCCCCTTATTAAATATCCATGGGGTATTTACAAAAAGTGACTAAATGCATGTCTACAAAATAAATTTTTTATAAAACTTGCACAAGTTAGAAATTGCATGGGTGACATTCTCTGAGCATGATCCCATAAAAATTTTTTTAGAAATTAATAAAAGTATAAAGGAAATACAAGACCAAAGAGAGATGAACAACTTCAGCTAAATAGTTTTGGAACAAAGATGACTTCAAAATAAAGTTACAGACTATTAGAAAATAATTAAAACTTAATACTTGTTAAAATTTATGAGATTCTTAATTATACTCTTTTCAGAGACAGAAAGTAAATACAACAACAATAAATCATAAAACAAAACAAAAATACTGAACAACAACACAACAAAAACCAGGTAAATCCCTGGTAAATATAATTGAGGAAAAAATGAAAGAAAACAAGAATGAAGAAAATTAGAAATGAGAAATGGTTAGAAGAGCAGGTATGAAAAACATTATTGTTGAACGAATGAATATATAAGAGTTAAAATTTTCAAAGTGTATACAGTCAATAGCATGCAAATAAATTTGTAAACATTGATGAGTGGTTGACGTCACTAGTATCAGGACCCATTCTGCCAGTAGCTGGGTTTTAGAGTGCCAGAGGAATTGCAAGCAGATTAAAAACCATTTGGCTTGAGGAAACTTGGAAGATTTTACAGGTCACATCATAGCCACTGGAGTCAGTTACTGAAAGGTCTACAACTGCCCCAGAGAGTGAATGTTACAGGAAAATTTTATTTGCTAAAATTTTATCTAGTCTTCTCCCAATTCTGCCCTATTGCAAAACTTCAACAATTCTCCTAACAAAAGAAGCTACAAGAAAACAAATGTGGATGTTTACCTGTTGGAAGGACTTCATCTTTACTATCATAATTACATTTTATTTGAAACATTTAAGATTTAATTCTTGTGCTCCAGAAGTTCTTTCTATGATGACTGATTTTAAGTTTTACCCAAATATTGGTTTAAATAGTTGGCCATTCAGTCCAATATATTTCAACTAGGGAAGCTGGAAGAATCTGAAAGTGTGAGCCCCAGTGCTCTTAGGCATGGAGTGTAACTCCTGGGAGAAAAACACTCTGCAGAAAGGGAATGAAGGCCAGTTAACAAAGTCACTGAGCATACTGCTGCTTGAACACTGTTGGAAAGGTGATAGGAAAGCAGTGAGGCAGTTTTGATCAGAAATAACATCTTTGGGACTTCTGGGAAGTTCATTACTTTTATTATTTGCATTTATTTGTAGCAAGTAGATATCAGCTCAGATAGTCTTTGGAAATCCTTCTGATATAAGTGGATGTTAGGAAAGCACAGTGTGCATAAAACAGGCCACTGCTTTAGTTTCTGAGCATGCGTAGGTTGGGTCCACAGGGTTGCTGCTTCTGGGCTAAAGCAATTATCAGAGGGAGCAGCAGGAGGGAGCTCATGCCACGACACCCACACTTCATCGCTTCTCCTCAGAAATAATGATGTCCACAAAGGTTCCCTAACTTTCTCAGTTCACACCACCCTTAGAGTCTCAGTAATTCTTTCACAGGGCATGTAGGCCAAAACGAATACCTAACAGTTTCATTTATTAAGGG
This sequence comes from Balaenoptera ricei, assembly GCF_028023285.1. NCBI lineage: Eukaryota > Metazoa > Chordata > Mammalia > Artiodactyla > Balaenopteridae > Balaenoptera > Balaenoptera ricei. The sequence continues at coordinate 17,582,695 of NC_082660.1, forward strand.
GTTAGGTCCAAATAACTTAATAAGCATTTATATTCTAACAACTTAGCACCCGTTGGGCACTAAATAGCTTCTCAACCTTTAGTGTCACACTGAACACTGCAATCCTCATTTTTTATTTCACATTGATTTTCATGCAATACTTTCTTTTTTTTTTATGGCAACCACTAAAAATCCCGGCTTAGCAAAATATGATGTCATCAAAAGGAATGTAGTGATCTAACTAATGATGAAACTGAATTATCTCAAGCTAGTAGTTCATATGGTATACAACAGATGTCACAGGTATTCCCTTGAAAATTTAAAATATCCCATGGCACTGGTGTAAATTTTTTGTCGTGCCCTGGGGCACCTTGGCTCACAGTTAAGAACCCCCGGGAGGTCCACAGGGAAACATTTATGACATTAATTGGGCCAAGGTCGTGATTTCAGTCCTGATGTGATCCACTTCTGTCCTCTGCCTTAGAGAATGACCCTTCATCCCCAATCAGCAAGTATACACTGTTGGGTGATCCCAAGATAGTGTGTGGTGTGTTTGTGTAATTCATCAATGCCTGCCCAGTGGTAAGCTCTCAGAATATGGTAGCTGTCATTATCATCACCATTCTGTGACAATATAAGCACAGAAGCACAAAAACCCCTAAAGTCCTGATTATATAAGCCCTTATCATGTACAGAGGCTCTTTTTGTTTGTCTCTTTCCCAATGGGTAAGAAAAATGATTCACTGAGTACTGGGGTACATAGAGAATATGACTGAGATGGATTGTCTGAAGGTGAAAACATGGCCAGGTTCACCTGCACTTGGTGATTTATACTTGAGCAGGAATCACTGGCCCCATTTCACCATCCCTCTCTCCTGACTTCCTAGCTCTGCCAGGTGCAGTTACACAGATAGGGAGTTATGTGCAGATCTACAGAGAAGAATGTCAGGAGACAGAGAAGGTGGGCATTAGGGTGGGGCAGAGGCAGGATAAAGATTTTGGGGAGTAGAGAGAAATAAATGAGGATTTTTTATATATCCTCATATATAATTATTTATATGAAGATAGTATTATTATCTAATAAATGGTTACATAATAACATATAATTATATAATTATTTAATGAGGAAATAAATTGATCTATTTATCTATAATTTTCTGCCTAAAACCACTATGCTATACACATTGGGCTGGGAATTGGTATGAGCTCTATTCATAGCTAGTTATGTGACCTTGAATAAAATATTTACGTTCTAAGAATACAGTTCACTTCTCTGTAAAGGGAGAAAATTGGTAGATAATTTCTAGAAATTTTTACTGGATCCTAAATATAAGATCCTGTAATATAAGAAGTCTTGTCATTCATTCATTAATTCAAAAATACTGATGGAATTATTTCTATGTGCTCAGACTTGTGGTGGATTTCACAGTGTAATGGTGAATATAATGGTGAGGAAAAAGAGAGGTCTTTGTCTTACAGGAGACTAGGGTGAGGGCATTCTTACTTTTTCCTACAGGAAGCTGTCTTGGCCTTTGGAGAGGAGATTGAACCTGGTGAATGAGAAATGTCAGCAACATCTAGCAAGGTGAATGACCGTGCTCAGAACACTTCTGGGGGCTGATCTACCTCTGAGAGAGAAGATTTGTTGTCCAAAGCAGTGATTTTTGGGACTCATTAGACCTGCCTGTCTTTAGATAACATTGATTTGGTAATGAGATTCAGGGTATTAGGATGGTAAAATTTATTTGAAGGATGGTAGCAAGCAAGGCAGTGCTAGCTACTCTCCAAAATCCATCTTTTCTTTTTTATCCTAGGCACACAACTAGACTACATTTTCCATCCACTTTTATAGGTAGAAGTAGTCATGTGACTAACTTCTAAACGGAATGTGAGTAGAATAGCCTATGAACAATTTCCATATACCTTTCTCATTGATCTTTCTCCTTCTTCAGGCATGGTAGAGACAGAAACATTGAGAGATACGTACTGAAGATGGCGGAGCCACAGGATAGACCAGGACTTGGTGCCTGAATTATCTCACATAATTGTGGGGGCTGGTAAGTGCCCAAATCTGCAGGGTAGGACAGGCAAGCTGGAGACCCAGGAAAGAGTGGATGTTGCAGCTCAAATCCAAAGGCAGTCTGATGGCAGAATTCCTTCTTCCTTGGGGACATTAGTCTTTTTCTCTCAAGGCCTTCAGCTGATTGGATGAGGCCCACCCACATTATGGAGAGTAATCTGATTTACTCAGAGTCTACTGATTTAAATGTTAAACACATCTAAGGAATACTTTTACAGCAGTTTCCAGACTAGTGTTTGACCAAATATCCAGGTATTGTGGCCCAGCCAAGTTGACATAAAATTAACCTTCACAGAAAAATACCTGGGAATAAATTTAACGAAGGAGGTGAAAGACCTATACTCTGAAAACTATAAGACATTGGTGAAGGAAACTGAAGAGGATACAAGTAAATGGAAAGATAACCCATGTTCATGGAATGGAAGAATTAGTATTGTTAAAATGTCCATACTACCCAAAGAAGTCTACAGATTTAATGCAATCCCTATCAAAATACCCATGACATTTTTCACAGAACTAGAACAAATAATCCTAAAATTTAACCACAAAAGACCCTGAATTGCCAAAGCAATCTTGAGAAAAAAGGACAAAGCTGGAAGTATCATGCTCCCTGTCTTCACACAATACTACAAGGCTACCGTAATCAAAACAACATGTTACTGGCACAAAACCATACACATGGATCAATGGAACAGAATAGAGAGTCCAGAAATAAACCCATGCACTTATGGTCAATTCCTCTGTGACAAAGGAGGCAAGAATATGCAATGGAGAAAAGACAGTCTCTTTAATAAGTGGTGCTGGGAAAATTGGACAGCTACATGTAAAAGAATGAAATTAGAACATTTTCTCACACCATATAAAAAATAAACTCAAAATAGATTAAAGACTTAAATGCAAGACTGGAAACCATAAAACTCCTAGAAGAAAATATAGGCAGAACACTGTTTGACATAAATTGTAGCAATATTTTTTTTGATCTGTCTCCTAAGGCAAAGGAAACAAAAGCAAAAATAAACAAATGGGACCTAATTAAACTTAAAAGCTTTTGCACAGCAAAAGAAACCATCAATAAAATGAAAAGACAACCTACTGAATGGGAGAAATTATTTGCAAAGGATATGACTGATAAGGGGTTAATATCCAAAATATATAAACAGCTCATATAACTCAATATCAAAAAAAACCCCAACCCAACTGAAAAATGGGGACAATACCTGAATAGACATTTTTCCAAAGTAGATATTCAAATGGCCAATGGGCACATGAAAAGATGCTCTACATCACTAATCATCAGAGAAATGCAAATCAAAACCACAATGAGATATCACCTTCATCAGAATGGCTATCATCAAAAAGAACACAAATAACAAATGTTGGCGAGGATGTGGGAACCCTCATACACTGTTGGTGGGAATGTAAGTTGGTGCAGCCACTATGGAGAACAGTATGGAGGTTCCTCAAAAAACTAAAAATAGAACTACCATATGACCCAGCAATTCCACTCCTGGGTATATATCTGAAGAAAACAAAAACACTAGTTTGAAAAGATATATGCACCCCAATGTTCCTAGCAGCATTATTTACAATAGCCAAGATATGGAAGCAACCTAAATGTCCATCAACAGATGAATGGATAAAGAAGATGTGGGGGAGATATATATATATATATAAATATATAATATAATATATATTATATATGCATTATATATCATTATATTCCATATATATATATATGGAATATAACTCAGCCATAAAAAAGAATGAAATTCTGCCATTTGCAAAAATATGTATAGACTTAGAGGGTATTATGCTCAGTGAGATAAGTCAGACAGAGAAAGACAAATACTGTATGTTTTCACATACATGTGGAATCTAAAAAATAAAACAAATGAATGTATACAACAAAACAGAAACAGACTCACGGATATAAAGCACAAACTACAGGTTACCAGTGGGGAGAGGGAAGAGGAGAGGGGCAAGAAAGGGGTAGGGAATTAAGAGGCACAAACTACTATGTATAAATAAATAAGCTATGAGTATATATTGTACAGTACAGGGAATACAGCTAATATTTTATAATAACTTTAAATGGAGTACAATCTATAAAAATATTGAATCACTATGTTGTACACTGGAAACTAATATAATATTATAAATCAACTATACTTTTTTTTTTTTGGCCATGCTGCGCAGTATGCGGGATCTTAGTTCCCCGACCAGGGATCAAACCCGCATCCCCTGCAGTGGAAGCGTGGAGTTTTAACCACTGGACCGCCAGGGAAGTCCCATAAATCAACTATACTTCACTTAAAAAAATTAACCTTGACAGAGGACAACTACCTGTTGATTAGGGACAGCTCTTTTAGAACATAGTTTTTGGAGTAATAACTTCTGTAGCATTTGAGCCATTATACTTGCTCTTGTTACCAACATATAGCATTACCCTAACTAATAGACTACCAAAAAATCCACCAATTACTTTTTGTAATTCCAATTTATTTATTTGCAAACACTTTGAGTTTTGTACTGGCTCCTTGATGTGGAGGGCTAGGAACAGGGCAATTTTAGAAATCTAACAAATAACGATGATGATGATTTATTGAATCCTGCCCTGGGAATGTATTAAATGCTTCGGGGTGGCATTATCTACAGTTTGTCACCAGTAAGCACAAAGAGGCAATCCATTACTAATTGGTAGCCTAGTGGTTCAAGGAAGTTAATGCACCTTCTAAAGTGATTTGCTCCTATAAAGTAATTGCTTTATTGGCATTTCATGTCTGGATGTTTGCGAAGCCCTTGGTGCTAATCAGAATAAATGTGCTGAACTAATCTTTACTAAACTGCCAATGACATTTTACATGCCCCCCTTTTAGATATAAGGCCTCTAAATTCAGTAATTTACAGCATGTTTTACAACAGATGAAAACATTCACTGTTCTGATGTGAGCTGTTTTGTGAAGGGTAGTATTTTCCACAGGAAAGTGATGAGATACATAACAAAAAGTCAGTGACCAAATGGCTCATTATTTAAAGAGAAATGAGGGGACGTAACAGAAAGGATAAGGGCTAAGATGGATACCGTATTTGTAAGATCATGATGTTTTCTAGCGTCTGCTTTGTGCAGGGGCTGAGATGATAACACTGTTTTACATCATTTAAATTGTCAACACAACACCTTAGAGGCTTCCTCTGAACCTTTCAGTGTGCTGTTAAGATTGCCCAGAGATTTCCATAGTGACACAGTAAACACTACTTGCCAGCCACTGAATTTGTGTGAACACATGTTAATCCTGAAATAATTCCTTTCTTTTTCTTCTCTTGGTCTGTAGTGTCGGGTCTCACTTCTGAACCTGGCTATTACATGGGCTTCATGAGTGGCAATCCAGAAACTGAAGATAATTGGAGATAGAGCCCACTTTCCTGGTGGGGAAATCACTTAAATAATAGGTTGATTCAAAGGACATTCTGTTTTCTAGGGTCTATGGAGGCAAAAGTGGAAAAACCAAACCCACACTCCTCTTCCACACCCCCCCACTCCCCCACCGCCAAAAGACAGTAGCCAACGCACTGTGGTCAAAACTCATGACACATTAAAAATAATTCTTTTCCCAAATTGTTGATCTCAAAAATGGGGGTTATGATGTAGTGTGTGGTTCACACAGTATTCTTCCTGGACCAGCAGCATTACCATCACCTGGGAACTGATTCTAAATGCAAGTTCTCAGGCCTCACTCTGGATCTATTGAATCAGAAACTTTGGGGATGGGACCTAATAAGCTGTGTTTCAACCAGCCCTCCAGGGGATTCTGATGCATGTTCAAGTCTGAGAACCAGGCTTTGCACTTAGATGAATCCGGGTTAGAGTGAGGCTCCATCACTTAATACATGTGTGATACTGAGAAAGTTACTCCCTCTCCTCCCTCCCTTTTTTACCCTTTGTATGTTATTTTAAAAGTTAACTGTGCATGGTTAAAAATTAAACTATATAAAAGGTCTTAAGATGAAAACTAAAAGCTTCCCTTCCCTCAGCACCTCTTCCCATAGGTAAATACTTTGAACCAATTCCTTTTTTTAACATGTTTTTCTGGTGTATAATAGTATTATTTTATTATAGATAATAAGCACACACTGGTATTCCTTGCTTTATTAACCTTATCTATAATCTGTTAATGTCTCACTCTGAAAAAAGAGAAATTTGGCTCACTTATACCACCTGATATTACCTGATTTTGTTATATTATTATTTTCACATAATCTAGGTTTATACAATTTTATTCTGTAACTGTAATTGTCTTTGCCTTTAGATTAATTCTAAAATATTAAAACAAATAAAATAGTACGTGCAGTATTAGATTTATGTAAATATTATTCACTACAGGAGACTCTTCCTATGGAAAAATCCACGTCACCAAACTTGAGAGAGGATTTTAAAAGCATCAAATTCCAGTGCTTCTTTTAGATCTTAGTCAACTGCATTTGTTTCTTCTATCTCGTGTTCATGTATAATATTGCCTTTTTTTTTTTTTTTGGCTAGAATAACTTTTGTAAGGCATTTTTCATACAGATGTGTAGGTGGCAAATTATCTGCATTTTTGCATGTCTGAAAATGTATTTTATTCTTACACTTGTAGTATAGCTAAGCATAAATTATAGGTTCCTAATCATTTTTCCTCAGTTTTAAAAGCATCATTCCACTGTTCTCAAAGTTATTTTAATTTCTTTTTATCCTTGGAGTTCTGAAATTATGATAATTCACCTTTCACACCAAAGTTCCTGTCACCCAATTCCTCGCCACATGTAATCGTTACCTCTCTCAGAATTATTTTATGAATATACTACTAAATACACATAGCCTAGTAAATAATACCTTCTATATTATTTCCCTCTTCTTTTTTTTACAAATGGTAGTGTACTATTTTCTCATTAACATTATATCTTGACAGTCTTTCTAGATCATTACTTGAAAGTCTTCCGTATTTTTTTAACAACTGTATAATATATTTTGTTTGGATGTGCTGTATTTAACCAGTGCCTCTTTGAACACTTAGAGTGTTTCCAATCTTTTGTAATCATATACAATGCCACAATAAATAAGCATGTACAAATACCTGTAGATAAATTCCCCAAAGTCATGCTGTTGTTTTAGCAGATATGAAAATTTGTAATTTTGATAAATATTGCTAGGTTACCTCCATGAAGGTTTACCAACTCATACTCTCAGCAGCAATATAAGAGAGAGCTTCTTTCCTCTCATCACAACAGAGCATATTATCAAGCTTTTCAACATCACCAATCTGATAGGAGAGCTATTGTATATCAGTACAATTTTGCATTACTTTTCTTTTATTATGAGTGAAACTGAGCCTTTAAAATATGTTTAAGAACCATTTGTATTTCCTTTTCCGTGAACTATATGTTCAAAGTCTTTCTTCCTTTTTCTAGTGAATTGTTGGTCTTATCTTCTTGATTAGTAAGAACTTTTTACATATTAGGGAAATTAGTACTCTATGGTATGAAATGCAAATATTTTTCTAAGTTGTGTGTCTTTTGGCTTTAGGTTATAGATTTTTCTCAGTCTTTTTTTTTTATGGCTTCAGGATTTTTAATCTTTAGAAAGGCCACCCCCCACCCCCAAGATTATGAAAGTATTCTCCCAGCTATTTTCAGTTTTACTTAATTTTAAAATGAAAATATCTTTTCAACTTGAATTTACCTTGGTATAAGATATTAAGTATGGATCAAATTTTATTTTAGTTTTTAGATGGCTACCCAATTGTATAATAAAAATTCAGAATAATCCATCTCTTCCCCATGGATATAAACTATCACTTGTATCAGAAAGAAATTTCCATATGTAGTTCATTTACTTCTGTTGTGCTCCGTTGATCTTTTAAAGTGTTTTATCTTTATATTTTAATGTCTCATAGTGCTAGCTCCTTCTATTTGTATCTATTTTCTGAGTTTTCATATATAATCTTCCTTTATTTTTTCAAATGAAGTTTAAAGTTACAAATGAAATTTCTGTTATTATTCTTAATGAAACCACATTACTTAGGAAGAATTGACATTTTTATTACAACAAACCTACTAATCATTGAATACGGTCTGTCATTCTATTTTTCACACTTTTGCATTTTCCACTGGCACTTTAAAGTTTTCAATTACATCTCCTGTTATGTTTTTCCCTAGGTATTCTGCATGTGTGTATAACTACTGTAAATTGAGATATTTCCCTCTGTTTCTTCTAACTGCTGTTTGTAAATGGGTAGTTACTTGTGTACATTACTTTTATACCCAGCCAAATTATTGCATTGTATTGTTATTTATAAATGTTTTTCAGTTGATTCTTTTATATGTCATAAGTATATCCTGAAACCATCTCTAAATAATAATGTCTTTTGCAATTTTTATACCTTTAACTCTCTTGTCTATTTTTGTGTTGCCAGTGCCTCCAAAGCAATGGTAAATAATTGTGGCAATAATGGACACCCTTGGTTTGTTTCTGACTTCAATGGCAATCTTATAGTATTCTCCATGTATGAGATACATAGTTTAATCATGTTAGATTTCCCATTTACTCCTTTTAAAAAGAGTCCTTTAAAAATTCTTAATGAAATTTCTGGAGATGGATAGTGGTGACGGATGCACAACAATGTGAATATACTTATGCCATTGACTTATACACTTAAAAATGGTTAAAATGGTATGTTTTATATTATGTATATTTTACCACAATAAAAAACTTAGTCAAGAAAAAATAATTCTTGATGGAGGTTGAATTTCACCAAATGTATTTTCAGCCTCTAAGCAGATGATAAAATGATATTTTTCCTTTAACAAGAGGCAATATAGCATTATGGAGAAGTGCACAGGCTCTGAGCCACCTTGCCTATGTTCAAATCCCAGCTCTGCTGCTCTCTAGCTGTGGACCCTGGGGAAGTCACTTAAGCTTTGTGTGTCTGTTTTTTTTCTCTCTAAATCACGATAACAATAGTGCCTACCTCCTAGGGTTTCATTGAGAATGAAAAAATTAATGTATGTAGAGCATTTGGAATAATACCTAGTATTACATGAGTTAATATGGTGGATTATTTTAATAAATTTTCCATATCCCAGGTATAAAACCCCAATTAGTGATGAAGAATTACCCTGCTGGATTGCATAAACTAATATTTTATTTAGGATTTTTCATTACTAAATCATATGTGAGATTGGTCTCTAGTTTCCTTTTTTGTGTAATCTTTGTTGGGTTTTGATAACAATGTTTGGCTTGGTTTATAAAAAGAAAATGGGAAATTTCCTTGTTTCTCTACGCAGTGGGATGCTTAAATAACCCTTGAATTATCTGTTCTTTAGATCTTTATTCCTCTGTAAAATCAACTAAGCCTAGTGCTTAGTTGACAAATTTTTCAATTTCTTCTACTTAGATTTCTCCATGACTTCTGGCGTCATTTTGGGGTAAATTATATTATCTTAGAAAACCGTTCCTTACATCCAGTTTTCACATGTACTTGTGGGCATGGGTCAGGTAGCCGGGCCTGTGGGGAGTCCTCCTACTTGCCAAATGAGGGAGGATTTACTTGGGCAGTGAAAGGATTTAGTTACTTCTGGGAACCAATACCTTGGTTGGCTTTATTGTCTGCATGTCTGTTCTGCGGAATCTGGATTTTCCTCACATTCTCTTCTGCTTTTCTCTTAGGCCCCCGTAACTCGGGGCCCAGGACAGAGAGGAGGATTCCTTTAACATTCAGTCTCTGAGGTCTCTTCCCTGTGGTACTGGCACTGACCAGCTACGTTTATCCTTCCAACTCCATGCCTGATATTTGTGGGTGCCCCCTCTGGGTTCGAGTTCCTCTAGCTCGCCCCTGAAAATAGCTGCTCCTACTGCTGATGCTTTGGGTTATGGCTCCTCCTGCTCAGTTTTCTCCACTGGTCTGGGTTAGCTCATTTCAATTTTCTAACATTTCCTGAAAGTTTCTGGTTGGTTCTTGTTTCTTTTCTTGCTTATAGCATAGTTATGCCTTCCTCCTTGAGAAACATTCCTTTTCCTATTATCTTCAGGATAATGGGCTACAATAATTGTAGCTAACACATAATATGCTGCTCACCCTTCTAAGTCCTAGCACGCTTTGCCTTCTAAGTGCTTTACACATATTAACCAATTTAATCCTCACAAAACTCTATGAGGGAGAAACGATTATTATCCTTATTTTATAGATAAGTAAACTGAGGCAGGGAAAGAGAAAGCACGTAACTGGAAAACACAGCATAAACTTGGGCATTTGAGCTCCCAATGGTGGTCCCTGCTTATAACCATCATGCTGTACTGACTCTTACTATCAAAAAGCAATAAGTTTTGGTCCCTTAAACTCACTGGATCTCAGTTTCCTTATCTTCAAAATGGAATCAGCAATATCTACCTCCTAGTCCATTGTGGGGATAAAAATGTTTCGCACAGTACTTTGCACACATAGCCTTCCATAAAACTTAGCCTTTATACTTCGGCTTGCAGTCACGCTAGACTTAGAATTCCTAGGCTCTTTTATCCCCCTTCTCTTGAAAGAGATTCCTCTCATTGACACCTGAGTATGCAATTATTTGAAAAGTGTTTTCATAGTATCACATGATCACAAACATCATCCCTCAATTTTGCCATCCTCTCTGATATAGGCTATATTTAGCTGCAACTTTCTCACTCTGCCAGAATGTGTTTAATATTTCCTTAATTAATTCTAGTATTTTACATTTCTTTGTGTTGTTTTTATTATGTTTTATCTCCAGTGTTTTTTTTTTCCTTCCAAAAGTCAATGAGATAATTTATTCAAGATAAAGCAACTCGCTCCGTTAGACTTTTTTTGTGCAGTGAGAAAAGCACTGAGATCCCTTCTGGTGTTTGGAAATGTGTTCATTTCACTGACAGACCCCTTCCTTATCAGAGAAAATTACACATGCTATGCGTTTGTCTCTTTAATTTACACCTAGGGCACCCAAGGTGCTGGGCAGGGGGTCATTTAAATAAACTGAAGTGATATTTCCAGTTTTCTTGCTGCTTGCCTATGCAAAAAGGTGGGTGCTACCCTCCACTCAGACTCTCCAGTACTCCTGGGGAATGGAAAAGAGGGTATTTATTGCTTTTGTCCACCGAGGGTCATTTTGGGGCCCGTGTCTCATGCAGAGATTCTCAACCCTACCCACACCTCAGAATCACCCAGGAGTTAAAAAAAAAACCCTGATGTCCAAAGCCCCAGATCAATTAAATCTGGATCTCTGGGATTGGGCTATCAGCATCAGTATTTTTTTTGTAGCGCTCAGGTGATTCTACTATGCAGTGAAGGTTGAGAATCACTGCTCTAACTCCTTTGGTCCTGTCACATGTAGTTTGACATTAAGATGCTATGGAAAAGTATTAGCACCAATGACTAAAGGTGGGGGAAAAATCAAGTTGCAAATCCCCTGCAGAATTATTGCTAGGTACCACCTTCTAAGGACAGAGGGATAGGTAATGATGTCTCTTGATGATGCCTTCTAGTTAGAGGGCACTCTGACAGCTTTAAAAATCTTCGTTTTAAATAAGGTCATTCAGCACAAACGAATCAGCAGTAACTTAGGGGGAAGGTCATCTTTTATTTCAACAGGTCATTTTCCAGTCTTCTCGAAACTTGTTCACTTCATATTATTTCAGCTGCCTTGACCTTACTTCTTGTTTGGTGTGGCTCATGCCAGGCCTCTTTTCTTTCACTAGGGGAGTGGAAGCCTGCTCACAAATCTAGTCCCAAATATCTCTTAGTCTCTAAGACCTGCCTTCTAAGTTCTGTGCTTTTAGGTTCATCTGCCAACACATGTCTTGCAAATCTCCCAAGTGTACAGAAAATTCCATGTGGGCCTTTTATCGTTCAGGATGGGAACTCAGGTACAAAAAGGGCCAATGTCTGTGGTCCACTGTGAAAGCTAATGCTTTCTGTATATCACGCATTTTGAGGTAAACCGTACTACTTTTCATACGTAATGATTTTCTTTCTAAATATTTCTTTTTGAATTGAGATATAATTAACATCACATGTGTAGGTTTAAGGTGTACAATGTGTTGGTTTCATACATTTATATATTGCAGTATGATTACCACCATAGCTTCAGCTAATGCTTCTATCATGTCGCATAATTACCATTTCTTTTTTGTGGTGAGAACGTTTAAGTCTCTTAGCGATTTTGAATTCATCCCTTCCTCCTGGTGGTCTCAGATCTATCATAGATTATTACCAGTCTCCTGACTGGTATCTCTTACATCCAGTCATCTACGCTGTTGGCAGTGTGGTTGGGCTGAAAGGAAAATCTGTCTCTATTGTTCTGTGCTTAAAAGTAGCCCTTTCCCAGATCACCCCCAATGACGTCCATGAATTTTAACATGGCACTCAAGGTCCTGTGTTATTCTCTCCCTTTGTCTACATCTGTACCCTCACTTCTTCCCACTTCATGCTTGGATCTCAGGGCAGTTTAACCCACTTGGCCTTTCCTTTGTCCTTTCTGTCTGCAGTGCCTTTGCCTGGGAAACTCCTACTTTTTCAGATTCACCCAGGCATTACTACCTCTCTCTGATGCCCTCAGAGAAGTCAAACAATTCTCTATATTCCTTGAACACACTGAACAGATTTTGACAAGTGTAGTCAACACATTGTTTTATACTGATTTCTTTATGGATTTGACTTTCTTCTATTAGTGAGTTAGCTCCTTAATGCAAGGGATTATGTCTTATTCATTTTATTTCCACAGTACCTAAAGGTAGGTACTCAAGAAACTTTTGTTGAATTAATGACTAAAAGTATGGATCTGATTTTTAAATTGTATGTATATCTCGTATCCTCTTTGAGGTCCCTGGGGAGCCATTTATCTCAGATCTTAATAGGAGGAAAAGCTGAGCTTCTGCAAAATAGATTTGTCTTAGCTTATTGGTAATAATATCATATAACTAGTCATAACCTTCATCAGACTTTAAAGTCTATTTCTCTACTAAGGTATAAGCTCCCTGAAGCCAGGGACCATATCCCTCCTGATCACTACTCTACTTCCACCGCTAGCTCAGTGCCTGGTACAGAGAGGCTGTTCAATAAATATATAGAAGTAATAAATTCCATATCAAATTACAAACAATAATATACAAGAGGGGAGGCCATAAAGGTGACTGTCTAAGGCTGAGTCTCCCAGAAGCAGAGCCTGAGACAAGAATTCGTGTGACAGTGATTTAGCAGGAACTGTTTCTAGGAAAAACCACCAGGGAAGTGGGACCAGGAGGGGAAGGAGGTCAAGCAAGTGTATAGAATCAATGTGACACAGGGAAAGTTCTGGAAGTAGTACATAGTCACAGTTCACAGTTGTCCAATCAGCTCCAACTCCAAGGGACTGGAGTATTTGTCCTCTCCACCAATCAGGCATAGGTTAGGGGCTGTGAAAGGAGGACATAAATCCTCAGGCACTTCTGGCTTTCCATGCACACAGGCAAAGCAAGTTCTGACAGCCGGAGGGCAGTCGGCCAACAAAGACGGACAGGTGCTGGTTGTTGGGAGGGAACGCACGCCCACCAGGAGCAGGTGTGCATGAAAATGGTATGGGCACAGCACTGTCAACATGTGCTATAATGATTATTGTCTAAATCTAGACATGGAACTTTTCTCCAGGACTCTGGATCATTCAGACCATCCAGCGATCACTCTTAGACCACTCCTGCAAAACCAAACAACCCAGACTCGAGCGGAAAGTAGAAAGGATGGGGCCAGAGTTCAACGAAGGCATTCTGAATGTGGGAAAGTTGTCACATTGCCCTTAGTTATGAAGCCGGGTCCCTTCTGTTGGGGTCATAGGATTACAAGAGCACCCAAGATGATTAAACTTAAGTTTTAAGGCAAAGGATTCACCTGTTCTCCCATATAGTAAAAGCCCCTGGATTAGAGCAAGGAGACCATGTAGTATAAATAGTCTCCATCAGAAAGCCCTCAGGTATATGAAAATCTAGCATCTTCACTTACTGCAGTCATCTTCACTTCGAAGGGTATACGAATCACCTGGTCATCATGTTAAATGCAGGTTCTGATTCAGCAGGTCTTGGCTGGGACTTGAGATTCTGCATTTCTACATGATCCCAGGTGACACCGATATTGCTGGTCCAAAGACCACAGTTGGAGTAGCTGTGGTCCTGGGGCACGTTCAAAAATGAAAATACAACACAACAAAAACCAACACAAAAAGAACCTAAATATGGGATTTGAAGTTTTAGAAAGAAAGAAATCCAAAGGAGGCTGCTACCACTTTATTTAATATCCCAGGGACTGCTGATCTTGTTTCCCAGAAGAGGGACTTTAAGAAAAGATGTTCTCAGGGAACCATTAAAATATGAAGTTAAAAGCCACTTAGTGGACCATCTGCTAATATGTCCCCAGATGGAATGAGCAAACTGAGTTATTAAGGTTATAATTTAGCAAATTGTGTTTTGTAGTCTCCATATTACGCATCTGCAAAGCCTCAGAAATGGGAATGATGCAAAAGAAGGCTTGGAATTGGGCTTCTTCCAAGTGGGTGAAGGTTTATGTGGATGAAGATTCCTATTTCATAAAAGCCACTTTGCTTTCTGACCTGATACTAAATTCTCCATCATGGCTGTGACCTTTGTAGGCTGTACCTGGGTTAATAGGTGTTCATTATTCTGGGTAATTAAGACTAAAGGGAGGAAAGTCGCCCATATGCTACATATCATTCCTAGTTTCTCTAAGCTTTTCCACTTCTAAGCCCACTAGCTGGTTTTTGTCTCTTTTCCATAAACATTCTTCACAGTGGCTTGAGCCACATTCATTGTACATGGAGAGGACAGGCATGCTTATTTTTTCCCAGAGGCCCTACTCAGAAACAATGACATGTAGAGAACAGAAGGGCATTGAAGTCACCTGAAGTGGGGAGAGATTAACAAGAACAAATCATAACTCATGGATTTGGGCAGATGGGCTTAACTATTTGGTTGGGGAGTTTTGGATTGTCTGTGTCAGCTGGCTCCACCACCGTTCCTGTCTAAGGCAGGTAACTGTATTTCTCAGAATATTCTTTCCTGTATGATTCTGAGTTAGAGTTTGCTAAGAAGAGATACTCCTGTGAAATCTGGAAGGTGGAAATGAAAGCTATACTTCTTGGGATGTTGTGGAGCTTAGATGCACCAGTTTAGTGAAATGCAGTGGATTTCGCTGAATTGGCAGCTTCACAAATCTTTCCATGAGCTCCCACTTTGGTGGCCAGAATGGTGGCTTCTTGGATTTCCTCACTTCCTGCTTCTCAGCCCACTTCACCTACTTCAGTGCTTTAAATGAAGTCCCTAGACCTTCTATCCTCTGGCTACAGCCCCTTCCAGATCTTCACTTCCCCAACTCCTCTCGTGTTCATATAAGTCTTGATTTCCAAGATTAATTCCCTATTTTTGTAATAAATGCAGTGCCTTTGTTTTCCTGACTAAACCCAGACTGGCACAGGAGTTCTTGAATTTGTTGGATTTCTATTGGATTAAAAATATATTTAAATGTTTTGACGAACCTCATTGATGGTGAGTGCTTAGTATCTTTCATCTTCTCCCCCATTTTATCACTTCTTCCCTCTTCTGCTGGGCCAGAAGTGTCACAGATTGGGTTCCTGAAGAAGCAGACCCTGAGATGGAGCTTAATGTGAAGGATGTTTATTAAAGAGTTCCCATGGGATAAACGCTTATGGAAAGGAGAGAATGGAAAAAGTGAGTAAAGGAGAAGTCAGCTTCAATGCAGGCCCAAGGGCAGGTGTAGCCAGCTCCATGAGGAGGTCTGGAGGATATAGGACCCTTCATAGTTGTCCTTGTTTGGGCAAAGATGGCCAGACCTTAATATTCTGGCACTGATCAGTCATTGGATATAGTCCACTGCAGG
The DNA here is from genome assembly GCF_028023285.1 of Balaenoptera ricei. Classification (NCBI taxonomy): domain Eukaryota; kingdom Metazoa; phylum Chordata; class Mammalia; order Artiodactyla; family Balaenopteridae; genus Balaenoptera; species Balaenoptera ricei. The sequence goes on from NC_082660.1 coordinate 17,598,682, forward strand.
AGGGAGCATGAACTTGGGTGAGGAGGCTCTTTTCCGGTGAAGTAGTCCCTGACGGGGCTGCTGTCTGAAGGCTGGTGCAACAGCACTCCCAGAGACTGGGGCAACGAGTGCTTCCTTGAAGGGGACTCTGGGTGGCACATCAGAGAGTTCACCCCAGGAAATAAGTTGGGCTGTGTTATAAGTCAGTGTTGGAGCTATAGTTGGCAGTGAAGAAAAGAGAATAGGATTTGTGGTAGAGAGAGCAACATGCCTAAAGGCCTGAAAGACAAAGAGTGCTTGGTATTTCGAAAAACAACAAATAGTCCCATCTGACTAAAGCATGAGGTAAAAACAGTTTTGATCACATTCCCAAAAGACAGAGATGCTTCTTGAAAACTCAGGATCTGGCTCTAGATATTGAGCATGTCTATGGTCAGCTTGTTCCTGGGATACTGGAGTAAAAGTTAAGTCTTTCTAGAGGCCAGCCCGGACCATCAGCCCCATCTTGTCAACTCCAAGCTCACCACATCACTTTATATTTCCTAGCTCTCTCTCTGCCAGGGTGTGAAGTAAGCATAGGACCACTACTCTTGGTGAATTCCTCCAAGTTCAATGTGTTTCTTCATTTGCCTGATCAGCTGCCTGTCTCTGACCCTTTGCCTCCCAGGATGTGGCTCAGATGCGGCACTTCTCAGTGCTTTCTGAGCTTCTTTTTTTTTTCATCATGTGCAGGCTCCTTTTCTCTTTCACATACTTTACTTCAGGTTTTGATGACAACCACCCTTACCTTTAATTAAGAATGTTTTTCCTTGATGCAATGCAAGAGGTCTCATCTCCTTGCTTGCTCTAAGCCTTTTCTACTTTCCTTTTACCTCATTCATTTACATAGATTGTGTGCTGTAGTGGAAAGAACATGGGCTTTGGATTCAGACATGGATAAGAATCCCAGGAGCCTCACTTTCTACTGATGTGATCTTGGGCAATTACCTTAATCTCTCTCAGCATCAGTTTACTTATTTGTAAAATATGGAGAGATGTTGCAAAGATGAAATAAAACCATGTGTGCAAGAATTTGGCATAGGGTAGACACGGGATAGGTTAATGTCCCTTTCCTTTTCTATCTGGGGTTTTAGAAACTAACTCTGAACCTAATCTACTGAGGTCGGGGGTGGGGGGCCTCCGTTTTGTGAGAGTTATTGGTCCTGCTGTTTTGGTCTCACTTATTTTCCTTCTCCCAGTGGTCATTGGCAGAGCTCAGCTCTCTTTCCCTGCTGGAGCTCATATTACTAGTTCTCTGACATTAATCTTAGCTGTATCACCGAACTGGCTTTATTCCTCAGTCCAGTTTTGCTAACTTTTACTTTAGGCATTACTAATTTAGGATTACTTTAGGCATTTCCTAATCTTGATGTGTGATCAGTACCTCTAGACATAAGCAGCACTAACCCTCCAAATGAGACAGGCACTACCTAAGTAGCACTTCAGGTTTCATGGAAGGAGAGAGAACATGTTTGTATTCCATGGCCAGATAGACCACGATGGTTCTAATTGGCCCTCCTGAGTGTTCTTGCAAGCTAATGTTCTTCAGAGTGCGGCAGAATTACAGTCTAATTTAATTTCCCCTCTGATCAGTTTACAGATCTTTATAAATGCAGTCTGGACAGATCAATGTTAATAGCCACTGGCGTTTTGGAACTAGACAAGTGGGAAAAACAAACTGGAGCTTTACTTTTCATGGGCATGGTTTAGATTTCCTGAGTGCCTTTCAGAGGCTGATGAGGTTCCAATTGAACATTACCCCTTGCTGCCTCTATCAGTCAGGGTTTTTCAGAACCAATAGGATATCTATATATCTATATCTATATTTATATATATCTATCTATATCATATCGATATATCTATCTATCTACCATCTATCTATCTATCTATAAAATAAGGAATTGGCTCATGTGATTATGGAGGCTGAGAAAGTCCAAGATCTGCAGTTAGCAAGCTGGAGATCCAGGAAAGCTGAAGGTGTAAGTTCCAGTCCGCAAGCTGGCAGGCTCAAGACCCAAGAAAAGCCAATTTTTCAGTTTGAGATCAAAGGCAGGAAAAAAAACCAATGTCCCAGCTCTAGTATGCAGGCATGAGGAATTCCCTGTTACTCTACCTTTTTGTTCTATTCAGGTCCTCAATCAACTGGATGAGGCCTACCCACATTAGAGAGGGCAATCTGTTATTAGCAGGTTTACCGATTCAAATGTTAATCTCACCCAGAAACACCGTCACAAACACACCCAGAAACACCCTCACAAACACACCCAGAATGTTTGATCAAATGTCTGGGTACCCCATGGCCCAGTCAAGTTGACACATAAAATTAACCATCACACACACCATCTCACCCCCACTCCCCAGTAATGATATTTGCTTATGGAAACTTTGGTCCCATGGGAAAAGGACTTTCCCTTAAGTTGTGAATGGCTTAAAAGTAGCACTACATTTCAAATGTTCTTTTCTAATTAGAATTGAGCCAGCAACATCATTTGCACAATCCTTTGTTAGCAGGGATGACTAATGCTTGCCAATAGATAAGCAGCTTTGACTCCCTACCAGTCAATGTTGTTTTCCTGTTTGCATGTCTACTGTGGAGACTGCATATTGGGAGTGATTAGAAGTCAATTTACTCATTCTCATCATAAATTTAACCATCAAAAATATATTTCAAGCCAATGGTAACAACAACAACAACAACAACAAAATAGGAGCAGCTATACTTATATCAGACAGAATAAGTTTTAAATTAAAATGGTAAAAAGAGGCCAAGAAGGTCATTATATAATGATAAAGGGAGTAAATCCATCAAGGAAATATAACTATTGTAAATATTTATGCACCCAACATCAGAGCACTTAAAGCAAAAACTAACAGAGTCAAGAGGATAAATAAACAATAATACAATAATAGTTGGGGATTTTAATACCCCACTCTCAACAATGGATAAGTCATCCAGACAGAGAATCAATGAGAAAACAGTGGATTGTAACAACACTATACGTCAAACGGCCCTAACAGGCACATACAGGACATTCTATCCAACAACAGGAGAATACACATTCTTCTCAAGGGCACATGGAACATTTTGTAAGATAAACCATGTGTTAGAACACAAAACAAGTCTAAGCAAATTCAAGAGGGTTGAAATCATACCAAGTATCTGACTACAATAGTATGAAACTAGAAATCAATAACAGGAGGAATACTGGAAAATTCACAAATACATGGAAATTAAACAACACTCTCCTGAACAACCAATGATCAAAGAAGAAATTAAAGGAGAAATACAAAAGTATTTTAAGACAAATGAAAAGGAAAACACAATATACCAAAACTTATGGGATACAGCAAAAGCAGTTCTAAGAGGGAAGTTAATAAGTGCCTACATTAAAAAGCAAGGGAGATCTCAAATAAACAACCTAGCTCTATGCCTTAAGGAACTAGAAAAAGAAGAACCATCTGAGTGCAGTTAGTAGAAGGAAGGAAATTATAAAGATTAGGGCAGAAACGAATAAAACAGAGAACAGAAAAACAATAGAAAAGATGAACAAAACTGAGTTGGTTCTTTGAAAAGATAAACCAAATTGACAAACCTTTAGCTAGACTAACCAAGGCAAAAAGAGAGAGGATCCAAATCAACAAAATTGTAAATGGAAAGTAGACATTACAACTGATACCACAGAAATACAAAGGATCATAAGAGGCTACTATGAAAAACTATACACCAACAAACTGGACAACCTAGAAGAAATGGAAAAATTCTTAGAAACATATAACCTATAAAGACTGAATCAGGAAGAAATATAAAAATCTGAACAGATCAATTACTAGTAAGGAGATGGAATCAATAATCAAAAATCTCCCAACAAAGAAAAGCCCAGGACCAGATGGCTTCACTAGTGAATTTTACTAAGCATTTAAAGAAGAATTAATACCAATCCTTCTCAAACACTTCCAAAAAATCAAAGAGGAAGGAACACTCCCAAACTCATTTTATGAGGTCAGCATTACCCAGATACCAAAACCAGAAAAGGACACTACAAGAAAACTATAGGCCAATATCCCTGATGAACGTAGATGCAAAAATTCTCAGTGAAAACTAACAAACTGAATTCAGCAGCACATTAAAAGGATCATTCACCATGATCAAGGGGGATTTATCCCTGGGATGCAAGGATGGTTCAACATCTGCAAATCAATAAATGTGATATGTCGTATTAATAGAATGAAAGAGAAAAATCATATAATCATCTCAATAGATACAGAAAAAGCATTTAACAAAAGTCAACATCATTCATGATAAAACTCTTAAAAATCAGGTAGAGAAGGAAAGTACCTCAACATAATAAAGGCCATATATGACAAGCTCACAGATAACATCTTACTCAGTGATGAAACATTGAAAGCTTTTTCTCTAAGATCAGGAACAAGACAAGGGTGCCCATTCTCACCACTTCTACTTGACATAGTACTGGAAGTTCTAGCCAGAACAATCAGACCAGAAAAAAAAAAAAGGCATCAGAACTGGAAGGGAAGAAGTAAAATTGTCTCTATTTGTAGATGATATGATTTTATATATAGAAAACCCTAAAGACTCCACCAAAAAAACCTGTTAGATCTAACCAAGAATTCAATAAAGTTGCAGGATACAGAATAACATGCAAAACTCAGTAGCATTTTTATAACTAACAATGAATTATCTGAAAAAGAAATAAAGAAAATGATCTCATTTACATTCGTATCAAAAACAATAAAAAATTTAGGAATAAATATAACCAAGGAGGTGAAAGATCTATACACTGAAAACTACAAGACACTGATGAAAGAAATCAGAGAAGACACAAATAAATGGAAAGGTATCCACTGTTCATGGATTGGAAGAATTAACATTGTTAAAATGTGAATACTACTAAAAGCCATCTATAGATTCAATGCAATATCTATCAAGATTTGAATGGCATTTTTTACAAAAGTAATAAAACAATCCTAAAATTTATATGGAACCACAAAAGACCCCAAATAGCCAAAGCAATTCTGAGAAAAAAGAACAAAGTGGGAGGCATCAAACGTCCTGATTTCAAGCTATATTATAGAGCTATAGTAATCAAAACAGTATGGTACTGGCATAAAAACAGTCACATAGACTAATGGAATACAGTCAAGAGCCTCAAAATAAACCCATACATATATGATCAAGTAATATTTGAAAAGGGAGCCAAGAATACTCAATGGAGCAAAGACAGTCTCTTCAATAAATGGTGCTGGGAAAATTGGATATTCACATGCAAAAGAATGAAACTAGACACCTATCTTAGACCCCTCCAAAATTATCTCACAATAGAGACTTAAATGTAAGACCAGAAACCATAAAACTCCTAGAAGAAAATATACAAAGAAAGCTCCCTTACATGGGTCTAAGCAATAATTTTTTAGATATGACACCTAAAGCACAAATAACCAAATAAAAAATAAACAAGTGGGGTTACATCAAACTAAAAAGCTCTGCACATCAAAAGAAACAATCAACAAAATGAAAAGACAATCTACAGAATGGGAAAAAAATATTTGCAAACTATATAGCTGATAATGGGTTAATATCCAAAATATATAAAGAACTCATAAAACTCAATAGCAAAAGCACAAATAATCCAATTTACAAAATGGGCAAAGGACCTAACTAGGCATTTTTTCCAAAGAAGGTATACAAATGGCCAATAGGTACTCAAAACGATGCACAACATCACTAATCATAAGGGAAAGTCAAATCAAAACCACAATGAGATATCATCTCATGCCTGTTAGAATGGCTATCATAAAAAAACAAGAGATAATAAATGCTAGCAAGGATGTGGACAAAAAGTAAGTCTTGTACACTATTGGTGAGATTGTAAAGTGGTACAGCCACTATAGAAACAGTAGGGAGGTTCCTCAAGAAATTAAAAATAGAACTACCATATGATCTAGCATTTCCACTTCTGGGAATATATTTGAAGGGAAGTGAAAACACTATGTTGAAGAGATATCTGCACCCTCATGTTCACAGCAGCATTATTTACAATAGCCAAGACATGGAAACAACCTAAGTGTCCAATGGTGGATGTATGGATAAAGAAGTTGTGATATATATATATATATATATATATATATATATATATATATATACATACACACACATATATATGTATATATATGTATATGTATATATACATATATTTTTTTTTCAGCCACAGAAAAAGAAGGAAATTCTGCCATTTGTGACAAAATGGATGGACCTTGAGGGCATTGTGCTAAGTGAAATAAATCAGACAGAGAAAGACAAATACTGTATAATCTCACTTACATATGGAATCTAAAAAAACAAAAAACAAAAGACAAACCAACCAAACTCACAGAAAAAGAGATCAGATTTGTGGTTACCAGAAGCAGAAGGAGGGGAGACGGAAATTGTATGAAGGTGGTCAAAAGTTACAAACTTTCAGTTTACAAGACAAATAAGTACTAGGGATGTAGTGTACAACATGATGGCTATAGTTAACACTTTGGTAAGGTGTATTTGAAACCTGTTAAGAGAGTAGATTCTAAGAGTTGTCCTCACAAGGGAAAAACATTTTTTTTTCTTTTTCTGTTTTTGTATCTATATATATGAGATGATGGAAGTTAATGAAACTTATTGTGGTAATTATTTCACAATATATAAATCAAATCATTATGTTATACACCTTAAACTTATACAGTTCTCTGTGTCAATTATATCTCAGTAAAACCGGGGAAAAAGAAATATAACCATCAGTGTTTCTTTTGAGCATAATCACTGTTAGGGTAACTTCAGCTGGAATTGGGGGATGTGGTAGATTACAATAATGACCCTATTCTTCACCCTTATCTGTATCCATGTCTTTTGCCCTGCACATTTCCTGCTCCTCCCATTAAAGAGTCAATTTCCCCACCCTTTGAATTTGAGCTCAGCCATGTGACTTGCTTTGGCTAATACAATGAAGTAGGAGTGATTTTGCCCCAGTTCTGAGCCAAGACTTCAAGAGGCTTTGTGTGTTTCTGGTAGCTCTCTTGCACCTCTGCCAGGGATAGGGAGGGTGGGAGGGAGACGCAAGAGGGAAGAGATATGGGGATATATGTATATGTATAGCTGATTCACTTTGTTATAAAGCAGAAACTAACACACCATTGTAAAGCAATTACACTCCAATAAAGATGTTTAAAAAAAGAAGGACATACTCAGGCCATCTGATAGTCCCAAGAGGAGGATGAGAGACATGTGGAGCAAGCTGCCCCCTAAGGTGCTCAGCCTAGTGCAGCATAGCACAGAGCTCCCAGATGACCTGTAGACGTGTGAACTGACCCACCAACTTGCAGATACAGATTCATGAGCAAGTCAAATCAAGGTCAGATGACCCTGGCACACCCATTTTCATGTGAGCTGTAATAATAAATAAATGTTGTTTTCAAGCCACTCAGTTTTGGGGTGGTGTATTATGCAGCAATAGATAACTGATACAAGAGAGTTACTTTAGACTCTGTGTTTTGGGAGTATGGATTTTGAGTCAGTGTGCAATGGTTAATTTCCGTTCCATTTTGCTTTCCTGCTTTAGACACGTCTACCATACTGCAATGTTGTGGGTTTTTTAAAATCAATTGTGGCACAGACTGCTCCTTGATTATCAGCTTTGTTTTCTCTCTCTCTCTCTCCCTCCCTCCCTCCTATTTTATTTTTTGAGCACAAATACTACATTTCCTATCCTCCTTCGCAGTTGGGTATTGCCATGAGATGAGTTCAAGTCTACTAGGCCTGATCATCGAAACCTCCCAAGTGTCTCTCTCTCACTCACTCTCTCTCTTTTTCCTTGTCTGCATGTTAATATTCAGGGAGACCATGAAAGCCATATGTAAAATGTATCAGAGTCTATGGTAGCCTGCTTTCTGAGTGACTGCATGGAATAGCCCCTTGCTGCCTAGCAGGAACAACCATATTAGACTGCTATGTTAGTGAGAAGTAAATGTTTAGGATATTAAGCCACTGAAATTTTAGGATTTATTTGTTAGAGTGTTACCTTTACTAATAGATCAGTTAAATAAGTACACTCAGGAAAACTTGCTCTTTTATCCTACTCCTCCCACCATTAGTATATTATGTATTAATTTTGTATATTATCCAATATACTGATGTCCATATGCTGATGGGGAGGGATGGACATGAAATCTTTAGTATCAAAATCTTGAATTATAGCCAGACTCTTCCCTGCTTATGTGCTGGGTATGTTTTGGGTTCTAAATGCTGTAGGCTGTTGTCTTGGTCAGTTTAGGCTGTTTTTAACAAAATACTATAGACTGAATGGCTTAAACAACAGAAACTGTTCCACAGTTCTGGAGGCTGGGAATTCTGAGATCAGGATGCCAGCATGGTCAGATTCTGGTGAAGGCCCTCTTCCTGGTTCACAGAAGGCTGTCTTTGCTGTGTCCTCAGATGGTGGAGAGATCATCTCTCTTGTGTCTCTTTTTATAAGGACACTAATCCTATTCATGAGGGCTCTACCCTCATGACCTAATTACCTCCCAAAGGCCCCACATCCAAGTACTATCACAGTGGGGATTAGGGCTTTAACATACAAATTTTGGGAAGACACATTTAGTCCATAGCAGATATCAAGAGCTCATGAGCAGAAGACAAGAAGAGGCCTCAGAGAACAAGCATCTCTGGATTAGGGGGTGGTAAATTGACACTCTTCCTAATAATTCTGTTGTTCTAGGGTTGGTGCAGGCTGGGGCTAAGGGATTTTTGAAACGTGGCAATATGAGAGAAGATTTGTTTTGTTCAAGATGTACTCCTTTGAATAAGGCTGCAAGTACCCCTAATTTTGATTCCCTGATATGTCCAACAAGATAATATCAATGCACTTTTCTAAGCTGTGCATTGCAAGCCAGCCTGGATTCTCATTTCTCTTCACCCCTGCGAGATCTCAAAGTGCTTCTCAAAGGGGATTCTGTTTCCAGTCAAATACCAGCAGCCTTGACATTCACTGGATTGTCACAAACAGGTGCATCTCTCTCCTGTTTGGCTGCTGCTCATTGGCTCTTCAATGAAAACAGAAAACTTCCTCTGCCTTTATTAACAAAAGACCAGTTTTCCTTGCCTTCCTCTCTGCGTTAGAAAACACCAGATGTGTATGAGGCAGTGGGAGGTCCAGTTCAGTTCTAGGCTGGCTGGTCATTGGAAAGCAGTGAAAATGAGTCTGAAACCTAGCTTCCCAAAGAATCCAAAACAAAGCCTTTGTTTTCTTGACTACAAAGCTAAGTTAATCTCTTACCAAATACAGTAGCAGTGATTTCCTATTAGAACTACCAGCTAACATACTCAAAGCCAAGTTTTGGGTGTATATGTAGGACATAGTGGTGGTGGAGCCCCATGATTTTGTCATTATAGTAACTGTACCCCGCTGGAAATGAAAGGAATAAGGTAGGGAAATTTTTCATATCATTGAAAAAAAATTCACTCTCTTCCCTACCAGAATAATTGCTAACACTTCCACTTCGTTATGTTCTTTCTGGGTTAGATGCAACTCAAATTCTAGTTGTGTTTGCCCAGCACTGTATGGTTTTCAAAGTGCATTCCTCTACATTTTCATGTAATTCCCGCAACCCTAGGAAGTTTTCCACCACCTACTACATATGAGGAAACTGAGGCTGGGGTGAACGAAAAGCTCCTGGTTAGTGTTGGTGCTGAGACTTGAAATTCACAAGTCCTCAGTGTACATCTGGGGTTCAAAAAACCACAGTTCTCAGTAAGTGATCAGGGATGCAGTAATTAAAGTCTAGACTTCGTGTGTGTGTGTGTGTGTGTGTGTGTGTGTGGTGTGAGACATTTACAAGAATACTTTCTTATCCTTGTTAATTCAAGATATGGTCAAGGAATTACAGAGCTGTTACTACTATCATCAATTTTTTCAGTACAACCCTCACTTATCACTACTGTCATATTGAATGATATTGGGGGGAGTGGTCATACAGGCTCTTAAAGCTCAGGCTCTGAAGCTACATTACTAGCTACCACTTCCTTATTTTTCTCATCCATAACATAGAGATAATGATAGTATATTAGTTTGCTAGGGCCGCTCTAACAAAGTACTACAAACTGAGTGTCTGAAACAATAGAAACTTATTGTCTCAGATTTGGAGGCTAGAAGTCCAAGATCAAGGTGTCAGCAGAGACAAATTCCCTCTGAAGGTGCTAAGGAAGGATCTGTTCCAGGTCTCTCTCCTAGCTTCTGGTAGTTCCTTGGCCTGTGGAAGCGTAACTCCAGTCTTTACATGGTGTTCTCTCTGTCTCTTCATATGGTGTTCTTTTTTATAAGGACACAAGTCATATTGGTTTAGGGCCCCACCATACTCCAGCATGACTCATCTAAACTTTAACCTGCAACAACCCTATTTCCATATAAGGTCACATTCTGAAGTAATGGTGGTGAGGACTTCTGCATGTGAATTTTTGAGGGGGACACAATTGAATCTGTAACAGATAGTATTTACCTCATTGTTTAAAATGATTTCTGAAACATCCTTATCATTGGAGTGCCACAGGTCAGAAATGCTGTTATTATTTTTGTTGTTGAGAATTTGCGTTTCTTTGACTGAATATTGCAGAAAATACCAAAGTTTTAGTCATTTTGAGAACAGTAAATTCGTTGGCATCTCTCTCCTCAATCCTAACTGCCCACCCTTTCTGCTGTTCTGAGTCAGTGAGAATAGTAAGGGATTGCTGGGGACAGAGTTCTGTCTAGGGTGTCATGGTGGTAATCACCAGACATCCAAGAGGCTGCACTCTTTCCGTTTATTATTTCTTTGTAGGGGATAGATACGACACAACCATTTGAGATGAAAACCTACTTCAGACTTGGCAAATTGATTTCTACTTGGCTCTCATTGTACATGACCTTGAGTGAATTAACCAACCACTAAAAGTCCTTCTAGGAAATCATAAGAATGGAAGGGAAATCAAGCAATAAATTTTATTCCACTAAGTTTATGCAGGTCCACAGTCACACCACCCCCAGACAAATAATAATCAATTTCACTTTTTAAAAAGTCTAGAGAAGAAGATTTTGTAACCTTCTCTCACTGTCAAGAAATATTGAATTTAATCTAAATCCTTCAAGTTCTAGTTTAAACCCATAGTTTTGTTTGTTTGTTTGTTTCTAGTCTACAAGCAGAACAACTGGTCATTGTAAATTATATAAAAATCCTCCAGGTACGTGAGTTGTTTCTTCTGCTTTTGGAGCCCCCTCTCGTTTTACACTGCTAACTATCCACTCAGTCACAATTTATTTGTATATATGGGTTGCACATCTTCATTTCCAGGTCTGAAAATTTCTCCTTTCTTTTAGTATCATTTTCCCCTTCTGCCCACAGGCAATCTCCATTTGGATATTCCATGAACATGTTAATTTAAACACTTAGCTCAGATAGTTCTATTTGTTCCCCAAATCCTATGCAGGTTTTCTGTTTTCTTAGATTCATAACACTGGCGCGATGGCTCTTTTTCTTCTCCTTTATCCTTACATTGATCTCCAGGTACTGAAGATTCTTCCTTCTTCTTTCCCCTTCTTCCATTTCCTTACCATTTCTGTCGTGAGTGCTGAAGTCCAGGGGTTGTTTCTGCACTACTCAGGCGATAATTTCTGGCTGTCTCAAAACTTCCCATTCTCCTACTGTACTTCCAAGATATCTTCTTCCAGAATCCTGGCTCCTATTATTATGAACCTGCTATGATTCTGAATTGCTACACACAAGTAAGACTTCTGAGGACAAGATTACCCAAACTCTCCATACCAATAAAACAAACCAACTCGATCATTGCATTCAATACTTAAGCAAATATTCATTGATCATCTCCAATGTTTCAGGCTCTGTGCTAAGTGCTGGGAAGGAGGTTGATGATGAAGGACTGTTTCCTTGTACAAGTGACTCATTTGTTTTCCCATTCAAGCCTATGCAAATGCCATTGCCCATACCAGAATGACCTTTCTTCTCCTCTCTGAGAGGTTGTATCACTCATCCCTAAAATTCATTTCCTTCTTGAAGTTTTCTTGAACCAATTACATGGCTTAGATTATTCCAGCCCAGCCACAGCTGGTCCTAATTCTTAAAATGTCTGTATAGCTGCCATTAGTAATATAATTATTATATTATAATTACACATGGTTTCATTTATTTGTTTATCAATTATAAGCCCAATTGTTAGAACAGAAGAAAGTTACCTAATATGTTCTATTAATAATGTGCCCTTCACCTTTTTTGAAATTCAATTCTCTGACTGTATTCGGCAGGTTTAGTCAGGTAACAGAAAGCACATTAGCTGTTTTAACAGAAAGAATTTAATATAACAAATTGTTAACCAGGTATTAGAGATCTGGAAAGGCAAAAGGGGAAGACTGAAATATTGCAAGGTTGTAACTACAGAAAGCTGCTTCTACCTCTAGGACTGGAGAACACAAGGCAGAGGTTGGGATTGTTAAAATTTAGTAACTCGGAGGAGGGGGAGCTTCTCAGCTGGTGTAGATGTCTCTGAGGGAGCAAACGTCACTGCCTGGGTGAAGAAACCTTACTGGAGTGATGCTGACAGAAACAGTGAGCAAACGGGGACGAGCAAGTCCCTTCTCCCTCCTCCACCCTCACAGACTCCCTTGTGCGCCCCCTATTGGCAGAGTCCAACAGGGAGCAGCTGGCTAAGGGGAAAGGTAGCTGGCAGAGTCCCAGACCCTGCCTCGGAGAAAAGAACAAAGCAAGGCAAGGTAGGTTTGGAGCTGAGAGGGAAAAGCTTTATAACCAAGAGAGTCACTTGGGAAAATTCCCTAGTGTGCAGTTGACCATGGAAATCTAAACTTTCCAGACACTTGTACTGAATCCCACCTCTCACCCCATGACCTTAAGGCATTTTCTGTTCACATTACTCTGCGAAAGAAATCCATCATGTTTGCGTTTCAAGAGAATGAGAGCAATGTGCAAAATCAGCACCCAGTAGGAAACTAAGAATTTGTTCAGGGGGTTTTCATGTGTTCTGGGGAGCAGAGTCAGTGGGGGGTGTCCCACAAAGTTTAGCCTTACCCGCTACGCTGTGCGACATAGAAAACCATGTCTGCGTGAGCTTGGGAGAGGCTGCCTGGTATCACCTCACTCCAGTGAGCTTGTGCCCAGACATCTTAGGCCAAGCAACAGAGAAAAAAATGTGTGCCCTTCTGCTGAGCCAAAAGTGGCTGTTGGAGAATTTCGCTGAGACTTAATTTGTTGGAAGGTCTTTTCATCTTTATGCTATGTGTTGAGGGGAGGTGATGATTGTTTAGTCTTTGTAATGTCTTCCATTTCTGGTTATGCTCTGCTCAGAAGACTGCAGCTTTCAATTACATAGGTAGGAGGTCTTCAGATTACTTTTTAAAAGACTTTTTTGTTAGTACAAAACGGATACATGTTAAAAAAAAAAAAAGGGGATACATGTTCATTGTAGATAATTTATAAAACACAGTCAAGCAAAAAGAAAGGAATAAAAATCACCTGTAATTCTGCTTCCCAGAGATAACCAATGCTAATATAGTGAATGTTGTGTTATATATCATTCCATATGCATATATATGTATATTTTGACACATATACACATACTTTAAAATATATACTTTAAATATATACATATATACTTAAAGGTAGCATATGTATAATATAAAAATAATTTTTTGCTGCTTCTTTTGTAATCTTCCATTTAACAATTTGCTCACTTCTGTACTAAAATTTCTAAATTGTTCTCTGTAGTAAGTATTATTCCTATTTAGCCCTTCTGGTTACATCTAACTGGCTGCAAAGTGAAAATAATCCTACATACTGTTCATATGTATTCCTTAGTTGTTTATATAGATTTGCTTCAATAATTGTCTGCATATCCCAGCCATGATCTGCTATCCCAGAGACTCAAGATATATGTAGATAGATGAGAGTTTTCAAAAGTACCAAAGCATCATAACTTAAATTGGTCTTAAATCCTCTCCCATTGTTCAAGATTGTACCTACTTCTAATCTTCATGAAGATTTCTCTATTTGGGGACGCACTGGACCTATGCAAATAGTGATTTGGCAGGTAAGTTCCAGTTTTGGCAACTTATCTTCATGATAACATGCCTGCCCTCCTCTTTCAGTTCACTGTTGCTCTTTATACACAGAATTTTACTCCCAGTATCACCCTTAACAATACAGATCAACCTTTGAAATTAATTATTACGAAGAGGTAAAGGAAACAGGTCAAATTAATTTAAATGGCAAAATTTTTAAACCCAATATATGCAAATATTATCATTTCCACAAACAATCAAAATGAAAAATATATTATTGAGATATTTTATATTATTTTTTCCATATTGAATCTTTGAAAATTGGCTTGTGTTTCATACTTACAGTACATTTCAATTTGCATGTTAAATTTTCATTGGGAATACTTGAACTAAATTTAGATTTCATATAATTTTCAGTTTAAAAAGTAGATTCACATGCCTAAGTTTTTCCAAGCATACTTAAAAGCTTTCCAGTAGCTGAAATCAAGCAAGTACCAAAAAACATCTTCTTTTAACATTTGCATCCATATTGACAAAGCCAGTTTATTGTTTTTAGAACTGATTTGACTTTGAATAAAAACCGTATCAGTTTCAAACTACATCTGTCCGAGTTAAATAAATTCACTAAATCTTGTGTCAACTCAGTATGATGAATAAGTTCAAAGGGGTATTGTATAAATTGAAAAACAACTCAATTTATCAAAAAAAGATTCTTTAAATTTTTCTTGTAGTTTTTTTTGTAGCCAACTTACATAATGCTGTCAATTACAGTTTAAATCCTCTGCATATTGTTTCATGTTAGAAAAATGTGAAAATCATTATTAGTGATTTCTATTATGAAAAGCTTCAATTTCAACATAAATTATCATACCTGTCTAGCTCACAAATAAGCTTTTCCTTTCCTTGGACTTTCAGAATGAGCTCATTCCTCAGCATCATTAGGCATCAGGGAAATGCAAATCAAAACCACAATGAGATACCATTTCACACTCACTAGGATGGCTATAATCAAAAAGACAGATAATAGCAGTGTCGGCAAGGATGTGGAAAAATTGGGCCCCTCATATTCTGCTGGAGAGAATTTAAAATGGTGCAGCCACTTTGAAAAACAGTTTTGCAGTTCCTCACAAAGTTAACATAAAGTTACCATATGACCTAGCAATTCCACTTCTAGGTATACGTGCAAGAGAAATGAAAACATATATCTACACAAAAACTGGTACACAAATGTCCATAGCAGCATTATTTATAATAGCCAAAATGTTGAAACAATACAAATGTTATCAACTAATGAATGGATAAATAAAATGTTACATATTCATATAATGGAATATTATTCAGCAATAAAAAGAAATGAAAATATAAATGTATCAGTAGATACATGGTACAACATGAGTGTACCTTGAAATCACTGTGATAGTCGAAAGAAGCCTGTCACAAAGGACCACATATTGTATGATTCCATTTATATGAAATGTCTAGAAGAGGCAAATCCATAGTCAGAAAGTAAATTGGTGGCTGCCAGGGGCAAGGGAAAGGGGGGAAACTAGGGGGAAATGGGGAATGACTGCTAATGGGTATGGGATTTCTTTTGGGGTGATGAAAATGTTCTAAAATTACATTGTGGTGATGGCTACACAGTTCTGTGAATATGCTAAAAATTCATTGAACTGTACCATTTAAATGGGTGGATTGTATGGTATGTGAGTTATATTTCAATAAAGCTGGTATAAAAGTTTAGTTTATTCATGTGCAATCTGCTATCAGTGAAAAAATGTAAATCCCACTGCCATTTTTGTCTTTGGTTATTGACTACTTGGCAAGTATTCCTTTTGCTTTAAGAAAATCTTGAATTTTATTTAAAAGTAATGTACAATAAATCTTTGCAAAGCTCTTCTACAAGTCAGCCAATAAGCACTGGCAAAGAACAGACGATCATTGTCTTCTATTTCTGTCAGCAGTTCCATAAACTGGCAATGATTCATAGCATTTGCATGTGTACTGAACAATTTTAATAACTGTATCCATGACACTTTTCTTAAGTTTGCTTCAGGAAACTGAGCACAAATATTTTCAATATGTATTATACAGTGGAACAAAGCAAAAAGAAAAACATCAGTCTTTTGTTTAAAAATTCAATAAATCCATATTTTTGAAACTAATATAGCTGAAGCATCATCTGTTATTATAGAAATGAATTTTTTCATGTCTAGCTGAAATTCTTCTTTGACAGATGTAAAAGATTAAAAAATATCTACACCATAAATTTGATTTTTAGGCCCCTAATTGACATCATTTCTTTATACATTTGTAAGTCCTTTGAGACAAAATGTACCCAGAGTATTATTGGGTAATGTCACTTACACTGCGTGACTCATCTAAAGCTAGAGAAAAGTACATGCAATTTTTCAAATTTTGAGCCAACTGATCTTTGAAATTGTTAGAAACGTATTCCACAGGTAATTGTTTGGTGGCATAATTGAGAATCATTCACTTTTCGTAAAATATCATTTTAAATCTTTATCTTATAATTTTCTAACACAATTTCCACAATGGAAATGAAAAATCTTTCACTGTTTCTCTATCTAAATATGGTTTCCTTTTTGTGCAAGAATCCAAGCCATTAGATAGCTGGCCAAAGTTATAAATTATTAAAAAATGTTTTGTTAGAAATTTCATTCTGATTCCAGGTGACCCATTTCACTGATTTTTTTTTTTGACTATTGATGCAAAACTTCTTATCATATTCACTATGTATTGGTTGAAATAATTTTATTTTTAATATTTTCTTAATGTTTTCCAGTTTATTTTCTTCTAAAGTTTTTTACACACAAATAGCTTTTTTGTTTTATTCTGTTGTAGCAAATTGCAATTGCCATTCATTGTGAAATTTGTGGCATGCTTTATCCCAATTTGTTTCTTTCCTGTTCTGGTCATAGCACCAGCTTCTGCATCTCCTCTCAATTCTGTATCAACTGGATGCCTTCATTTTTAATAAGAAAATTTTTTCCATACTTTTTTTTTCAACTGAAAGAGTAATTTAATTATATTATAATTAAAATAAGTATTTCAATTTAATTACCAATTATGATTTACATAGGTATTACTGTAACTTGTGATGTCTGCATAAAACAGTTAAAGAAGCATTACAATGATACATTGGTGTGTTCAAACTATTTATATCAATCCACTGACACTGACTAGATCAGTGATGTGTTAATATGTAATACTAGAAATGGGACATACACCCACTATGTGCACTACAAGACAATATTAGCTTATACAATTCAGTGTTCAAATGAAATGTAGTCCTTTGCTTATTCTACCTCATTGCTGACATTTTCATTCTTCCTCTTTACTTGGGAAACTCTTGATTCATCCTTTAGCCCTCAGCCTGTGTGTGACTTCCTATAGGGTGCTTTCTCTGTTTTTTCCACTAGGCTGCACCAGTCAAACTGCTTAAATATTACAAGAGTAGCAATGGTCCCAGCTTGAGTCTTAGAACTTTGCAGATATGCCTAATCATGACTTCTCAACCAGTGGAGAGGCCCTTTTGTGAGCCAAATCACCCTGAAGGAAGAAAAAGGCAGGCCCAGTAAGGGTGATTCAATAAGTTATAGCTTAGGAACTCCAAGGGCATGGGGATTTTGAGTATAGCATGGTGTTTGCCATTCAGATTTATCCCTTGCACTAGTATAGGCCCATAGGGAGAAGAGAGCTCGTGTGACAATTAAAAAACAGAATCCTTAAATATCTGTAAGATATTGGAGAACCCAGGATCCCACCCAACTGAATGCTACACAGAAGGGATGTACTATTGAGCACCTCCCATGAGAACGGCAGCCCACTGGGCCAGGACACAAAGGTTCTTGGTTAGAGTGCATATCTTTATGAGTACATGTGAAGTACTCCATGGGAACTACCAGAGATCTTCAAGGCATACCTTAAAGAAGTCTGAGGTTTTCAAAGAGTATGTGGGGAGTAAGATCTAATGGAATCTGTGCCACTGTTAATATGGCTCCCCTTGAACACTGGCTTCACTCTTTAATAACAGATTTTCAAATCTATGTGTCTGATCAGACGTGAGGACATCTAAGCTCCAACTATTTATGTCTATTTTCCCTACTTGACTCTTAACTCCTTAAGAATAGGGATTCTCTTTTTTCATTTCTTTTTTTTAAATAAATTTATTTATTTTTGGCTGCATTGGGTCTTCATTGCTGCGTGCGTGCTTTCTCTAGTTGCAGCGAGCCAGGGCTACTCTTCGTTGTGGTGCGTGGGCTTCGTGGGCTTCTCATTGAGGTGGCTTCTCTTGTTGCGGAGCACGGGCTCTAGGCGCACGGGCTTCAGTAGTTGTGGCGCGCGGGCTTAGTTGCTCCACGGCATGTGGGATCTTCCCGGACCAGGGCTCGAACCCGTGTCCCCTGCATTGGCAGGCGGATTCTTAACCACTGCGCCACCAGGAAAGCCCCCTCTTGTTCCATTTTTAAAAATTAATCTTGGAATCCTTAGTGTCAAACACTGTGTCAGGAACATAGTAGTTATACAATAAATGGTTAATTGAATGAACAAATGAGTATGTTTTAATCGGAGCCATTTGAATCAATGTTTAGCCTATTATTTAACCCAGAGAAGCCACTGTAATTGTGGACATTTCATGCTATGCAGGAAGGGAGATTGTTGACATGGCAGACCAAGGAAGGGGTATATTTTTCCACAAGATATATTTGCCTCACTCCAGGAAGAATATTGTCTAGATCTGTAAGTTTCCTCCTTACACATGTAAAGTTATCCCTGATTCTTAATGAAGGAAGGGAAGATGGCCCTTGTGTATATTTTATGCATCAAGGCTTTGCTCTCTGTACCAAAGATGCTTTGTTTGAGAGAAAAAGAACTCTATCTGCATTTCAGTTTTTAAAAACCCCTTTCTCCTAGTATGCAAGGGCTTTAAAAAGACCAAAAGCAATAGCAATGAAAGAAAGTCTTATTTTTCATTTCATGAACTCAACAGGGGACAGCCACAATGCCTATACACTTTCTTACCCTACCAATGAATGTGCTTGAATCACAAACCCTAAAAATTGCCTCAGTAACAATCTCAATTCCAAACAGAATTGCCTTGCACTGAGGTTGGAAGAGCGCCTCATTCACAGGGATGAGTTTGATGATAGGATTGAAAAAGGTATTTACACAGGAAACCAGTTTGGTTCTACCAGTTTGAATCCCAGGTCTCGACAGCTGCCAGGTGGTAAGAACTGTGGCTTCCTCCTGACAATAAAAATGGAGGATTTCTGCAAAACTGCTATGGATTATGAAGCAGACTCATTTTCCACTGCTTCAGTCATTGAGGGCTTCCAAATTCTCTGTGGGTGTTGGAGCTTCTGTTTCCTAATGGTGGAGAAGAGAATGTTTTGTTTTGTCAGAATTAACTTCTGTGGCGGTTTTCAAATTCTCAGCTTTGAACAGGTTAGGAAGACAAAATTTCTCGCCCACTGCACATGCTCAGGACTCTTGTGTTCTCTGGGATTAGGTTACTTGGAATTCTTAGTTGGCCGATTTCTTTCAGATGACATTTTTCTGCTGGAATAACACCTGTCCAAATAATCTAATTAACATTTTTATCCTTTTATGTGTCTCCTTCATTCATTTATTCATCTACTAGATAGCTATTAATACCTACTGTGTGCAAAGTGCTGCAGGAGGATCTCAATAGGTTAGACACAGTCCCTATCTTCTAGTACCTTGAAAACCAGTGGACATATGTCTATATGCACAATAGGTATCCCAGAAAAATGAATGAAAAATATCCACAAGAAAGTGCTTTGAAAATGCCAAGGAGGGAGTAATCACTTCTAGTTAGGAAAACAGAGAAGCTTTGTGCAAAAGGTGGCATTTGAAAGGTGGAGGAATTTCAGTAGGATAGAATGGCATGAGCCTGGTTTGATTGATTTGCAGATCCAATGCTATGCTGAAACTGACTAGTATTGGCTACAAGAGCCCATTGTGTGCATCTCTTCCCAATTTCATGTTCAGTGATGTCATGTTGGTAGCTTGAAATCAACCAAAGTGGGAATATTTACAAAGTCTATAAATCAGCGTTCTTTTGTTTGTTTTCTTCTTGTTTGTTTGTTTTTGAAAACTGATGTACCAGCACACCACTGGGCATATTGCATTATTATTCCTATTACTTCAAACTCCCTAAATCTATGCCCTTTGCCCTGAGACCCTGAAGTTCCTCCCACTAGAGACAGGAGATATTTTACTGCCCCATTGATCTTGGGTTTGTCCAGGTAAGCTGCTTCGACCAATGGAATGTCAGCAGATATGATATGAGCAAATGCTTGAAATGTACTTGCCGAGTTAGAGAAGGATATTTTCTATGCAACTTGCTATTTCCAGAAGAATGAGAGATACATAGAGTAGAGGTGAACTGAACCAAGAGTGGGGAGCCAGCAGAACCCATCCAATATCAGCAAAGTACAGCTGACCTATAGACCTGTGAGTCAGAAGTAAAATGCTTATGTTTGTATGCAACTGAGATTTGGTAGTTACTTACGGAGCAATAGCTAATGAATTGTGTTAGATTCCTATTACTGCTATAACAAATGCCACAATCTTAGTAAATTAAAACAATTCAAATTAATTGTTTTAGAGTTTTGGAGATCAGAAGTCCAAGATGTGTCTTATGGGGCTAAAATCAAGATGTCAGCAGGACTGGTTCCTTCTGGAAGTTCTAGGGAAAAATCTGTTCTTTGCCTCTTCCAGCTCCTAGAGACTGTTGGCATTCCTTCATTCATGGCTGCATCACTCTAATCTCTGCTTCTGTTGTCACATTGCCTTCTCCTGTCCCTGACCTCCTGTCTCCCTCTTATAAGAACCCTCGTGATTACACTGGACCCTCCTGGATAATTTATGATAATCTTCCCATCTCAAGATCCTTAACTTGGTCATATCTGCAAAGTTCCTTTTACTATGTAAGGTAACATATTCAGGGGTTCTGGGGATTAGGATGCAGACATTGTGGGAGCCATTATTCAGCCTACCATACTAATATAATTGGAGAATAAAGTATGCACTTGGAATGGTGGAAAATGTGCTGTAAAGATAAGTTGGGGTCAGCTGGTAGGTACTTTGAATAGACATTTTGTGGAGTCCATGATTATTTTGCCTAGGATATTGATATACTCAGTGCCGTGTTTGAAGAAAATTAATTTGGTGGCCTTGAGCAGAATAAATTGAACTGGGGAGAAACTAGAAGCAGGGAGGTTAGCAAGCATGTTAGTGCAGTAGAAAATTAATAAGCATCTGAACCAAGGGCATAGCAGTAGAAAAGGAAGGGAGGGATGCTTATTTTAGAAACTGAGTGATAAATCTAGAGTTTTAAGCTTGAGTAACCTTTGATTACCTGTAATAGAAATAAGAGAAATCATGAAGAGGGGCTAGGATGGGTAGGAGTTGCGAGCAATGTAAGGATTAGAATACATGATTTTTAAAAAAAATATTGACTTAAAGGTGCTTGTAGGCTATACATTTTCCCTTAAGACCATAAACTAGTTTGGGAACCAGTCTTATTACTTTTTGTGCCCTCAGTGTCTAACAGAGTAATTGGCATTCATTAGGTTCTCTGTACATGTTATTGAAGGATGGAAGGAGGGCGGGAGAAAGAGTGGAGGGAGGAAAGAAGGTGTTGAATGCCTATTCTTCTTCCACCCCCAACTCTGGCTGAGCCAACCCTGTGGGTGGTTTGCAGGGCAGGGGAAGAAATCTGAGGAGCAGGTCCTTCAGTTGCTCTGATCCCAGTCTGGGAAAGTGCTCTTCTGTCTTTTTGTCCAGACTGAGATTCCTTATAGGCAGCTAGGCCAATGAGCAGAACAGACGAATATGCAATCAGATGATACTTTTCCAACACAGACTTTACCAATATAGAGGGAGAAACAGCAGGTATGTGCTGGCCCCAGAAGGTATTAAGTGTGCAAGTCCAGGGAAATTTTTATGCACTTAACCCAGATTTTTTTCCCTTGTGACCTCACCCTTTGTCTGAGGCACAAACCCTTCCCAAACTCCTTCAAGACCACTGATGGATTTACCTCTAATTATTATGCTATTTGCATTTGAAAAAATCAACATGATGGCACCACTAAAAGGGGGGTGGCTCTACTGCCAGGGCATCTGGGCTTCCACTGGGACCTCAGCTCTACTTGGTTAAACTCCCACTGTTTTTCTTTCTTTGGTTTGTCTGTCTGTCCTCAACAACTCACTCACCAAAATACTTTCCCCCAAATGTATTGTTTTATCTCATTTTGTCTCTAACTAACAATGATGATTTCTCCTCCAAAATGAGGGGCTCCCATGGCTCCATACTCTGATCAGCAGTGCTGTTGATGCAACAGGATGAAGAAACCAGGAGAGTTTAGCGTTTTAGATGACAAGGGACCATACCCACATCAACCATGTCAAATGTTGTGGCTAAATGTCAGTAAGAATAATGACTGAAAAAAGACCAAAAGATTTTGTTAGTGGCAGAGGAAGGCCAGCCATTCATGAGTGACCTTTAGGAGGGCAGTTTCAATGGAGGTAGGGGTTGAAAATTGACTGGTAAAGAGGTAGAAGCCAAGGGAAGAGGATACTCTTCTGAGATGTTTGATGTTCAAAAATAAATGAGATAGGATGGTAGCTTAAGGTTGTAGTAAGATAGCTGAAAGATTTTTTAGGACAGTTAAAATCATGTTTTGTAAATATTAGCTAATTATAAAACTGAAAACTTTAACTTATCTGAATACCAAGGAATAAGGGGAACTGATTGAGTCTTGAGATGAAGTAATTTGCATCTTCAATAATTTGTGTTGTCTCTTATAAAATACAAGTATCAGAACATTTTAAACCAGATGTGGTTATTGTTTATTTTCTATGTGAAAGAAGTCTTGAATTAAAACATTTCCATCTTTTAACCTTTACAGAACTCCGTATCTGTTTTTTGGCAATGAAGGACTGAGGTGCCAGAAAGATATTTATTTGAACAAGCACGACAAACTCCTCTTCAAAAGCTTTAAACAAAATCAAGTACAAATTAATCTTACCATTTCTTTGGTTGTCTTTATCCTTGAAAAAAAACTCAAATAAACACCCTGTTTATTATTTTCTACTGCTTCAGGGAAAGTTGATTCCTCTGATTTAAAGCTGAGTGAAGGTTAAATGAGAATGCAACCCAAGATTGAATTTGTGAGGTTTTCATCAAATTAGCTTTATTCCACCACAGAAAAGTCTTTCTCAATACAATATAATTGCCAAAAGAAGTTATAGTTGGCTTCATGTTAAGAGAGAAGAACATTGATTGAACGTTTATGTCAAAAGAAATTGAACACTGGTATTAAAAGAGATGAACATTTTCCTTCTGGAAAATACTAATTAAATAAATCATTATTTCTTCTTACACTATTAGCTTGTTAGAAACTCCATGAGGCTTGAAGCCCAACAAAGCTTTAGGATTATGGAATACGGTAGAAAGAATAGGGCCTGGGCATCAGCAAGCTGAGTTCTTGTTCTGACTCCATCACGCAATTTTGGGCAAGCAATTTCTGACCTACGCTTTCTAAGTTTTCAAAATAAGGGAATAGGACGACCTAACCTCTAGATTTCATTCCAAGACTAAAAGTCTTTAACTTTGAATTATTTATTTGTTACCAGGTAAAGACTGTTACGAAGCATCACTGTCTTTTTTTTTTTTTTTCCTTCAGGACTTTTGGTAGAAAGAGTGAAACATCAGCCTTACACAATGCAGTTGAATATGAAAATGGAAACAGTATAGAAATATCAGTAAAAATTAGAATTTCTGGTTATGCTTGCACTCTTATGGCCACATCAAACGAGAGTGATGATTATAATTTTGGAAAGGATAACAAACTACACATTATTTCCATTTTGATTAAAATCAATAATGTAAGAGGAACTTTAATTTGATTGAGAGCTATTTTAAACCCAGTTTACTTTGATCAGCCTCAGACATAAGTAAATTAACAACAACCAAAAAGATATGTTAGCTAAGAGAACTTATGTTCTGACTTCACTTATCCACAAGGAAAATCAGTGTGCTTTGTACTACAATTCCCTTGAAGGGCTTTTCCCTCCCAATTTGGTTGTTTCAGTTGGGACAGAATCAGATGGCATCTGACAGTGGTTTAGAAAAGGGAAAGTGATTCATTTGGAAGGGAAACTACTTTGGGCTTCTTCCTTATTTTCTACTTTTATTGTAAAAAGAAAGAAAGACCCCTTCAAACATTAAATGATAATCTTGGAAAGTCGCTAACATACTCTTAACACACAACCTAATAGGATTTCTTCATGTGCCTTTTCTTCTATCTGGAATACGTATTTCTTTTACAAGCCAGGTTCCTTCCTTCTCTTCCAAATTTTTTCAAGATATATTTCCTTTCTGAAATCACATTGCCATCCTTGAACACCATCTCTCTGCTTCTGTCACTAGCTCAGTTCTAGGTCTCTCAGATATACCTGCATTCTCTAATTGTGCAGATGTGTTCAGACAGCAAGAATTGGTTTGTATCCATGAGCCATGGTGGAAAACAATGGGGCTATGAGAAGTAGCCCCCAATGCTGGGATGGCAGTTTCTTAGACCATTCAAATTCCTCCTGGGGAGTAAATGGCCATAGCAGCCATTTGTTTGATCATTTCTTTCATTCTTCATTCTTTGTTTGTCCAGTTCTTTCTCACTTCTCCTGACCTCATGAAGCAGTTTCCAGGTTGCTCCTATGTCATCCTCTCTTCCTCAAACCCAATCAGTCTTCAAGTTATATTGATTTTACTAGTCGTTATCACTAGGCTCCATCTCCTTCTTTCCATCTCCATTACTTTCACTCTGGTCCAAAGCACCATCATTTCTCACTTGGATTCCTGTTATAATGTCCTTATTTGTCTCCCTGCATTTGCTATCACAGTCTTATCTATTCTCCACATTACGGCTAGAGTGTTATTATAAATAATCATGATAAAATATGATAATACATGTCCCCACCCCACGTTTAAAATCATGTAACAGCTTCTTATTGTTCTTAGGATAGAGAATAAAACCTTTACAAGGCCTAAATTAGAGTCACCGTCTGTCCCAGTTTACCCAATTCAGAACCTGTTTATGCCTGTTGCCCTGGTTTAATTATTATCAGCATCCCTTTCACTTTCAAAAGTAACCTAATTGGCTAAGTCATGTGACCCCTCCCCACCAGACCTATCTCATTGCATTCCACTCTCCCTCTCACTCACTGGGCTATAGCCTCATTGGTTTTCTCTCAGTGCCTTAGATTTTTCTTTTTCTTACCTCAGAGCTTTGGTACACACCTCCCTGAAATGTATTTTCCTCTTCTCCTTACCACGGTAAACTGTTACTTATCCTTCAGATCTCATTTTAAATGTCAAGTCCTCATATTGTATGTTCTTAATCTTCTCAGTACTTTCCTTCAAAGCATTAGCCACCTTTGCAATCACATATAAATGTGTGTCATTCAAATAATGTCTGACTGCTCTCCCTCCACAAGACAGTAGAGGAGGTATCCGTTTTGCTCTCATTAAATTCCCAGTATCTCCCACAGAACCTGGCACAGAGTAGGCAATCAGTATGTATTTATGGAGTGAATAAGCTGGTGAACATGCTCAGGGCACTCTGTACGTAACACCTCCTACAAGGTCTAGATTAAGATTGAAATTAAATGATTGCAAATATGATTAATATCTTATATAAGGTCTTTTTTGCTGACCAGAATGTAAACTCCAAGGCAATAGAGCAACAGAGGCTAGAACTACCTGGGGGGCAGCACACTGTAGGGTTCAAATCCCAGCTCTAGCACTAACAATTTGTATGGCTGTGGGCAAGTCACTTAACCTCTGTCCCCATCTCTAAAAGGGGGACGACGAGGATACCTATCTTATAGGCGTGTTATAAGAATCTTACAGAGTAGAATAGTGCCTGGCACATTGTAAGCACCATGAGAGAAGTCATCCTTTTCATTATTGAACACTATATCTTTACATGCTGTCATATATATATATATATATATATATATATATATATATATATATATATATATACACACACACACAAACAATAAGTATTTATTGAATTATTTGAGGGACTAAATCCCCTGCTGTCTGTCTGGTGTGGCTATAGTCACTCCTGCATTTACTCACTCATTGAGCTGAAATGGGAACAAGTACTGTCTCTCACCTAGGCTATATTTTTATTATGTCTTAATAGAGCTCTGCATTGTTCTCTGAGGGTTTTAGAATCACATCAGAGAATCAACTCTCCTGTCTTAGTCACTATCCTTTAAAGTGTCCTTTGCATGGAATCCTGGTCTGGTCCCCAATGGGGGATCCGGTCTAGAAGGTATTCTGAGGGTTAGTTGGCTAGGGGACACCCAACCTCTCTTTCCATTTGGCTACAACCACTGTTCTTGGGCCAAGGACATACTTGAACTCTCTTTCATCAGGGTTAGATTGTTTTCCTTCTGGAAAACCCGCAGTCTGGGGGCTTTAGGGATTGTTCTTGGTCTCTGGTACCTTTGCAGGAGGGAGAACTGTCCACCAGTTTCTATTTTCCAACCATTGTCTTGTCGTGAAGATCTTCAGGCGCTCAGACGAAGACTTGCAAGTGGCCCTCTCTGCTGCAACTTCAGACATTAATGAGACTACCTACATGATAGTGATATGTCATAGACCTATGATATTAACTATATATTACAAATAAATTTATATTACAGGTCTTCTTAATATAAATTATGATGTTTATCTTCCATAGAGTAGGGCCAGTGTTATTCCTATGACTGTTCCCACATGTAACGTGATAAAAACCATACCCTGGTTGGCATGCAGCACATTGCTTTGAACTGTGTGAGAGGAATATAATCTTACATTTAAAAATGAACTGTCATTGCCCCTTCCAGCCTAAGACTCATAAATACACAGTCTGCCTTGGACATATTATATCTAACGATCCTCTTCTTTGGACTAAATTTCCACCACTATTTACCCTTGTGCTGATTGGCCCCGTTAGATAGAAAAAGGATTCTTTCCATGGCAGAGGTGCAGCTGGGGAAGGAACTATAGTTACTAGTCATCCTTTGTCTGTTCTCTGGGATGTCCTTGACCATATTGCAGTAGCAGGCGTAAAACTCTACAGATCTACCTTTGATGCTGCCCATGTTTGTCTTGGTTGGGTTTTCTCCAGAGGTAGAATGTCAGACAAGAACTGAATGTACATAGTGTTTTAGGGAGGTACTGGGACACTGGCTGGGAATGGGGAGGTGATACAGGGAAGGGAAGACAGTTAATAAAAGGTGCTTTTAAAAACCCAGCTACCACAGAGGACAACTAAAGTTTATTCCCGCTGGGAAACTTTGGAAATGGAAAACAGACATCTCAGCATAACCCACCCAAGGAACCAGGTATCTGAGGCATGTATACCTCCATACTCATCAGACATTGGTTCAAGGCTGCCCCTGGAGGAATACTGGTTCCCAGACACTATTGTGTGTGTGGGCAAAGTTGGTTCCAGCAGCCCCAGGTCAGCCTTCTGGCAAAGATGCATGTACCAGCCATTGGAGGTCAGGCTGGTACGCATGGGCGTGGGGAGGAGATCAGAGAGGATGTGGGAGGAGCACTGACAGCACCTCCTATATAATTGAAAACATTACCAATGGTATATCTGACTAATGAACACACTGCAGGGTGGATATAATGTGACTGTGGCAGAAAATATCTGTCTCTTGCTCTCAACACTATTGTGAAACCAGTTTATTTCTAGCTCTTATCGGGTAGCTCTTATTGTGCCACTTTACTCACTGCCACTTGTCTTTTATCCCTTTACTCCATTCTCAATTCCACATGCCCTCTCCTATTCCACCCCTGTTGGCATACCTGTCCTGCTTACATCACCTTTCTCTTGGTTTTTCCCAGATGGAAACCCCAAGCCTTCTGAGTCTTCTCTCAGAACAAACATCATTATGATGGGTGATAACATGATTATTATTTCAGTGATGATAACATTTGTTGACTGAATGCTCCACTGGTCACTGCTCCCGGCTGTCACAAAGATGGCTGAAGAGGCACTAAGTTAGGATAATGAGTAGTAAAAACTGAAGGGATGTTTTCAGCCTGGCTTCCCTTATGCCCAGGCGGCTGTTGGCCCTGTGTGGCTCTGCTCTGAATCTGGGCCATTCTGCCTCATCTATCTGGCACTGCCGGGAGGAAGAGTGACTCTCATGTCAGATGAAACTGATGATGATTCTTGGCTAAGAAAGCAAAATTCCTGAATGATTAGGACACTGAGGCCTAAGTCCATATCTGACACTCCTTTATCCAGGCCTTCTGATCCTCATTTTACTTTCAGGACTATGACTCCTGTTAAAATGCCCTTGGGTTTGATTTTCATCATTTAATCATGCTGTCATATCTGTTTGCTCAAGAATGCTGACCTTATTTAGAAATTACAGTTGCAATGTAACCAGATGCACATACTAATGGTCCACTAGGGCCAGTCCTCATATGGGTGGAATGCTGTGATGTGATCTCAGGGATACTGGGATCACCACAAATATATAGTGCTCACTTGCTTCCTGATGCCTGACATTTCTTAACAAGAAATAAATCCTTTCATGCCACAATTAGAAAGAGAGACAGACAGACAGACAGACACAGAATTCAAATTATAGAAGAATACTTCCCAGAGAAGTAGTTTGTTGTTGACTTGCCTGTATTTTTATTTTTTACCAAATTAATAGATGTACTTAATTTTAAAAAGCAAAATTAGTACTAAAAATCTTGTAAGAAAATATAGCTACTGCTCCACTCCTCCCTATGCCCAAGAGCCACTCCTCAGAGAAAACTACTGTTAAATCTTTTAGCGATTTCTTCTATTTACCTTCATACACAAAGTTTTATATTTATAGTATGATTTCTTATTTATCTATTTTGTACATTATCTATTTACTTCCTATAATGGAAGATCAGAATTTAGTACCCTTACATACACCCATACTGTCCCTCTCCTCATCTTTCCAATATAGTTGTATCATAACTTTCGGTTAAATGAACACCCTGTGTTAACATTATTATGACCATGTGAAATTGTTCACAGTTGAGGCATATAGTATACAATAATTCTATTTCCTTTAGTGTACATTTTTTTCTCTAGGTAATAATTGCCTTTTCTTTGTTTTCTTAGTTTTATGTGTAACAATTGCTAATTATTTCCCCACTCTTCCACAGAGTTACAGATGCTTCTCAATACTGTCAAACACATCCAGTAATCTATCAGTTCCATCTCCTCTCCCCTCCCCCACGAGACATCTGTCCTAGAATCTCCTGTTATCCTGATTCAGTCTGTACTGGTTGTTCTTTAGACCAGCTGCATGGCTGTTCTGTCACAATTTCCTCTGTTAATAAAGGAATTCTCCTTTCTCTTCTCTGTGTTGAAGTCCCTGGATCCTAAGTCTTCCACTTTGTATGTTTATTCCCTTGTGTTAGTGAAGCACATCCTGGAGTAGCTTTCTGGAAATACATTGTAGAATTTTTTCATGCCTGAAAATGTTCTTTTCCTTTCACCCTTTTTTTGTTTGTTTGTTTGTTTTAGGTATAATTTATTTTTAAAAAATCTTTATTGGAGTATAGTTGATTTACAATGTTGTAGTATCAGGTGTACAGCAAAGTGAATCAGTTATACATATACATATATCCACTCTTTTTTTTTTAGACTCTTTTCCCATATAGGCCATTACAGAGTATTGAGTAGAGTTCCCCATGCTATACAGCAGGTTCTTATTAGTTATCTATTTTATATATAGTAGTGTGTATTTGTCAGTCCCCATCTCCCATCTTTTCATTCTTGAATGTTAGTTTGGCTGGATATAGAATTCCAGAATGAAAATAATCTTTAATCAAAATGTAATGGGCATTGCTCCAGCTTCCAGTGTTACTGCTGGGAAATATGACTATAAATTGATTCCTAATTCTTTGTGAGCAAACTTCATTTCTCCTTTGGGAGTTTTTAGGGGTTTCCTGTTTATCCCTGTTAGTCTAGCGTTTAAAATGATGTGCTTTGCTCATGTGTAGCTCTTGTTTTCAAAAAATTGGTAAAAGGAGGTAAAGAAACTATAAAAGAGGTAATGACAGAACATTTCCCAGACATTAAGCAAATGAGTTTCCAGAGTGCAAGAACATACCAAATGCCAAGTACAGTATAAAACACTGAAAAGCTAACTAAAAGCTCTGTATGATTGGGTGTGGCCCAGCCATTTTGTTGGGGAACCCTCAAATTTGAGCATCTGTAAGATTTTTTCTCTTGGGATTGTTTCTTCAGAAAAGACTCTTCCAAAATCCTACCTGGAGGATTAGAAGCCTGACTACGGGTTCTAGAAGTCAAAAAAGGAAAAGAAATTTAAAAATTTTGCCTGCTTCTCTTCCATACCCTCTAGTGTGCCAGACTCTGGAGCCTCTCAGGCTGAATCGTCCCAGGGGTGAAGTCTCCTATCTATGTTGCGTTGCGAAGTGGTAGTGGCTGGGTGGGAATGGTTACAGAGAGAAACTGGGGGTGTAACTTTCCTTAATACACTTTCAGTCAGTTTTCCGATATCTCACTCTACATTCTGAAGTATTTGTGCCCCGTATTTCTCAGCCTTTCTGGGGTTATATAGGGAAAATTAGCTGGTTTCTTGTTGGCATTTTTCTTTGCAGACACTTAGTTGCAGCTTTCTGCACTAGAGTGTTGCCCTTGTAGAGATGGTCAAAGCTGTTTCCACAGCACCACATCTGCTGGGAAAGAGAGAAAAGAGGAGGGTAGGCCAAACAGTTTCCTTTTAACGATGAGAGGTATATACATCTTCTTGTTCACATTCCATCGGGCTAATTTAGTATCATGGCCACACTTACCTGCAAGGCAGGATGATAAATGCAGTCTCTAGCTAGACAGCTATATGCTCTGATAAAACTCCATGTGTGTGCAGGGAGGTTATTACCAAAAGGAAGAAAGGGATAGTGGATCCTGGGGGATGATAAGCAGTCTTTGCCACAAGGAGGAACAGTGTGATTCCCTACAGCATCACAGTGGTTGCCCTGCCCACAAAGCACAGGTCTTCTACAGACAGACATGCGGTCAGCATCACGTGCGCTTCTGGCAGCATCTGCTGCCCTGGGCTTATGGGCTATACTGACCATCCGTATCCACAAGTCCTAGCACCTCTAGTTTCCCTCTAAGCAATTCATTTTGTCCTTTTGACATAAACACGGGTCTAAACAGATAAGGCTCCCAGCCACATAGGGAACTTTAACAGGCTTTTTCTACTCATAACATATTATGAGACTTGGGCCACAATCTCGAAATTGGTACCTATTTTACATGCTATAAGAAAGAACATGCTATGTTTAATACAAAATCGGAAAAATTATATCTACTGCTCAAAGGCAGTGTTTTCTATATACCCTGCAGCAGTGCTCATCAGACATAAACATGTATAGGCATCGTCTGGGGACCTGGTTAAAATGCAGATTCTAGATGTGGGCAGGGCCTGAGAGTCTGCATTTCTGACAGCCTCCTGGGCAATGCCAACTTTGCTATCCAAGAATCATACTTTGGTTAGCCAGGCGCTAAGTACTTCCTCTGTTAATACCCAATTACTCTCTGCTTTGAGATCAGATAGCTCACTTTAGAGGCAGACTTCATATATGTCTAAAGGAGACAAAAACAATAGATGTATTTCTTCTGATAAGCATAACCAAAGGAATTTCACAGATTTCTGCAGCTTTTGCCATACCCAGGAAATTCAGCCAGTAGTAAAACTGAATGATAAACAATGATGGGTGCGTTACAATCCTACAAGAGACAGCTTTGCCATCTAAGTCAAAGAAATCAATTGCCGAAAGCATCCAAAGAGAAAAACTTCAGCTGGCTAATCTCCTGTCTTATGATTTAAGTTGCTTAGTTAATAAGTATGAACATGTACTCAAAGACCAACACATATCAAACTATTTTAAGCATCTGGTCTCTAGTGTCAGTGTGTCTAAATTCACGGGCAGTTCTGACGGCTGTGGTGGCTGCTGGGTTTTGCAAGCTGTAGTTCAATATGGAGAGTACTACCTACTAGCAGAGGCAGGCCAAGATCGATGATTTTTTTCCTTAGCAAACTGAAGTATGAAACAAAAATCCTTTTAATACCCACATTGCTTGCTTCTTTGTTTTATGCTGACTGCATGACTTGCTGAGTGACTCATTCTCCAAGACCGCCCCTTACGATTAGTTTGCCAGAGGTACTCATTTCTACCTAAAGACACTGTCGAGTGCAAGTCTCTCATTTACATTTTCAATTTTTATTTTTCTGTCTTCATATGGAGCAACAGGGAGGAAGGGAGATACACATTTGGTTGTGGGAGAGGGAATTTTGTTACGTTCTTATTGTTGGAAAAGCTGGTTTTATCCCAGTTTCTCATGAAATAAACTTTAAGTAGATGCTTGAGAGAATGGTCAATGAAAGAAAACTGTGCTATCAGCAGCCTTGCAAAGGGTTTTGGATTTGGGGGTGAGGGGATGGGACAGAGTTAGGGGTTAATTTCCTTTGAATTTTGAAATTGAAGTATGACATACAAAAGTGCAATAAAAAATAAGTATGAAGCTTAAGGAATTTTCACAAATTGAACACTAATAATTTATCCAACATCTATATAAACAGAACATTACCAGTACTCCCAGAGGTCTTGCTCATGTCCCCTCCCAGTCAGTCACTTATACCCCGCCACACCCCCCTATGCCCACCAACAAGGATAACCATTTAGCTGACTATAAATACCATAGACTATTTTTGCCTGTTTTAAAACTTTATATAAATGGAATCATGCTGTATATATTCTTCTAGGTCTGGTTTCTTTTGCTCAATGTTATGTTTATGTTTTTTTATACATATGTGGTATGTACTTTTGCATATAGTCACAATTTGTTCATTTTCATTGCTGTGTATTATTTTTTTTAAAATTTTTCTTGGGATATAATTGATTTGCAATGTTGTGTTAGTTGCAGGTGTACAGTGAAGTGAATCTGTTATACATATACATATACCCACTCTTTTTTAGCTTCATTTCCCATATAGGTCATTACAGAGTATTAAGTAGAGTTCCCTGTGCTATACAGTAGGTCCTTATTAGTTATCTATTCTATATATAGTAGTGTGTATGTGTCAATCCCAATCTTCCAATGCTGTGTATTATTTTTTGTATGACTACCACACAATGTACTTCTATACTGTTGATGGTCTTTTGGGTTTTTTTCCCATTTGGGGCTCTTACAAGTAGTGCTGCTATGAATATTCTAACACACTTCTTTTGGTGAATATATGTATTCTTTTCTTTTAAGCATCTAGGAGTGGAATTGCTGGCTGATGGGACAGGCATATGTACAGCTTGAGTAGGAGGCACTCTCAGGCAGTTTTCCAATTTGGTAGGCACCTACCTCTTCAAGCAGCATTTCAGGTAGAAGGCTGTTCTGGAGAAGGCTTAGACAGTAGGATGGAGTAATCTCAAGAAACAGAGGGGACAGATGAGATACTGGATACAGGGAGTTATTTCTCTCCATGACTTGTGTTTAGGTGCCATAAATTTACAAAACAGAATGGGACTCAAGCTGCTGAAACACAGGGCAAAGAAGAAGTACTCTATCTGTTGAGTGGTCTACCAAGGAGCAAGTGAAAAAGTATGTATTGTGACAACCTACATGGAATGATGATATCAACGCAACCATATTCACTCTTAATCCTATTAGAATGCAAGACCAGCTAACATAATGCTTAAATGCTTGAGCTTTCTAATTACATTGTCTGAGTTTGAATTCCAGATAGCCACTCTGTTGTGTGATTTTTGAGCAAGTCATTTAACTTTTCTGAATTACAGTTTCTTCCTCTGTAAAGTATATATAATGAATACCTACATTTCAAGGTCTTGGGAGGATTAAATAAGACAAGAAATGTAAAACTCTTAGTAAGTCCCTGGCATATAGCCTTAATAACATATAGATAATAATAATGAGATAACATTTATTGAGAACTTACCATATGCTAAGATCTTTAAACCTATATCTCATTTGAACATCAAAACAGTCTAGTGAGGTAGGTTCCATTATTATTCTTATTTATCAGATGCAGAAACAGACTCATAGAGGATAAATGAAGAACTCAATGCCAAGCCTTACTATAGGCTAATTGTTCTGAATTAATTTCTTTAAGTAAATAAAAATGATGTTAAGGAGTATCCCCAAAACTGGAACCCTCACACATTGCTGGTGGGGATGTAAGGTAGTACAGCCACTTTGGAAAATGATTTGTCAGTTTCTAATAAAGTTAAACATAAACCTACCATATGATCTAGCTATTCCACTCCTAGGTATTTACCCAAGAGAAATGAAAACACATATCCACAAAAGACTTGTGTGCAAATGTTAATAGCACTTTTGTTTGTAATAGTAAAAAGTTGGAAACAATGCAAATGTCCATCAATAGGTGAAAAGATAAACAAATTGTAGTGTATCTATATAATGGAATACTACTCAGTAATACAAAAGAATGAACTACTGATACATGCAGTAATATGATGAACCTCATTACGGTGAGTGAGACAAGCTAGACAAAAAAGAGTTACACTGTATGATTACATTTATATAAAATTCTAGAAAATACGAACTAATATAGAAATGCAAATTGATCTATTGAGACAGAAAACATATCAGTGGGTGCCTGGGACTGAGGGTAGAAGGAGAGATGGACTGCAAAGGGGCACAAAGAATCTCTGGGTAGGGAAGTGGAAATGTTCTATATCTTTATTATGGTGGTTTCTTCACACATATACAAAACTTCATGGAAATGTACACTTTAAATGGGTGTGGTTTATTGCCTGTAAATAATAACTCAATAGAGCTGTTTTTTAAAAAAGCATCTCCAGGAGCCCAGCATTGACCTTATATCCCAATCCGTGATGATGGTAAACTGTGGCAGGGCCATTGCTACCCTCATGCAGGCTGAGGTTGCCAATTTTACTGAGTTAAGAAGGAAAGTTCTTTGCATTATGGCATTTCTTTTCAGATACCTGCTGCAAAGAAGTCTTCAGCTTCTGAAGGGGGAGGAAGGCTTATCTTTCAAAGTAAACAAGAAAACAAAAGAGGCATTCTCTGTGATGTGATCCATGGTTCTGTAAAGTAGTGCCAAGTGTTTGCATTTTTATACCTTTTTCTGTGCACGTGAGGGAGAAGACCTGATTACAAGTGTCACTAAGCCCCTGTGTATCCTTTGACCTCTAATAATATTTATGCATATGCTACACATTTTTATTTTTCCAAGGGTAAGCAAAATGCTAGAATTCTTCCTCATATGAAATTCAAATTAGCTCATAAATATTGCATTCTGAATTAGGTACTTTACTCTAAATAACTTGTGGTTCTTTATGGCTTATTTTGAAAAAAAGATGAACAGTGTTGCTGGATTCCACATACAAGACGGGCATAAGGTACATGTGCTTCAGATGCTGTGAAAAGACAGTTGAAATAATGCTTTCCTTTCCTTCATATCCTGTCTAGAACAACTGCCATATGGCTGTCATTCTAGGTTTTCCTTGAACATTTTGAAAGGAAGGGTTAGATCCACAAAAGATGAAAGAAAAATGACATGAATTGAGCAGCTATTAAGTACGAAGCACTGCATCATTTGTTTTACAAAAGTTGTTTCATTCAAGTGTTCCAACAACATTGCAAGGTCTGTAGTATTAGTCCCATTTTACAGGCAAGGAACTATGGTTCAGGAAGGTTAAAGTACTCATCAAGAGCCTCTAAAGCATTTGCCAATTTGAAGGCAAGAGTTGAGAGGCTGAGAAACTGAACAGAGGCTTTAGGAACCTCATGGGTTTGGGGGACAAAAGCTGGAGTTCAGAGCTCTACAAGGAGGAGGAGTCCTTGTAGATACTGAAGAGTTTCATTTGGAACTCTTGAAAGACTATACCTTAGGTATAAGAGTGAACTGGTACATCAACAAGATGGAGGAATAAGAGGCTCCTAAGTTTCCCTCCTCCCATGGATGCACTGAATATATAGCTACAGATGGGTCAATTCACTCTGAGAGAAATCCAGAAGCTAGTTCAGTGACTCCTACCCATCAGAGGACTGAGAAAACACCCACATCGAAATGAGTAGGAACAGCTGAGACACTCATGCCATAAACCCCACTCTTGGCACAGTGCCTTACAATTGGGAGGGAACCCCCAACTCCCAGCTTCTCTCTGAGGAGAGAAGGGTTTTGACCACACATCTAGCATTCCAACTTTTATAGTTGCCACCCGAGGGACTGGCTCCCAGATAACCTAGCTTGAAGAGCCAAAGGGGCTTGGCATTCACAAGTCCCCCATCACCACAGCAAACAAAGAAGTGGTTTTTAAATGGGTGCATGAGCACTTCTCACAGGTATCCCCCTGGGCTCAGCACAGAGGGAGCAGGCAAAAAAGCCCAACTCTCAGTTTCTCCCTAGAAGGGGTTTGACTGCAACTTTTCCAGCTGCTGCCCAAGATTCAGGCTTCTAATTAGCCTGCATCTGGGAGCTGACTACGCTCTTCCTGGAGCTTGAAAGGGCCTGTGGGCACTTCCCCTGCCTTCTCCCCCTAGCTCACTCCAACAATAAAACCAAGTCTCCAGCTTCTGCCTGGGAGGAGATTTTTTACATATCTAATGCCCTAACTTTTACAGCTTCAACCCAAGGGACAGGCTCCCAAATCACCTAGCTCAGAGAGCCAAAGGGGCTTGGCATTCACATGTCCTCCAGGACCACAGGAAACAAAGAGGCAGTTTTTAAATGGGTGTACAGGCACCTTCCACAGCTATCCCCTTGGGCTCAGTGCAGAGGGAGCAGGCAAAAATGCCCAGCTTCCAGTTTCTCCCTGAAAGAGGTTTGACTGCTTACTTTTCCCATCTGCTGCTGAGGGCCAGGCTTTTAATCAATCTACATCTGGGAGCTGGCTAGGCTCCTCCTGGAGCCTGAAAGGGCGTTTGGGCACATCTTCTACCTTAGTCCCCTTGCTCCAACAATAAAACCAAGTCTCTCGCTTTTCCCTGGAAGGAACTTGTTTATACATCTAGCACCCCAATGTTTACAACTTTTATCTGAGGACTGTCTCCTAAATTACCTAGCTCTGGGAGCTGACAGGGCTCAGCATTCCTGAGTCCCGCAGGACCACAGAGAACAAAAAGCTGGTTTTATATGGGCGTACAAGTACTCCCAGCAGCTATTCCCCCTGGATCAGTACAGAGTGAGTAGGCAAGACCACTCTGCTCCTTATCTCCCCTTATCTCCCTGATGTGGGCTAGACTGCATAGCTAACATTCCTTCTCAGCAGCTGCCTGAGGGTCCAGCTTCCAATTAGCATGCATCTGGGAGCTGACCAGGCAAGCAATTAATAATCCTCCAGGAGCCTGAACAGGCATGTGGGCATTCCCCCCACTTTGGGGGAACTGATGAGACTTGGCACCCCATAATCTCATGGAAGCACTAAGAACAAAGATGGTGGTATGGGTTTGACAAGCAGAAGGGTTTGATGGCACTCAGAATTTCGGGCTGGGTTGATTGGTAAAGTTCATCTCCTACACAAGACCAGTCTGCTAAGACTGGGAGAGATGACTATTTTATCTAATGTGCAGAAACCAATATAGAGAGTCAAGGAAAATGAAGAAACAAGGGAATATGTCCCAAACAAAAGAACAAAATAAATCTACAGACACTGACCATAATGAAAGAGAGTTAAGTGATTTACTCAACAGAGAATTCAAAATAATGGCCATAAAGATGCTTACCGAGGTCAGGAAAACAATTCATGAACAAAGGACAATTTTAATAAAGAGAAAATATTAAAAAGTACCAAATAGAAATAATAGACCTGAAGAATATGACAACTGAACTAAAAAATTCAACAGAGGGGTTCAACAGCAGACTAGATCAAATGGGAAAAAGATCTTTGAACTCAAAGATAGGTCAGTGGAAATTATCTAATCAGAGGAGCAAAAATGAAAAAAAAGAAAAAAGAAAAAAGAAAAAAAATTTAAAAATTAAGGAAGCTTAAGGGACTTATGGGACACCATCAAATGGATAATATATACATGATGGGAGTCCCAGAAGGAGAAGAAAGGGAGAAGGGGCAGAAAGCTTTTTCAGAGAAATAATGGTGGAAAAATCCCTAAATCTAGGGAAAGAAATAGACATCCAGATCCAGGAGGCTCAGAGAACACCAGAAAAGATTAATCCAAAGAGCCACACATCGAGACACATTACAATCAAATTACCAAAAGTTAAAGACAAAGAGAGAATTTTGAAACGAGCAAGAGAAAAGCAACTTGTTATGTACAAGGAAACTCCCATAAGACTATAAGCAGATTTTTCAACAGAAACCTTGCAGTCCGGAAAGGAGTGGGATGCTATATTCAAAGTGCTGAAAGAAAAAAAACTGCCAACCAAGAATGCTTTGCCCAGCAAAGTTGTTTTTCAGAGTTGAAGGAGAGATAAATATATTCTCAGACAAACAAAAGCTGTAAGAGTTCATCACCACTAGACCAGTCTTACAAGAAATGCTAAAGGGAGTTCTTTAAGCTGAAACAAAAGGCTGCTAAATAACAGCATGAAAACATATAAAAGTATAAAACTCACTGGTGAAGGTAGACATATGGTCAAATTCAGAATACTCTAATATTGTAATGGGGGTGTGTAACATACTTATAACTCTAGTATAAAAGTTAAAAGAAAAAAGTATTAAAAATAACTATAGGTACAATAATTTATTAATGGATACATAATATAAAAAGGTGAAAATCGTGACAGCAAAAACAAAATGCAGTGGGGGGAGCAAAAATGTAGAGCTGTTGTATGCAATGGAAATTAAGTTGTTAACAGCTTAAAATAGACTGTTATAAGATGTTTTATGTAAGCCTCAAGGTAACTATCAGCATAACTCAAAAACCTATTATAGATACACAAAAGATAAATAGAAAAGAAATCAAAGGAGAAATAAATAAGAAAGGAATACAGCAAGATGGGAAGAAAGAAAACAAGAATCTATAAAACACCCAGAAAACAATGAACAAAAGGGCAATAGTAAGCCCTTAACAATCAATAATCACTAAATGTAAATAACTTCTCAAAAGACCCAAAGTGGTGAATGGATTAAAAAAAATAAGACCTAACTATGTGCTGCCTACAACAGACTCACTTCAGCTTTAAGGACACGTATAGATTGAAAACAAAGGAATGAAAAAGATATTCCATGCAAATGAAAACCAATAGAGAGCAAGGGTAGCTATACATATATCAGATGAAATAAACTTTAAATCAAAAACTGTTACAAGAGACAAAGAAGGTCATTATATAATGATAGAGGGGTCACTTCATCAAGAGGATATAGCAATTGTAAATGTTTATGCACCCAACATTAGAGCACTTAAATATATAAAGCAAATAAAACACATCTGAAAGGAGAAATAGACAGCAATACAACAGTAGGGAACTTCAGAACCCCATTTTCAACAATGGATAGATCATCCAGACAGAAAAATCAATAAGAAAATATAGGATTGGAACTACACTTTAAATCAAATGGACCTAACAGGCATGTATGAAACATTCCATCCAATGGCAGCAGAATACATGTTCTTCTCATTATATATTTAATACTGACATCATATTACGCATGTTTTCTGACCATAATAGTATGAAACTAGAAATCAGCAAGAGGAGAAAAGCTGGAAAATTCACGAATATGTGGAAATTAAACTACACACTCCTGAACAACCAATGGGTCAAAGAAGACAGCAAAAGGGAAATAAAAAAATATACTGAGACAAATGAAAATGGAAACACAACATACCAAAACTTATGGGATACACCAAAAGCGCTGCTAAAAGAGAATTTTATGGTGATAAAAGCCTACATTATGAAAAAAGAATGATCTCAAATAAACAATCTAACTTTGCACCTCAAGGAACTAGAAAAAGAACAAACTAAGCCCAAAGTTAGTAGAAGGTAGGAAATAATAATGATCAGAGCAGATATAAATAAAATAGAGACTAGAAAGCCAATAGAAAAGATTAAGAAAATTAAGTTTTTTTAAATAAAATTGTCAAACCTTTAACTAGACTAAAAAAAAGAGAAGACAAATAAAATCATAAATGAAAAGGAGACATTACAACTGACACCACAGAAATACAAAGGATCATAAAAGACTACTATGAACAATTATATGATAACAAATTGGATAACCTAGAAGAAATGGATAAATTTCTAGAAACATACAACCTACCAAGGCTGAATCATGAAGAAATACAAAATCTAAACACACCAATTATGAGTAAGATTGAATCAGTAGTAAAAAATCTCCCAAAAAAGAAAAGTTCAGGACCAGATGGCTGGTAAAATATACCAAACATTTGAAGAAGAACTAATATCAATTTTTCTCAAACTCTCCCAAAATATTGAAGAGGAAGGAACTCTTCCAAACTCATTTTACTAGGTCAGTATTACCCTGGTACCAAAGCCAAACAAGGACACTATAAGAAAGAAAACTTCAGGCCAATATCCCTGATGAACACAGAAGCAACATTTCCTAACAAAATATTAGCAAACCAAATTCAACAGCACATTAAACAACACACCATGATCAAGTAGGATTAATCCCTGGAAAGCAAGGATGATTCAACATACAGAAATCAATCAAAGTGTTATACCACATTAACAAAATCAAGAATAAAAATCACATGAGCATCTCAATAGATACAGAAAAAGCATTTGACAAAATTCACCATCCTTTCATTATAAAAACTCTCAACAAATTAGGTACAGAAGGAGTGTATCTCAATATGAAAAAGGCCATATATGACAAGCCCACAGCTAACATAATATTCAGTGGTGAAAAGCTGAAAGCTTTTCATCTAAGACCAGGAACAAGACAAGGGTGCACACTCTCACCACTTTTATTCAATATAGTACTGGAAGTCCTAGCCAGAACAATTAGACAAGAAAAAGAAATAAAAGGCACAACTAGGGGCTTCCCTGGTGGCGTAGTGGTTAGGAATCCACCTGCCAATTCAGGGGACATGGGTTTGAGCCCTGATCCAGGAAGATCCCACATGCCGTGGAGCAACTGAGCCTGTGTGCTGCAAATACTGAGCCTGCGCTCTAGAGCCCGTGAGCCACAACTATTGAGCTCGCGAGCCACAACTACTGAAGCCCACGTGCCTAGAGCCTGTGCTCTGCAACAAGAGAAGCCACCGCAATGAGAAGCCTGCACATCACAACGAAGAGTAGCCCCCGATCACTGCAGCTAGAGAAAGCCTGCGCGCAGCAACGAAGACCCAACGCAGCCAAAAATAAATAAATTTATTTAAAAAAAGGCACAACTAAAAGGAAGAACTAAAATTGTCTCTTTTTGCAGATGACACAATTTTATATATAGGAGATGCCGAAGACTCCACCAAAACACTGTTAGAACTGATAAATGAATTCAGTAAGTTACAGGATATGAAATCAACTTACAAAAATCAGTTGCATTTCTATACACTAACAAACTGTCCAAAGATGAAATTAAGAAAAAGAATCCCATTTTCAATAGCATCAAAAAGAATAAAATAGTTAGGAATAAATTTAACCAAGGAGGTGAAAGATCTGTACACTGAAAACTATAAAACATTGATGAAAGAAATTAAAGAAGACATAAATAAATGGAAGGATATCCCGTGTTCATGAATTGGAGGAATTAATATGTTAAAATGGCCATACTACCCAAAGCAATATATAGATTCAATGTGATCCCTACCAAAATTCCAATGGCATTTTTCACAGAAATAGAAAAAAAATCTGAAAATTCATATGGACCCACAAAAGGCCCTGAATAGCTAAAGCAATCATGAACAAGAAGAGCAGAGCTGGAGGCATCAGACTTCCTGCTTTCAAATTATATTTCAAAGCTATAGTAATCAAAACAGTATGGTATTGGCATAAAAACAGATATATAGACCAATGGAATAGAATCAGGAGCCCAGAAATGA
Organism: Balaenoptera ricei; assembly: GCF_028023285.1. Classification (NCBI taxonomy): domain Eukaryota; kingdom Metazoa; phylum Chordata; class Mammalia; order Artiodactyla; family Balaenopteridae; genus Balaenoptera; species Balaenoptera ricei. Next base: position 17,640,902 of record NC_082660.1, read on the forward strand.
ACCCATGCATATACAGTCAACTAATATTTCACAGTGGAACCAAGAATACTTAATGTGGAAAAGATAGTTTCTTCAATAAATGGTGCCGGGAAAACTGGATAATTACATGTAAAAGAGGGAAGTTGGACTCCTGTCTTGTACCACTCACAAAATTTAACTTGAAATAAATTAAAGACTTAAATGTAAGACCTGAAACTGTAAAACTTCTAGGAAAAAAACAAGGTAAAATTCCTTGACATTGGTCTTGGCAATGATTTTTTGGCTGTTACACCAAAAGCACAAGTGACAAAAGCAAAAATAAATAAGTAGGAGCACATCAAACTATAAAGCTTCCACACAACAAAAGAAACAATTTTAAACATGAAAAAGCAACTAACAGAATAGGAAAAAATATTTGCAAACCATCTATCTGATAAGGGGTTAATATTCGCAATGTATAAGGAACTCATACAACTCAGTAGCAAAAAACAAAGAGTCTAATTAAAAAATGGGCAAAGGACTTGAACTGACATTTTTCCAAAGAAGACATACAAATGGCCAATAGGTACATGAAAAGTTGCTAAACATCACTAATCATCAGGGAAATGAAAATTAAAACCACAATGAGATATCACCTCATACCTGTTAGGAAGGCTATTATCAAAAAGTCAAAAGATAACAAGTGCTCCTGAGGATGTGTCCAAAGGAAATAAAATCCCTATCTTCAAGAGATATTTGCACTCCCATGTTCATTGTAGCATTATTCACAAATAGGCAAGATATGGAAACAACCTAAATGTCTGTCAACAAATGAATGGATAAAGGAAGTGTGATACACACACACACACACACACACACACACACACACACACACTCATCCTGCCATTTGTGACAATATGCATGAACCTGTAGGACATTATGATAAGCGAAATAAGGCAGACAAAGAAAGACAAATATTGTATGGAATTTTAAAAAGATTCATAGTACAGACAGTAGAATGGTGGTTACCAGAGGATGGGTCATGTGGGAAAAGGGGAGATTTTTTAAAAAGAAAAAAGAAAGTAGATGTAAAATGGTGATTGCCAGGAGCTGTGGAGAAGGAGTCATGGGGAGCTATTATTTAATGGGTATAGAGTTTCATTTTTGTAAGATGCAAAGAGTTCTGGAGATGGATTTTGGTGATGGTTGCATGACAGTATGAATGCACTTAATACCACTGAACCATACATTTTAAAATGGTTAATATAGTAAGTTTTATATTACATGTATTTTGCCACAATAAGAAAAGGGTAAACTGTTAATGGGTCAGCTCTCACAAAAATTTAAACCAAGCTTCAAATTGGCTCAATCTCAGACAAAATTAAGACAATTTGCCCCTACCCTAACTTCCTGCCAGAAGCAAAAGGAGGTCATCTCTGGAGGAAGATAACATTTTCAAAGCCTCAAAATATCTTCTACTATTTAAAAAATACAATGTTCATGTAAATCAACTACACTCCAATAAAAATTTAAAAATAAAATAAAAATAAAAGCATATAAAAATACAATGTTCAGTGTTCAATTAGTAAAACTGCAACTAAGTATGACAAAAGGCAACAATTTATTAAAAAATAAAAAGGTAAAAAAACAGGAAATAGAAACAGACATATTAGAGGTCCAGATATTGAGTTATTAGCCATATACTTTAAAATAACTAATTAATATGTTCAGTAAATTACATGACAAGAAGAGGAATTTCAGCAGAAAACTGGAAGCTGTAAAAATCAATCAAATTTTAAAACTGGAAAATAGAAACACTGAAATTAAGAACTCAGGAGATGGGATTTACACAATAGACTTATAATTTGTTGAATTTTATGTATTCGTTCCAGCTCAGAAATGTTAATATACACAGAGGTTAAAACAACTTTCATTGTTTTAGTTCAACTGAGAGAATCCTATTTTAGAGTGAAGCCTCTGAGTGTTAATTTCCCATCTTTTGAACATTGAAGGTAATTGTGTTAATGCAGCTCTCCTTGAGTAGAATAATAAAATGTATAGTCATAAACACATTTACAAATTACTATGTTCTTTATCAAGGCTTCAGAGGTTTATCTTCTCTGTCTGATGTTTTGCAGTTGGTTTCAGCCCAGAAATTTGAATTTCTTCACACAATGCCACCGCAATGATAACTCTTCATGATTGCTGGATTCATTTGGCAAGAAGACAGAAATTGCACTTGGTAACACTAATTGATAAGGAAGGTAAGTGTGAGCTCCGAACCTTGAAATCAGAATTTTTTTTAATAAAGGAATTTAGCTTTACAAACCTTGAAGAAGCACAGTTTTCTACAGTTACCTTTTAAATCCATTCAGCTATTCTATTAATCTCTTTCCTAATTTAAAAACTAGAACTCATGAATGATTTTTAAATCAAAGGTATGTCCAATTCCTAGAATCTTCAGGTTCAGAATTAATTTTATCTATTAAACCAGTCTTGTAGACATACCATCCTCTCCACTTTTCTCCAAATAATGTCCCTAGTTCACATTTTCTAATGCCAGCTAGCTGAATCAGTTGATTGTAGGTGACACACTCTATTAGAGGCTTAAAATCTGATTGAAGATTATGTACTATATTTGAGGCACATCTTATTTAGACCTCAAAACAAACCTGAAAATTAAATATTATTGTCCTCATTTTGAGGATGGGGAAATGGAGAGTTTCCAGACCTTCTTATCATTCCCAATGGCACCTAGCTAATAAGAGATAAACCTGGGATTCAAACCTGCATGGGAATAGTTAAATCCTACCCCTGTGCTTGAATGCCCATTTCTACTCCAACGTCAGTTAATCACTGGAAACATTTTTCCTCCTGAGGTCTATATTTCTTAGAGAACTTTAGGTTCCCTTTTATAATGATGGACGTAATCCTAAAGAATATAGTTCTGCAGGCCATGTTTTCAATTTAAAAACCATTTTTGGTCTAGAAAGCCGATTTGAATGACTGTGTTGCTTTTCTAATGGTTTACAATAATTGTAGAGAAATCATTCAGTTCAGAGCTGGGCAAGTTTCATTGCCTCAGGTGTATAACTTTACATTAGGGGCTTAGTAGGCTGACAGGGAGGACAGAAACCTGTTAGTCAAAGAATACATTCAATCACTGTCCTCAAGGAAATTGCAATAGAGTAGACAGAAGGCAATTTTCAAAATACATACATAAAAACACAGAAACACAGATTTAAACACGCAACCAACGATCATTTTTAAGTCCAGTTTATATCTTTACCTTGGGGAAGCTTGGGGTTCTCGAGGTATAACATAGAGGCACAATCTACATGAGGTTTCCTAAGCATGAAAATCACAAGGGGGTTTTGTTAGCCACATCTCTACACACACCCAGCATATATTTAGATCAAGAAATTCCCCAGGAGGCAGTAACTGACATGTTGTTCCTGCAGAGAGACTCTTGGGAATATCTAAGGAATGTGTTCTACTCACAATGCCCAGGCATTTGCTGCTTAGGGACAACTCTGGTTTCTTCCTGAGTAGGGCCGTTGCTGAAAGCTTCCTCAACATTAAACTGTGCATTCTTTAATTTCCTCAAAAGAAGACACTGCAGAAATCAAAGTGTGACTTGAACTTGGAGATGTTTTTTTTTAAAGAACAGTAATAGACCTTGGCAACATTGCCCAGGGGCAGTGGCCTGGATTACATCCTGAGATAGTCATCCCAGAAGAAACAGCTATGGAGGAGGTGTGCAGGACATGTAAAAAGTGTGAAATAGGTAAGCCTGATAGAATCAGGGTCCCTGTAACCTAGGAGGGGAATAGAATGTAATAAAAACCTTTATTATTTGGGTCTTAGACTTTTCAGCAGCTGAGGCTAGAGGAAGAAGACATAAATAGACTTTTTGGGAAATGGATAGAACTGTTCAGGAAAAAAACTTTCTGGACAGGATGGGCCCTCAAATATAGCACTGCAGACACACAAAAAAGAAAGATCTTGCTTCATATACTGACATCCTGTGCAGAAGTTCAGAAAAAGAGAACTAGAGGCCAGGGGCAGGAAGAAAGAAGACTTTATTGCAGCAAAGAGCAGCCAGCTAATGAGGCACTTCCACGGGGGCAGGCTGGATGCAACTACCTGATGTTTGCATTCATTCAAAGAGCCTCAAAAGAACCATTGGCAGTTTTAAGGTGTAAATGACGATAGGTAAGAAGAGATCAGAGGCAGGAGATAGACAAGGAGATCCCTCTCTGATAATTGCTGTGTCTTGTCTATTAAATTCCAAATAACTACAAATTTGGAACTAGAATCTTCAGGTTCAGAACTAATTTTATCTATTAAATCAGTCTTGTCAACATAATTTCAAAATCATACCATCCTCTCCATTTTCCCCAATATAATGACTTTAGTTCAGTTACTAATGTCAAGAGAAAAATATGTTTTCAATTTTAATTAAACAGTAAAAAACTATAAAACTTCCACTTCAGGCCATTACAGAGTAGCTGATCCTTGACTTACTTTCCTGTCAATGGCAGATAAACATTAGACAAAATATTGTGTGGCAACTATTTTCAGGCAATGAATAATAGGCCATGCAATACCGTAATCCTTGAGAGAAAGAAAATACACAAGATGAACCCCACAATCATCCCAGCTTTTTGCCTAAGAATACTTTCTTGCCTCATACTGGAAGGTGGAGCCCAAGCAGAACATCTTCCTTAAAGAGCCAGAAACTGGGGTTCTGGGCTGCTGAACAGACTGAAATGTGTGGGACTGAATACCAGAGAAAATGGAGCTTTTAAGAAGGGTGACATCAGAAGTTTACATGGCCGTAGGTTCTGGGCTGGGCTGCACATGGGCAGGGCTTTAGTCCACTAGGCTTATCAGAGACTGTATGTTATTGGGTTGATTGCTAAATGGAGATACCAGAGGTTATGCACTGCTAAAAGACAGTGGAATTCTGGCCTAGCCAGAGAGGAGAGATCCCACTGAGCACCTCAGGCATTCAGTTGAGAAGCCCACACCTCAAGAGAAAGGACCATTTCCTAGAATAAGGGACAGGAAGTTAAGACCCACTCTAACAGAATAAAACTAAGTCCAACAGGACCTAGAGATTCCACTAGTAATTAAAGAGATTTTCAGAACAACACTCAATGCCCTTTAAAATAAGATGATGTAATCTAGACTCTATATAATTTATCATTTACAATATCCAGCATACAACCCTCCCGCCCCCCCGCCGCCAAACCTCCTCAGGCATATATATAGTAAGTAGAGGCCAGGGATGCTGCTAAACATCCTACAATGCACAGGACCACCCCCACAACAGAAAATTATTTGACCCAAAATGTCAATAGTGCTGAGGTTGAGAAATCCTGCTCTAAAACAAGCACTCAAAAAAATGCAAAGAGGTATTATACAGGAATTAAAATGGAATTATAAAAGATATTTGTTAATCCAAAAGAAGTCAGAAAGGGAGGAATAGAGAAACAAAAAGCAGGTTGGACAATTAGAAAACAAATAGCAAGATGGTAGGCTCATCCAAACCTCATCAATAATTAGGTCATATGCAAACAGCAACTCAAGTTGTGTCACAGATGTGAACGCAAAAGCTAAAACAATAAAATGTCTAGAAAAATGCTACTAGGGAATATTTTGTTATCTAAGGATAGGCAAAGATTTTTAAATAGGGCACAGAAATCAATGAATATAAAAAAATTGATAGAATTCATCAAAATGTAAAACTTCTGCTTATTAAAGTAGACAGTTGAGACAATGTAAAGGCGAGCCAGAGACTGGCAGAAAGTATTCACAATACAGATATCTGACAAAGGGATTGCAGGAAAGGTATACAAAGAATGCTTTTAATGTAACAATATAAAGGCAATCAACTCAGTTAAAATGGTGAAAATACTTGAACAAACACTTAAGATAGGAAGATACACAAATGCCCAATAAGCACAGAGGAAAGTGCTCAAATTTATTAATTATCAAAGAAATAGAAACCAAAACCACAATGAGCGATTCAAATCACAAGTCAACCACTAGAATGACTAAAATTAAAATGACTGACAACACCAAATTTTGTTGAGGATATGGAGCAACTCATATATTGCTGGTGAAGTGGAAAATGATACAATCACTTTTTGGAGGGCTGTTTAATAAACTTTCATACTATACATCTACTATGTGACCCAGCAATCCCACTCCCAGTCGTAACTGACAGAAATGAAAACATAACTCCACAAAAACGTTTGTGCAAAAATGTTTATAGCTGCTTTATTCATCAAGGCCTCAAACTGGAAATACTTCCAGTTGGTGATATCATCATACAATGGAATATTCCTCAGCAATAAAAAATAGTGAACTACTAATACATAAAACAGCATGAATGAATCTCAAAACCATTATGTTGAGTGAAAAAAGAATACATACTTTATGTTGCTAACAGATAAAATTAATCAATAATGATAAAAATTAGAACAGTGCTTGTCTATGGGAATGTGGAAATTGATTGAAAGGGGGCATAAGGGAATTTTCTAAAGTGATGGAAATGTTCTGTAGTTTGATTGAGGCATTGGTTACATGGGTGTGTACATTTGTCAAAACTAATCAAATTGCACCATTAATATATGTGCATTTCACTGTATGTAAATTTTACCCCAATTTAAAAAAATCTCTAAGGGAAAATTATTTTGGGGCCAGATAATGATCAATCTTGCAAGCCAGGTTAACGACTTTAGACTTTATTCTGCATGCAACAGGCCTTCAATAGAGATTTTTACCCAGGCACTGAATATATTTATTTTTTAAGGAACACATTTCTGATAAATGTGTAAAAGACAGATTGGAGAGGGGAGTGTCTGGAGGCTATTGCAAGTCCAGGCAGTAAGTGATGGGGCATGAAACTAGGGCAGTGGAAGTGGGTGTGAGGAAGTTAACAGATGAAAGAAACATCCAAGAGTCAGTATCACTGGAAATGTGTGGTGGGGTTGAAGAGAGATAAGGAGGAGTTGAAGATGGCTGCCATTTGCCAAGGTGAAGACCATAAGTGTGTTTTTATTGGGAAAGAGAATGAAGGGTCCAGGGGGCAGGAAATAGGTTCAGTTATAGATGAGGTCAAGCTGCCTGCAGGAAAACTGTGCAGAGTTTTCCAATCAGCACTTGGAGGTATGGATATGGAACACAGTAGAGTGACCAGGACTGGAATCAGAGCTGGAGATGATTAGGTGGCCTGAGAAAATAAGCAGAGTGGGAGAACAAAAATGTGCTAAAGGCAGTGCAACACCTGGGAACTCAGAACTGATAACTTGTACCAAGCTTGAGAGTTCAGAGAAAATGTGTAAAGCTTCTAAACACTAAAAATATGACCTGCTCCCTTTCACAAATGCCCTCCTGTCTTAGTCCTACAGACTTGCCTGCTACTTATCACTGATAACACATAAGAGGGACAAAGGAGGGTAGGGTTTGATGATAACTAATTGGTGCCAATTTTCAACATCCTGTCAGGAGCCACCTTTGGCTTGAAGGAATGTAGTAGAGATCACAATACAGGGCAGTAAAAGTGGCACATTTAACCAACTTTGGGAGCTTGAAGCTGAGAGTTGCAGAATGCTAAGTGGCAGGTAGCATTCTGTAACTCTTGTATTTTAGTGATACGCTATTAGTCATTTGAATATCAGGTAAAAACCCACATAAAAATTTTCCTGCTTCTCTTTCAACTGATAGTCGTGGCAGCAGTTGGTGTTAGTGAGTCCTTAAAGTGGCATTCATGGTGGCAATGGCTGAATGTGTCCCTGAGCTCCCCAAGGCTTTCAGGCAGCCCCCCTCCCCACAGATTTGGGTTGAAGCAGCATCTAACAGACAGAACACACAGAACAGCTAACTTTAAGATAAAACGAGGGAAGAGGCTCCAGTGAAGCTTAAAGAGAAGAGATTGGAGAAAAACGAGGAATGAAGAAAGAAGAGATGCCAAGGGCTAGGAAAGAACATCAATAACGAGTGTGCTCAGCAATACTGAATGCTGCCAAGAGGTCAGGAGGATGAATACTTGGAAGTGGCTATTAGATTCGGAAATGGGGATGTCATTAGAGAGAATTAAGGATCATTTCCCACAGAGTTATGGAAGCCACACTGCAGGGAGCTGAAAAGTAGAAGGATAGATAAAATGTAGGCATCAAATACACCTCTTACTTTGAAATAAGAATGGGTGGGTGGGTGGGGCAGTAGCTTGCGGAAGAACCAGAACTTGGAAAGATTTATTTAGGAAATGAAAACTTAAGCATGTTTGACGGATAAAGGAAAGGGTCAAGTGGAAAAGAAGACAGAAACTGAAGAAAGGATAAATAGAAATGAGTGAGGCAGGAAGCAGAAGAAAGAATACGAAAGCCAACATACAACCTGCCCCCAACATTCCAGGCACATTATGGATCAATACAAGTGGAAGCTCTTTTTCTTAGCAAGCTTTCCAACTTCCCTACCCTCCTTTTTTCTCTCTAGGCTACACTTACAACGGCCTGCTGCTCAGTTACACCTGAGTGGGCCACATTCACTCCCAAACTCAACATACTCATAAATCAACAATTTGTTCTTTCCGAAACTTATTTTCTCTCATCTTTTCATATTTCATCTAACTACACCCTTCTCCCTACACTGGTTAATAAGGCCCTGCATCTGTATATGGCATACCAGGAGTATTCAAGGCTAATGAGAAGATACTGGACTTGAGTTAGATCATAAGCATCCCACAACTCATAGGCCCTCTGATTCATCCGCTTGGCCTCTACCCACTCCCAAGGAGCCTATTTCCAACAGCCTGGAGCCCAGATCCTCTCCTATCCTCTTCATAATCAATGCAGACTCAGCTTAACCCTCCAAAAGCTGGAATCTTCCCCATTAACTTGAGCTGTCTTGAAAATGCAATCCATCTGGATCTTGGTTGATGCCTGGGTGCCCATCCCATCCCCCAGTGGAATGATTAACTTGGCAGAATTATGGATAGCTACATCCACATAGCTCTTTATCTCTCTTATCCTTGGTCACCTCCCCAATATATGAAGCCTTAAGTCTTCTGACCATCCTCTGCCCCATTCACATTTCGAGAATTTTCTGTGCCTTCTCACATCTATTCCAAACTCCCACTGATCCTCACCCTCCAAAAACTTTCCCCTTAGCCTTCAGGAATTCGCTTTTCTATGGTTATGTCGACTAAGAAAAATATGCACCACCTAAAAGTTGAGAGTTATGTTTTATTCGGTGGGCATACTGAGGACTTCAAGCCCAGGAGGCAGCATCTCAAGTAAACCCTAGAAAAGTGCTCCAAGGAGGCGAGCAGGGAGCTAGGATATATAGGAGCTTTGCAACGAAGAGCAGGTAGTAGGAACAAAAGATTACTGTTAGTAAATGAAAACTAGGTACCTCAAGTTAAGGAATTTAGGGCTTTTCTTTGTATGGGAAGATGCAAGAGTCTGGGCTCACTGAAACCATTCCTTTGATATGCGCCTCAGCTATCTGGGGCCAGTATCCTGTGTTTTCACATCCTGAGTTCCCTCAGGGCTTACCATAGGGAGTGGCTGCAGTCTGATGGCTGCTAGATGGCAGGTATTCTTTGTTTCCTTCCTGAATTCCCTCAGGGCTCACCAGCTCACCACTGATGACTGTGACATCCTTTGCTTAACTGATACAGCAGGCAATATTTTATTTCTCAGTTACAACCTTCCCATAATCACATCCTCTTCTTAGAGATTCCCTCCATCTCCTTGTTGAAACTGAGAGCAAGGGATCTCCCATAAAACTCAGCTTCACCAAAAACCCTCTCAAGTGGGGGTTACTCTTTTTCCCACACCTCTTCAGTTTCCCCTGCTGCTTTCAGGACATTGTTTTTCCATCTTCTTGGAGAAAAACACCCCATTGATGTTCACGCCATCGGCTCATTATGGAATACTGAATGAAATTCAGCCTTGTTTTCAGTTATTCTGTATACCTACTTATTTATTTTACATAGAAAATAACACAAGGACTCTTTAGACATGTTCCTAGCTCTAAGAGAATCTGCATAGACTTTTTTTTTCTAAAAAATTTTTTGATATCTGTATTTCAGTGTAATTTCTTTTTTTGTTAACATCTTTATTGGAGTATAATTGCTTTACAATGGTGTGTTAGTTTCTGCTTTATAACAAAGTGAATCAGTTATACATATACATATGTCCCATTATCTCTTCCCTCTTGCATCTCCCTCCCTCCCACCCTCCCTATCCCACCCCTCTAGGTGGTCACAAAGCACCAAGCTGATCTCCCTGGGCTATGCGGCTGCTTCCCACTAGCTATCTATTTTATGTTTGGTAGTGTATATATGTCCATGCCACTCTCTCACTTTGTCCCAGCTTACCCTTCCCCCTCCCCGTATCCTCAAGTCCATTCTCTAGTAGGTCTGCATCTTTATTCCCATCTTGCCCCTAGGTTCTTCTGACCATTTTTTTTCTTTTTTTTTTTTAGATTCCATATATATGTGTTAGCATACTGTATTTATTTTTCTCTTTCTGACTTACTTCACTCTGTATGACAGTCTCTAGGTCCATCTACCTCACTACAAATAACTCAGTTTCGTTCCTTTTTATGGCTGAGTAATACTCCATTGTATATATGTGCCACATCTTCTTTATCCATTCATCTGTTGATGGACACTTAGGTTGCTTCCATGTCCTGGCTATTGTAAACAGGGCTGCAATGAACATTTTGGTACATGACTCTTTTTGAATTATGGTTTTCTCAGGGTATATGCCCAGTAGTGGGATTGCTGGGTCGTATGGTAGTTCTATTTTTAGTTTTGTTTTTTTTTTAACATCTTTATTGGAGTATAATTGCTTTACAATGGTGTGTTAGTTTCTGCTTTATATTTTTAGTTTTTTAAGGAACCTCCATACTGTTCTCCATAGTGGCTGTATCAATTTACATTCCCACCAACAGTGCAAGAGGGTTTCCTTTTCTCCACACCCTCTCCAGCATTTATTGTTTGTAGATTTTTTGATGATGGCCATTCTGACCAGTGTGAGATGATATCTCATTGTAGTTTTGATTTGCATTTCTCTACTGATTAGTGATGCTGAGCATCCTTTCATGTGTTTGTTGGCAATCTGTATATCTTCTTTGGAGAAATGTCTATTTAGGTCTTCTGCCCATTTTTGGATTGGGTTGTTTGGTTTTTTGATATTGAGCTGCTTGAGTTGTTTGTATGCTTTGGAGATTAATCCTTTGTCAGTTGCTTCATTTGCAAATATTTTCTCCCATTCTGAGGACTGTCTTTTCACCTTGTTTATGGTTTCCTTTGCTGTGCAAAAGCTTTTAAGTTTCATTAGGTGCCATTCGTTTATTTTTGTTTTTATTTCCATTTCTCTAGGAGCTGGGTCAAAAAGGATCTTGCTGTGATTTATGTCATACAGTGTTCTGCCTATGTTTTCCTCTAAGAGTTTGATAGTGTCTGGCCTTACATGTAGGTCTTTAATTCATTTTGAGTTTATTTTTGTGTATGGTGTTAGGGAGTGTTCTAATTTCATTCTTTTACATGTAGCTGTCCAGTTTTCCCAGCACCACTTACTGAAGAGGCTGTCTTTTCTCCACTGTATATGCTTGCCTCCTTTATCAAAGGGAAGGTGACCATATGTGCGTGGGTTTATCTCTGGGCTTTCTATACTGTTCCATGGATCTATGTTTCTGTTTTTGTGCCAGTACCATACTGTCTTGATTACTGGAGCTTTGTGGTATAGTCTGAAGTCCGGGAGCCTGATTCCTCCAGCTCCGTTTTTCTTTCTCAAGTTTGCTTTGGCTATTCGGGGTCTTTTGTGTTTCCATACAAATTGTGAAATATTTTGTTCTAGTTCTGTGAAAAATGCCATTGGTAGTTTGATACGGATTGCATTGAATCTGTAGATTGCTTTGGGTAGTAGAGTCATTTTCACAATGTTGATTCTTCCAATCCAAGAACATGGTATATCTCTCCATCTATTTGTATCATCTTTAATTTCTTTCATCAGTGTCTTATAATTTTCTGCATACAGGTCTTTTGTCTCCTTAGGTAGGTTTATTCCTAGATATTTTATTCTTTTTGTTGTAATGGTAAATGGGAGTGTTTTCTTAATTTCACTTTCAGATTTTTCATCATTAGTGTATAGGAATGCAAGAGATTTCTGTGCATTAATTTTGTATCCTGCTACTTTACCAAATTCATTGATTAGCTCTAGTAGTTTTCTGGTAGCATCTTTAGGATTCTCTATGTTTAGTATCATGTCATCTGCAAACAGTGACAGCTTTACTTCTTCTTTTCCGATTTGGATTCCTTTTATTTCTTTTTCTTCTCTGATTGCTGTGGTTAAAACTTCCAAAACTATGTTGAATAATAGTGGTGAGAGTGGGCAACCTTGTCTTGTTCCTGATCTTAGTGGAAATGGTTTCAGTTTTTCACCATTGAGGATGATGTTGGCTGTGGGTTTGTCATATATGGCCTTTATTATGTTGAGGAAAGTTCCCTGTATGCCTACTTTCTGGAGGGTTTTTATCATAAATGGGTGTTGAATTTTTCGAAAGCTTTCTCTGCATCTATTGAGATGATCATATTGTTTTTCTCCTTCAATTTGTTAATATGGTGTATCACGTTGATTGATTTGCATATATTGAAGAATCCTTGCATTCCTGGGATAAACCCCACTTGATCATAGTGTATGATCCTTTTAATGTGCTGTTGGAAGAATCTGCATAGACTTTTATACTGGCTAAGTAAATAAAGCTAGATCAGTGCAGTCATAGTAAGCAGGTTGATTATTCCGAGGATGATGAGTAAATTCAACCTGCAGTGGTTATTCAATGTTAAATGTACCTTCCATAGTTCACAGCAATTCAACCTCCCGAGTTCACAACCTTGAGGGAACAAATCCTGCTTTCTATGCAAACATCTTAACAAATGTAGTTTTTGATAATAAACATTGATTGTCTCAAGGTTACAAGTCAACAGTTCTTAGAACTATTTTTTTTAAATCTCTCAGTGTTATAGGAAACTTCTCTGCCTTTTTTAGTAATTAGAACGAGACAGAAATTTAAATTCATGATGAGAATATATTGCATAAATATCGATTTGACTCAAATTTTATGCTAGCTGGTATGTAACTCTTCCCCAGCCTTTATTCTTCTCTGTCTAAATAAAAGCTAATGGCTCACTTAGTGCATTGTCTGCACAAACTACTTGTGTCCACAGCTTTTTTATTTAAAGTTTTCCATTATGAACTTTGAGCCCATGTATAATTTTATACAGGCTGAATCAAGTTAATGTAATAATTATTCTTTTTAATTTCCAAAGGCTAAACCACTCTTTTCCTTTCCTCATTGCTATTATCTACCAAACTCCTGGTCCTCCTTTTAATCCTTTTAAGATATTAATACAATTATGACTGATTTCCTGTGTACCCAAGTATCTGCCATTATCCTGAATACTACATCAGCCACAAACATGCAGTGTTACAGGCTGAACTGTGTTCACCCCAAATTCATGTTAAAGTCTTAACCCCTAGTACCTCACAATGTGACTGTATTTGAAAATAGCATCTTTAAAGAGGTAATTAAGGTTAAATGAGGTCATTATGGTGAACCCTAATCCAATATGACTGGTATCCTTATAATAAGAGGAGAGTAGGACACAGACATACATAGAGAGCAAATCATGTGAAGACACAGAGAGAAGATGGCCATTTACAAGCCAAGGAGCAAAGCCTCAGCAGAAGCCAATCCTTGTTACACCTTCATCTCAGACTTCTAGCTTCCAGGACTGTGAAAAAATATATTCTGTCATTTAAGCCATATGGTGTTTGGTATTTTGTACACACAGTATTTACTATGTGCCGGGCATGCTTCTAAGTGATTTACCTCTATTAACTCATTTAATCCTCACAGCATCTGTATGAAATGGGCACATGAGGAAAATGAGCTACAGGGAAATGAAATAATTCCCTAAGCTTACACAGTTTAGCAGAGACAGAAGCCAGGTTGTCCGATTCCAGTAAAGAAGCTATTAACAATGATTCTTGGATCCTGCAAAGCACTGGGTATGCCCTTAGCCTTTATTTAGATGGAGAAGCATAAATGTTAGAGACTATTTACCTAAGTTACCCACTGTATTCTACTCTGTTGAGTGACCTCAATATCCATGTGGATGTTTAGCCCCTCAATTTCATGACCTTAAGTCCACCTCTGGCTACTGTCCTATTACTCTTCTCCCATCCAGGACCAAAGAGCTTTAAAAGTTATCCTCACTAGAATGTCTCTGTTTACTTCAGTGTTACTCCTTAGTCCACTGCAATATGGTTCCTATGCCTACCATATCTCTAAAGCAGCCAATACTAAGGTTATTTGCCATCTCCTTTTCGTTAAATACAACGAAAGCTTTCATTTTATTTGTTTTCATAATTTTGAATAGGTAATACACACATATGAAACGATATTTAAATGTTCAGAAGTGGGGCGGTGGGGGCTTCCCTGGCAGTCCAGTGGTTGAGACTCCATGCCTCCACTGCAGGGGGCGCGGGTTCCATCCCTGGTTGGGGAACTAAGATCCCACGTGCCGTGTGGCACAGCCAAAAGATAAAAATAAAGTTCAAAAGGATAAAATGGCTACCAAATGTAAAATAGATAGCTAGTGGGAAGCAGCCGCATAGCACAGGGAGATCAGCTCGGTGCTTTGTGACCACCTAGAGGGGTGGGATAGGGAGGGTGGGAGGGAGGGAGACGCAAGAGGGAAGAGATATGGGAACATATGTATATGTATAACTGATTCACTTTGTTATAAAGCAGAAACTAACACACCATTGTAAAGCAATTATACTCCAATAAAGATGTTAAAAAAAAAAAGATAAAATGAAAAGGAAGTCTCTCTAAACCCATGTTTTCCAGCTTAGTTCCCTTCTCAAGAAGCAACAGCTATCACCAGATTTATTGTGTGTTTCCTTCTAGAGATATTTTATGCAAAAATTAGTAAAACAGTCTTTATTTTTTGAAAAAAATAATAAATTGGAGCATACTAAAATCACTGTTGTGCTCCTTGATGTTTTCACATAATGACAGATCTTAGAGATCTTTCCACATTGATACATACAGAGCTCACTCGTTCCTTTGAACAACTGCATTCCCCCTTCTTTTTGCTGTGTCTTGAATATTTCCTTAAAACTTTTTTGCTTTAAGCAACAAGCACTTTTGAGATTAAGGAGAAAATGAGGGATTCCTAGGAAGTGAGTGTTATGTAGCTCTAGGTGAGTCATTGTTCTGTAGTAAAGGAGGAGGAGAGTCTCGAAGCTTATTACAGGCTGTTGAGGGTGGCAGTAGATGAAGATGACAACAAAATTCCTCTTCCCTTTTGCATTTGTGAGAAAAGGAACATATTATGATATGGTATGGCACATAAATTTGAAATAATTTAATTCTTGAGCACGGATTTGCTAAAGAGCTCAGAATATACATTTACTAATTATCATATTATGTCATATGGTTTCACAATGTTATATGTTAAGGATATGTTTCAAACAGTAGTTTCCCTGCATTGTTTCTGAACACTACAGGTTCTGTGATTAATAGTCAAAGCTGAAAAGGAAAAGGAAAATATTGTTCTTAAAGTCTCTTATGAGATTTTGAGACTAGAAGCTTACATTTTGTTCGCCTGTGATCAAAGCAGTATTAGATTGAAAACTATCTGGCTGAATACAGATCATTAGTACAGTTTTTGGAATTTATTTTATAGGTTAGGGCTCTAAAGGTTACTATTTATGCTGCTGTTATATTTTCTTAGATACCAGAATGACCAAAATTTGGATAAGTTTTCATAAGAAGTAATATCCCTCTAGTATAGCAATGTTCAAAGGGTCAGATTTTCAATTACCTTGATATCTAGATTGCTATATTAGATCATACGTTTTATATATTTGTGCCTTTTATAAAAATATAGTTTCTAAAATCCAAATAGCAAGGGGTTAATATTTAATGAAGTATTCATTTATCATAAATTTATATTTGAACAAGTTTTGATATCTTAATCACTAATCGTTAGTCACTGAAATCCGTTGCTTAGTTTTTATCCTGATTCTCTCTCTAAGACTGTAAAAACCAATACAAGGTGAATATTTTCTTTAAGTTAGACGACTTCCAGACCATATACATGCATTTGACTCTGCTATTTTTAGGGCTTCCAAAATGCTTGATTTGAAAAATTACTGCAAGTGAGTTTACTTCCTTTTAAAATCTTCTCACTCTGCGAGTTGGTCTTTTATAATTTGACTCTTTTATAAATAATTTTTGTATCATTCTTTCTTATTTCATGGGTATACAATCTTCTCTTATTTCTCTAGGATATTATGACAGTTTATTGAACTTCTATTTGCATAGCGTATGGGGTTGTTTTGTTTTGTTTTGTTTTTGGTCGCATTTTTT
The DNA here is from genome assembly GCF_028023285.1 of Balaenoptera ricei. NCBI lineage: Eukaryota > Metazoa > Chordata > Mammalia > Artiodactyla > Balaenopteridae > Balaenoptera > Balaenoptera ricei. Next base: position 17,657,327 of record NC_082660.1, read on the forward strand.
TCGCTTTGTTGGTTTTGGTCTCTCTCTCCCATATTCAAATTCTATTTTATTTTTTAAAATATTCTTTTATTTTTTCCTGTAAAAGTTTGGCCTTTCAGTTTTAAATTCTTAAGCTATCTGGAGCTGACTGTGGACAGTAGATCCAATTTTATTATTTTTCCATGTGGATATTAAACGTCCCTAGCATGCATGCACATCTTTTCAGCTTTATTGAAGTATAATTGATAAATTAAAATTGTATATATTTAAGATGTATAACTTGATGTTTTTACTTCCATATTCAAATTCTTTTCAGAACTGGGTATATTTTTACTGTCTACTCATTTTCAAGATGAGAGACTAAAAAGCCAATTGGGAGGAGTTCTGTTTCCAGAAATAATTTACTAGCTTGTTTCAGAACAACCAACCTGAAGAGAAGAGCTGGCAAAACTGGATGAAAAATGAGAAACATTTTTTTGAAGGCATCTGAGTCACCAAGACAGAAAGGACATGCAGAGCTAATATACCAGAGAGAAAAGAAGTCTGGAGAGGGGAAATAGAGGTTGTGGTAGTTTGGGGGACAAAAAATAGAGTTTAGGAAATGCAGTGGAAGCATAGCCCAGCTAAACACTCTTGGTCTTAAGTTCTGATCCCAAAGGGCTGCCTAAGAGTTAGGATAAGTCAGAAATAGAGCAGCTCTCACAAAGTCAGAAGTTCAACTTTGAATCCGCTGAATCTTTGATTGGATTAAAGTGATCTTTTTAGACTACCAGAAGCAAGACTAAATCCTCTCTGGAGAAATATAACATCATCTAGAGCCTCAAATTATCTCTAAATTTTTCAAACATAATGTCTAGCATTCAATGAGAAATAACCAGTCATGTACAAAACATAAATTGACCAAAGAATAATAAAAACATAAACACAAAGGAAAATTGGAAAAAGGAGTTATCAGGCATGGACATTAAAATAGCTGTGATTAATATTTTCAAGAATTTAAATGGCAACATGAATTTTAACAGGGAACTGGAAAATGTAAAATATCATCAAATGGAAATTCAAGTAATTGAAAATGAAATATCTGAAATTAAGATATGGATTTAATAGCATATTAGACACAGTTGAAAAGAGAATAATAAACTGGAAGATAGAGAAGAAAATATCTAGACTGAAGCACATAGAACAGAAGGATGAAAAATAGACAAGAGCATAAGAGACATATGGGACACAATGAAATAGTTTGACTTTTCATTGATTTCATTTTCAACCAATAAATATGATTGAAGTTCCAGGAGGAGAGAAGAGAGAAGACAGAGCACAAGTGATGTTTGAAAATGGATAAAAGGCATCAGGCTGTACATTCAAGAAACTCTAGAAGTCCAAAGCAGGAAAAGTACAAAGAAATCATATTGAGGCATATAATAGTAAAACTGCTGAAAACCAAAATCCATGAAAGCATAATGTTTGATGTGATTTAAAATATAATTAGAATTAAAATATATAACAACACAAAAGGTGGGAAAGGGGTATTTTCTGGGAAGTGGTACCACTTTTCATTAGACTTTATAAGTCAAGGATGTTGTAATTTCTAGGATAAACACTAATAGAGTATGAGATTAATGCACTGCTAAAGAGCAGTAAAAGAAAGAAAATAAAAATACTCAACATAAAAGAAGGCAAGAAAGAGAGGAAAAAACATAAGATATATGGAACATATAGGAAGCAAAAAGAAGGATTAGCCACTAAGGCTTATGTCATCATCTTTTCTGGAAGCAGGGCCTGCTTTTGGTGAAAATCTCTGATGCAACCTTATTCTTTTAAAAAGTATTTTTTAATCTCATACTATCTCTAGAACATTCGTATAGTTATATAATTATTATAGTTATTTGATGTTTATTGGTATTTTTGCCCTGAATACCCATCATATTCAGTTTTAAAGGAAAGGATTGGAAGACAGCCTTTACTTTTTAACCTTATTATTATTATTATTTTTGAAAACTGATTTACTTTAAAAGGATTCATTAGGACCCAATTGTTACCTGAAGCTGTAAGTATGCTTTTTGAGGCTTCTTCCATATAGACCAAGCATTCATAAAATAATCCCTCATATAGTCTGGATCAGGTTTATCCTATATCCTGCACTCTGACATTACCCTATAACAGAAACAGCATCTCTAGCTGAATTTATACATTTATTGTTAACCCTGTAAGAGATGTGTTTAAAATATCTCTTTCAGATTTGAAAAAAAATTCCCTTATGGTTGCAACTATTCTAGGGAAAGGAAATGTACTCAAAAGTGCCTTTCTAAGTTATACAGATGTTTTATTATAATTATGTTTTTAAAAAATGGGGTATATAGTATGCTGTCATCTGTTCTACAGTTGTTTTTCCAACATATCTATGAAACAGTGCAATTTATATTTGTAATAATGACCCTGAGGTCATTTTGAAGAAAAAAACCAAAACGTGTTATTTTGGTTTTAGTACTCAGTGTATTTTGTTGTAGGATAATTCTTTTAAAATTTATAGCCCATGAAGTGATTATTATGCCCAAACTCTTAATTCTCAAACCACACACTAGCCAGAGATTGTACTGCACAATCATTTGCAGTTATTCTTGAGGAGCTGATAATAAGGATCCTACTTTTTTTTAAACCTTGGGAATCTATCATTTAACCAATGTCATAAAAACTATCTCAGTACCTTAGGATAGGACTGATATTCAGTCAGTATTCACTAGTAGTGCTGTACTGGTTGTTAAAATAGTGAAATATTACTCTACTGGTTAGTAAATGACCATGGCTCAGAAACCAACTCTGAGCAGTTGCTCCCTCTACAACTGCTCCGGTCCCCACTGTTGCTGACATCTTTCAGGACCCTATTCCAGGGTTTATGTTATTGCAGTTGGCACATGTTTTGAGTATTGTCCCATATAAGGATATTAACATTGCTCGAGATAGACTATGAACCACCCTTAGCCACTCATGTAAGCATATATAGCAACAAGAAGCTCCAGGAGACTTCTCCCAAGGTTCCCCATCCTCTCTCAGGTTATAGATGATCATTTTCAATGTAGCTTTTTATACTAGTCTCCATTATTGATTTGGTCACACAGTTCATTTGTGACTCTAGAAGTGGTCATTTTGGTTTAGTCAGGCATCATAATTTGTGTTCTTCCAGAAGGACAAGGATTCTGGCACAAATAGCTTATTAGGGAGGTGGTCCCAGAAGACAACAATAAGGGAGTGTGGAGGTGAGACAAGGAAGGAAAGGCAGCCAATAAGGTGTGTTTTATCAAGTAAGACATCATTGTGTGGAACTAGTGGTTGATCCCATTGGAGAACTCTGGAAACCAGTGTAGAATACATACCTTACAGTTGCCTTACACCAGGGGTTAGAAATCTGGGGAATAAATACTCCAAGTCCTGTTTGTCATGGATTGAGGACTGTTCCAAAAGGTATTGATCCTCTAGCACTTCTGACCTGCTGTGCAGTAGGCAGAGCTGGCCCAAGTTGCTAGAGAAAGCACTCTGGCAAAGAGATGCAGATGCTGGTAATGGAATTCATTCAGGCAGGATTTCACTACAAGTGTAAGGCCCAACAACACCTGCTATTCTAGGCTTTAGCCAAGAGAGGCTCACAGCAAACTCCTACTGGCTCCATCACTATCACCTCAGCTTCCCTCAAAGTAATGAAGTGTGCTGAGGGCAGATGAATTTCAAGGGGCACAATTGCTCATCCAGACACATTTTCTAGGGGGTGAAGGCTTAGCAGGAGGGAAATAAATTAGCTTGCATTGGAGTAATATGTCCATAATGTTTTAAAATAATCTTCTTCTAGGTATCTCGGCAGAAGTGAATTGGGGCTGCATTTCTCTTAGGGGAAATCTCAACTGTCATATTCCTTTTGGATACCCACTTCAGTTCTTCAAAAGCACTTTCTTCCTTAGAGGAGTAGTGGTCAAGGGGACTAAGGATGCTGCCACCTGGGAAAAGTCTCAGCCATCTTTTTCTCTCTTTGAATCTCTTTACTCCTTCTTGTCTCTTTGTTGTAGGGAAGGGAGGAGGGTGAAAAGCCTGTATCTCTTCCTAGAAAAAAACTGAAGAGCATCTCCACTCTGGAAAGGTCTGGAGTCAACTGTCTACACAAGCTCACTCTAGATACTGGGGCACTCTGCTTCTGGATCTATGCTCTTGAGTTTGCCACTTTTTGATATTAGCCATCCAATTACTAAGGTTTGTGATTTGGCTAGTGTCTTTGTGGAAAATAAAGAAAAGTAAACCATTTGACCTGCTTTGACTCTAGGCCTTTGGTTGGCCTTTAGCTTAGATAAAATAATATGAATAAGAATTACTGTTATTATAATAGTGTTAGCTTATTGTGCCCTAACTCTGTGGTCCAGTGGTATGTGTTTTGCATGGATTGGTTTATTTAATTTTTACAATCACTCTCTGAAGTAGCTACTATTATTATGTCCATTTTATAGATGAGTGCTTCATTTGGTCCACCAGATCCCTCCAATGAAAAGGAAAAGCATTTTCGGCAATTACTAAGTAATCCAAGAGTGATATTTTTACACCATCCAAACATCCTGTTCCTCAATAACCCTTTACCCAATGGCTTTAACATTCTTGTACCAACTGGTTATTACATTATGGTCGCAAAAGCATGATTTTCTCTTTTCGTCAGTCCTTCTATATTTATTAGCTTACATCCTTCAGCAGAAAAGAGCATTTCCTTCTCCCTTTCTTTTCCTTGAGCATCACTTGGGCCCATGGATTTTTATTTATTCAGCATTATAATAATTTATGGCCATTATTCTTTTTGATGCTCAAATTGTCTCAAATTTACCCAGTAGGAGCTCCTTCAAGTTGGCTCTTATGTCCTTCCAATACTCTTTGAGTGCTTTCTTGCTTTCTGGCACAGCAAAATATTTCAGTCTCACTCCCATACTCTCCCTGCCCCAAGACCTATAACCAGCCATTTCTCTAAAGAACCCTGTTTCCTCTCAGAGAGAAATGGCATTTAGACACCAAATCTGATCATCGGGTAAGTTCAATGCCACTCAGTGTCATTGTCTCCAGACTCCTTCACTGGACAGAGCCAGAAAAGATATTTTTTCAAAAAATAATGAATCCATTTTGATATTTCCATTTTCATTATTCCGATGGAGAGCCAGAAGAACTGGATTTGCAGCTGTGCCTCCCAGGCTGTTTCCTTTGTGAGCTCTCTTCTCTCTGTTGGTCATTGGAAGATGTTGCTATCTGCAATCTAACCTCTGTCTCTTCCAGACTTTCTGACACCTTTGATTCCAGAGAACACTTAAATGATTGTTTTCCAGGCTGGCTTTTTCTGCTGCTATTATTTGCCCCCATGTCACATCCAGGCTGGGGCTGGATAGCAAATAACACCCTGTGCAATCTCACTACGCCATATGCCTAGTTGCTAAGAGAACATCATATTTCAAGGACATAATTTGGCTATTTGGAAGGTGTGGAACTTTCATTAGCTTCTAGCCAGAATTATTTTCTGTTCACAGGTGAGATACAATGTTATTATCCTCAGGGGTTCTCTTACAAAACTACATCTTTTCCAGTTTCACCTCAGCATGCTTTTGTTTTTTTTGTAGACATCTTGTTTGCATTTGCAAATTCATTGTCCCCAAAAAAGGTGAGTTTAATAAAATAACATTGCTAACTATCACTCATATTTATCGTGTTGTGTTAAACACCGTTAATCATTTTTACAGTAGCAATAATGGCAATTAGATCTACATTAGCTCACCTATAGTACATGTTTAGATCCCATTGGCCTGGTGGCTTTTCTTCTTAACTTGTCCTTTTTTATTGTGGCAGGAAAAGGAGTTAGATAATTATCAGTTTTCTTTTTCTAGTCTTGGTTTTTTTTCTTCTTCTTTAGTTTGTTCAAAGGATCTGGAATCCTCGGGTTGAATCCACTGCTCAGAGTTCCTTTTCCATTTTCCTTACAATGTTTCTCACATTCATTTCCTTTGTGAATCTCTTATCCTGTTTCTCATCAACTATCCCCTCTTTCTCTCTTTAGCATGGTGGTTAAGAGTATGGTTTCTGGTCTACGGCCATACCCAAAAAAAAAAAAAAAAAAGGAGTATGGTTTCTGGACATAGTTTCTATAGCTATACAGTTTTAGGCAGGCTACTTAATTTTTCTGTCTTATGTTCCTTATCTGAAAATCAGGGATAATAACAGTACCTACCTCATAATATTGTTGTGAGATTAATTGAACAATATGTGTAAATCATGTAAAATAGTGCCTCACATAAAAAAAGTTTCAATAAGTGTGAGCATCTTTTATTATTTACTGGTGCCTATAGCCTTTGTATGTAAATGTCTTTATCATCATGAAAAAGACTTACATCTGTTTGCTTCTAGGACCAAATACCTGTCCCTCATCCCTCCACAAATAAATTCAACAGGGTCCTACTACCTCCATTCTTCACATAGAAGGCAAAGGTGTCTCACCTGAGTAAATGACAAGTGGGAGATACAGGAAAGGGGGGGGGGGGTAGTGCAAGTGTACCACTCCTCCCTCTTAGACATGCTGACTTTGTTGCCCCTCTCTGTCATGTCTTTCTGTAGGTAGACTTGCCAGATAAAATACAGGACAACGAGTTCAATTTGAATTTTAGATAAACAACAAATCATTTGTTGTCATGGACATACTTATACTGTATTGTAAATATTTTTAATTTTGTGTATATTACGATGTTTTGACATTCTACAAAAAACCTTTCTGGCTGGGGAGAGGTTGCCCCTTCCTGAGCTAGCCAATTCTTAGGCATTGCAAAGGGCCTAGGCAGAGCGTGTTTTTGATGCGCAAACTAACAAATCCAGAGCCATCACTCCTCTATCTGGCCTGTACACTCCACAAGACCATATTCCTCTGCCTTAATCATCCCAGGTCAGATGCCAGGCAGCTAGGTACTACCTCTATAGCCTGAAGCCCAACAAAATTATTCAACCTAGCCAATCCTAAACTATGCACTCTGCCCTGCTTTGCCTTTCCTGTGGAAACCCTAATAAAGGCTGTGACCTAAACCTTTCCCTTGCCCCTGACTTCTGCCTCCTGACCACTCTGGTATCTTTCCTATGTGGCCTTGACCTGTGTACAATGTCTCCTGTCTCTAGGATCTGTGAATATAATAGACTTTGTTTTCTCCTGAGCCTCGCCTGTCTCCTCTTGTAGCCATACCTGACTGACCATCTCATAAAAGAATATAAAACATATACTAACAAATGACTAGTTTATCTGAAATTCAAATTAAACTAGGCATCCTGTATTTTTATTTGCTAAATCTGGTGACCCTAGCTGGAGGTCCCATGACAGGGACCAGTACATCCTCTGTCTGAGGGTATCATGATTCAGTGAGAAGGGGAGCTATAGCAGATGCTGTCAGTCTGCTGCTCTCTCCTTTGGACCTAATTGGGTAGCACGCTCCAGCCCACCTCCAGCTACCAATGTCTGCATCTCTAGGCCTGAGGGCTTTTTCTGAAACTGGAAAGACAGATGAGAAACGTTGATGAAATAGCTACTGCCCCTCGTTCACTTCAGTAGCCTTCAACCAATGACTGCCAGAAGTTGGGGTATAAATGCCCCAGCTCCCTTGGTCCCCTGGGTATGATAATTCTGAGACATATATTTTATAGTATCTCCCTGAGTCTTCTCTCAGGATTAAGCTCCAGTTGTCCACTGTGGTAGTTGGCTTAATAATAGACCTTCTCCTTGAAAGGGTTGCCTTTCCTTTCCCATATTCCTTTCACTCTGTCAGTGGTCCCTGTGCCTCCCCAATACACAACTGGCAACAGGATCCTCATGGAAGGCTCTGATTTTTGGAAATCCAACTGAGATATGAGCTCTTGGTTTCTCCTTTGTTTCTAGCTTCTTTCTGCTGATGCCTGTATTATGTTAGCCCCTTTGGTCAATGCTACTACTTGAGAGGAATAAAGTGTATGGCTTTTGTTCTTAAAAAGAAAATAAAAACTCTCTCCAGTTGCTATATTGTTTCAGAAAAGTTGTTTCATTTTTCATACTTGGCTTACATTTTAGTAATTGTTTGCTCTGCTTTTTGGACAGCAAATAATCTGTTTCTTTCTCCAGGATGCCAAGAGATTGGTTTGGAATTGGATGTTAAGACCAGCTCTGGCACGACAAATGAAAGCCCTTCCACTGATGCTTGTGAGGAACTCTAACAAAGGTAGGATAATACGCAGTAAAATTACTTGCCTCTTTGAGTTGGCAAAGAATATAATTAAAATAAAAAATGACATCTTATGTGACAGAGTCTGAGTAGGAAGCATAGCGTTTATCACCTCCTGTTCACTAGCTTTTCTTTGGGGAAAAAAAGTCAGCAAGATTTTATCTTGGATGACGCCTACTCACCTGGCTTGACTTAAGCTAAAAAAACATGAAAATGGTGGGGTGTAAAGTAACGTGCCAGATATGCAATTTGGCTTAAACACTAAAGCCAAAATTTACTTTCCCAGAAAAGGGATAATCAGTAAATCCATACTATATATTGACAACTAATAAACGTACAAACACTGTTAAAGAAAATGGAGCACGGGTTGTTGTCAGTATGTAAGTGTGGGGAGAAGTAGCAATGTCTATCCTTCAGGATTATATCAGGAGAGTCCTGAAGGCTAAAACTCAATGTGTGTCCAGATACTTAGGAAAAAAAACCTATTGTGTGAAGCAGGATATATGTGAATGATGAAGCAGGTCATACAGGGATTTTATTGTATTTATCTTATAATAAACATTTTTATCTCTAATAATTACCACTAAAGGAAAACTTCCTGAAACTGACCCGACTCTTCACTGAGGAGTAAGAATTAAAACTGCTGAACTCTGGAGTCTTGCTGAATAACTCGTCTAAGAACTCAGGATCCCTCAAATCTAGGCCTCATCTCAGACCACAGCATCCTTTCTTTCCTAAATACAGTCTCTGAGTGGGAGGTTCTCAATGTAGTACTGACGTAGGTGTGAACATTCAGTGTTTAAAGTCATGGGAAGCAACTTAAATTAAATTGCCTTGAAGTTTTTCAGGCTTTGAAATTTCTATTTTAGATTTTTTTAAAAGGAGGGGTGAGGAGAGAGAAAGAGAAACAGCTTGTTCACTGGGTAGCTTTCGGTCCACCCGCTTCCCCTACCCCCCAACTCTGGAAATCAACAATCATTTTATTGGCACTAGTACAACAAGTCTGTCAGTACTGGAGAAAATGTACTTTTTGGTGTGTGCTTTTTGTATTGGTGACTTTAGTGGAAAAAACCCTTTCCAGTAAGGTCTTCTCTTTACCAAGTAGAGTCACAGCCATCACCAAGAGAAGCTATATTTACAAGACCACGTTCCCTTGCAAGCTTACTTGTACAATCTGCTCCTGAACATTCCATCTGGCATGGAATGAAGAGATTCAAGACATGGGCTTACTTAAAGCAATATATATTTTTTAAAATCAGAGATTCACATTCTGAGGAATGAAAGGAATAGATTCTACTCCTATTTCTATTAAGCTTTCACAATTCCTTTATTTAGGTTATTGATCTGAATTGATTGTGGTGTCCAGAAAAGCAGCAACAAAGATGTAAAATCTAAAGGAAAATGGTTTGGGGCTGAAACTGGCCATCAACCCGTCCACAAATAATGTTTCTCAACAACAATATTGCCAAACCTCAAGCTTCTGTGCATTTTCTTTATGTCTTGATTATGCTGGTTGTTTCTGTTTACGTTGATCAGTGGATGCAGATTGGTTCTGTGTCCTTAAATATGTAACGTTAATTTGGGAAGTGAATGGCAGCAGTTCTAACGCCTGGCAAGTAGTGGGTGCTAAATGAATATTTATTGAATGAAAGAATACTTTACATTTTAATAGCATTATGCACTTTCTCAAGTGTTGCAATAGTCATTGTTTTATTTGCTTCTCACAAGTAGCTAGGGAAGAAACTGAGGATCACTGATTCTATATCCCTGATTAAGGTCACCCAGCTGGCAAGAGGCTAAGTTAGGATTTAAACTCAGATTACATAAATGGAAGATCATACCTTGACTCTACCAGGCATGGAGGCATGGAATGCAAGGCCCCTTTGGGGAAGAACAACTAGTTCAGTTTGATGGCAGTTTAGGGAACGTTATGTAGGGAGCTGACAGGAGACTATTATGGAATGGTAAATTTGGATCATCTTGTAGAGAGCCTTGAATGGCAGACTAATGTGTTTGGACTCTACTCCAAAGTCAGTGGATTAGTGTTGTAATTTAGGCAGATTATCTTTTTCCGTGACGGACTGGAGCTCGGTGACAGTGGTGGCAAGCAGAGATGTTTCTTCCTCAGAAACAGGAATAAAGAGAAGTTGAGGTACAGAGAGACTTTGAAGTGGGGAGAGGGGAAGTTAGAATGCTGTGCTCAAAGTATTAGCCTTTGTAGTCTCAAGGTATGATTCCAAGTGTGAGTGGAAATCAGGTAGGATGGAAGCTTTGTGGAGGCACTTTCCAACGTTTCATACGAACAGAAAATAAAAGAGCTTCTAGACAGCAGTTAAGGTCTATCTGAGACTAGATGTCATGAATTGTGGTGGACCCGACTGGAAAAGTGTTGAGCCTTTTAGCAATACAGTCAATGGAGTGGGAAAAGCAGAAAACACAGATATTAAAGGAATAAGGCATTATACATTTGGGGTTTTTGCACCTAGAACATGCTCAATTAAAGTTGTTAACTAAAAGTTAGGGTGACCAGATAGAAGAACTGGAAAGGATGGAAGACCAGGAAGCAGTCATAAGAAGATTTAAGCTCAGGCTCATTATGTGTGAGGATGTAGGAGAGGGAATTGTAGAGCTAGAGGAGGAATTTGAGAGTTTGGGTTCTTAGAGACTTTTTGAGAAATGACAGTTTCAGAAGTATAACGAGTGACTAAAATGCAATGGAGATGGAGGTCATTGGGGTTTAGGGAGCCAGTGTAATAGAGACCAGGGTAATAGGAGAGTCATCAGCAAGGATGGTGACCTCAATGAGGAGAGTGTAAAACAAAGGGCCAGAGAAGAACTACAGTGAAGCTTAATTTAAATAGAAAGACCTTATTGAAATGAAAGACCAAATCAACTCGAATTTCTTCATATCTGACTATTTATCTATCCCCCTGCCCCAGCCTACCCCACCTTCAACTTTCATTGCCAGATTACAGGTCTTCCATGAACAAAAATTCACTTTTAAACACAGTCTTTAAAATTATAGGAAAGCCTATATGCTGTTTATAGGGAAGAAGAAAACTTCCCTGTTTTCACGAATGAATAGAACAAGGTTGAAATAGTGCCTTAACACAATTCTTGGCAGGGAAGAAATTGAGAGGTATAGCCAACAGCTGTGAAACTAGAGTAGGCACAAAGATAGGGAAGGTTGCAAACTGGACTGGAACAAATACATTTAGACTTTGCTGAGGAAATGCCAATGGTTATTTCTTAGAGTAAATGTAAACTTATTTAAAATTCATTAGAAAGGAAATAAGAGAATTGCAGGAAAAGCATAAATAATATGCCTAGGGTGGCTAGAGAGAATTTCAAAGCTTAGATAATGATTCTACTGCAAATTAATGTGGGCTGCCATTTTTTGTTTTCCAGCAAGCCTATCACTGGTATCAGTGCCAATCTCCATGGTGCTGAGTCCATTCTCCTCAAGCCCTGAACTCCTCCTTCTTTGCTTCCCCTGTCTCCCCAACATATTCACTCTTATCTGACTTTGTTAGGAAAGAACAGAAATCACACATTGTTAGCTTCTTCAGCTTTCCTTCATTCCATCTTACACTTTCTCTGCATTCTCATCCTCCTTCAACTTCTTCCCTCCCTTCCACTTTGGAGACAGGTTTCTGCCACTTTGCTGGGGGAGTGAAGGCTCACTCTCCATGTGTATCCCTGTTACCTCTCTTCAAGGCTCCTCCATATTCATCAGCAAGTTCCTCATTCCAGAACAATTAGTCTCTCTGCCATATCATTCCTTTCATCCTATTGAAGTAAGTCTCTTGATGGTTATTCCATATCTCATAACCGTATGTCCTCTCTATCGTTCACTTCCCAACTCTTATATATTAGGTTATGGCTCAAGGAATTCTGACATACCAAAGGCAACCAAAGTGAACAGATTCATAACTAAGGCTGTATAATTCCCTACTAAAAAATAGAGACTAACATTGCCCAAGATAAGTTGATGTTTGGCTCCTTATAACTGCAACCAACTATTGTATATATGCTGTATATATACAGTAGTTGATTGCATATATAGTATATAAATATATATACAACTGCAACCTACATTTCAGTTTTAAAAAGTTATGAATTTTCATATGCATTTTATTATTTAACTCCATTCAGCAGGAGTCCAGATAAAAATCACTTCTTGCTTAGTGTGAATTTCACTTCAGCTTTGGAATCTGAATCAGTCCAAAGAAGGTTACTCTCAAGTTGGAAAAGTCCTAATTGCTTTCGTAAAAACTGAGGAGGTTCTTACAGAATAAGCCCTCAACTCTCTGGCAACTGACAATTGGAAACCAGAAGTATTTTCCATATTGTGGTGAAGACTGTTTCTAAAAATTCTATTCCCAGAGAATGGAGATAAGACAAACCGGGGGAAGGGTGGTTAGGAGGTGTGTTTTGTGTTTGTTTGTATATGGAGTCAGACCAACTGATATCTCACACTAAAATACCAAAAATATTGGAGCATTTTAAAAATAAGTGGTAAGCTTCCTTACCACTGAAGTTAGAATGACATGATGATGGCAAACATATTCTTGGTCTGGTAGACAGTGAAAATCAGAAAAAAAAAGGGAAATATAGCACTCTTAGGAGCAGATGGCAGTGCTTTCAAAACTTTTTGAGTTTTTCTTTGCTTTTTTCAAACTCATGTAATGTAACCAATTAAAGTTACTAAAATCAGATGGTATAATGACAGTGAGCACTATAGCACCTAGCAGACTGATTGGATAGATATGTGGAGTAATACTAATGATGGATACCATTAGTTAAGACTGGATAAAGGAAAATTACAGATGACTCCATGTTAAGTCACATTGTCCTGACTACTCCTATTTTGGCCACTCTACAATGTGTCTCTACTTACTTATCTCTGAAAGACGTCCATTGATGTTGAGGTGGCATCTGATTTTTTTTAGCTTATTTTGAGCTAATTTTAGATTTTCAGAAAAGCTAATTTTAGATTTACTAGCAAAACTAGTGCAGAGTGTTTCCACATAACCCTTACCCAGCTTTTCTTAATTGTTAGCATCTTATCTAATCATGGTACGATTATCAAAACCAGGAAATTAACATTGGTACAGTACTATTAACTAAACTGCAGACCTCATTCAGATTTCACCAATTTTTCCATTAAAGTCCTTTTCATGGTCTAGGATTCAATCCAGGATCCCATATATCATTAAATTGTTATGTCTCCTTAGTCTCCTCCAATCTGTGACAGTCCTCAGTCTTTCCTTCTCTTTTATGACCTTGACACTTTTGAAGAGTATTGATCAGTAATTTTCTAGAATGTCCCTCAGTTTGTGTTTGTTTGGTGCTTTCTCCTGATCAGACTGAGGTTAGCATTTTTGGCAAGAATGCCACAGAGTGATGTTGTGTCCTTCTCAGTGTTTCATATCAAAGGGTTCATGATGTCAGTATGTCCCATTACTGGTGATGTTAACCTTGATCACTTGGTTAAAGTGGTGTCTGTTGGGTTCCTCCACTATAAAGATGCCATCATTCCCTTTGTAGTTAATACATATCTTCAGAGACCATGATTTTTAAGAGTTAAGTAGGGCAAGATTGCTCACATGTTTTCAAATGACTGGGCAACCATGAAGGGCAGGAAGACTAGTAATGTGACTTTGAACACAGACAAATTTGTTAGGGAGGAAGAAAATCTTCTTCGTGCCTCCCTCCCTCCACATTTCCCACTACCATTTGCAGCTAATAAGAGAAAACGTACATATTCAACCCCTATTTGGGGAAATGGTAATTATCTAATTTATTTTGGTTCTACTGCTATACATTTCAGGTATGGCATCAGATAGAAGCTCTTGGAAGTCCTTGGTGTTAGAGGTTTTGATTGTTTCTATTTCTTATCATTTCCTAAACAGTCATAATCTCTTTCCCTGTATGTGTAGGGAAAGAAAGACTTCACCAAAAAAGTCATCAGTTTTTATTTTTAGATCATAGAAAAATCTGATCTTAATTAATTATAACAATATTAGTCATACTGACCAAATACTAAAATCCTCTTACAATAAAACAGCGGAATGGCATGATTCCTCCTAGTTACACTTTCCCGGCTGACTATAAGTGTCACTGATGTCCTGTTCTTTAACCTCTCCAACTAATTTGTTTATTCCTTTGTTTGTTCATTCATCCATTCTTCATTCACTCATGCACTTACTGGCTGAGTGCATACTAAGTAAAAGGCACTGCACTGAATGTCAGGAGATAAAGAAAAGAGTAAGAGACTACGCCTGCCCACAGGACATTTACTATTTACTCCATACTGTCTTCAATAGTGCCTGTACCAATTTACATTCCCCCCAACAGTGCATGAGGGATTCCTTTACTCCACATCCTTGCCAGCACTTGTTATTTGTTGTCTTTTTGATAATAGCCATTCTGATAGATGTGAGGTGATATCTCATTGTGGTTTTGATTTGCGTTTCCCTAATAATTAGTGATGTTGCGCATCTTTCATTGTGCCTGTTGGCCATTTGTACGTCTTGGAAAAATGCATATTCAGGTCCTCTGCATATTTTAAATCAGATTGCTTTTAAATATTGAGTTGTATGAGTTCTTTATGTATTTTGGATATTAACTCTTTATCAGACATATCATTTGCAAATATCATCTCCCATTCAGTAGGTGGCCTTTTCATTTTATTGATGGTTTCCTTTGCTGTGCAAAAGCTTCTTAGTTTAATGTATTCCTATTTGCTTATTTTGGCTTTTGTTGCACTTGCCTAGGCAGACAGATCCAAAAAATTATTGCCAAGACCAAGGTCAAAGACCTTACTGCCTATGTTTTCTTCTAGGAGTTTTATGGTATCAGGGCTTACATTCAAGTCTTTAATTCATTTTGAGTTTACTTTTGTATATGATGTAAGAAAGTGGTCTAGTTTCATCCTTTTTCATGTAGCTGTCCAGTTTTCCCAACAACATTTATTGAAGAGGCTGTCTTTCCCCCATTGTATATTCTTGTCTCCTTATTATAGATTAATTGCTATAAGCGTGGGTTTGTTTCTGGGTTCTCCATTCTGTTTCATTGAACTATGTGTGTTTTATGCCAATTCCATACTGTTTTGACTATATAGCTTTGTAGTATAGTTGGAAATCAGGGAGTGTGATACCTCCAGCTTTGTCCTTCTTTCTCAAGATTGCTTTGGCTAGGGCTTCCCTGGTGGCACAGTGGTTAAGAATCTGCCTGCCAATGCAAGGGATATGGGTTCGAGCCCTGGCCCGGGAAGATCCCACATGCCGTGGAGCAACTAAGCCCGTGTGCCACAATTACTGAGCCTGCACTCTAGAGCCCGCAAGCCACAACTATTGAGCCCATGTGTCACAACTACTGAAGCCCGCAAGCCTAGAGTCTGTGCTCTGCAACAAGAGAAGCCACCGCAATGAGAAGCCCGTGCACCGCAACGAAGAGTAGCCCCCACTCACCACAACTAGAGAAAGCCCATGCACAGCAATGAAGACCCAACACAGCCAAAAATAAAAACAAATAAATAAATAAATTTATTTTTAAAAATTGCTTTGGCTATTCAGGGTTTTTTTGTGGTTCCATACAAATTTTAGGATTATTTGTTCTATTTCTTTCAAAAATGCCATTGGAATTTTGACAGTGATTGCATTAAATCTGTCAATTATTTTGAGTAAGTAGTATGGTCATTTTAATAATATTAACTCTTCCAATCCAAGAGCATGGTATATCTTTCCATTTATTTGTGTCATCTTCAATTTCTTTCATTAATGTGTTATAGTTTTCAGGGTACAGGTCTTTCACCTCCTAGGTTAAATTTATTGCTAGGTATTTTATTCTTTTTGATGCAATGGTAAATGGGTTTGTTTTCTTAATTTCTATTTCTGCTAGCTTGTTATTAGTGTATAGAAACAGCAGATTTCTGTATATTGATTTTGTATCTTGCAACTTAATTCATTTATTAGTTCTAATAGGTTTTGGTGACATCGTAGGGTTTTCTATATACAGTATCATGTCATCTGCAGATGGTTACAGTTTTACTTCTTCCTCCCAATTTGTATGCCCTTTACTTCATTTTCTCGACTGATTGTTGTGGCTAGGACTTCCAGTACTATAATGAATAAAGGTTGTAGGAGTGGGCATCCTTGACTTGTTCTTGATCTTAAAAGAAAAGCTTTCAGTTTTTCACCATTGAGTATGATAAGTGTGGATCTGCCATATATGACCTTTATTATGTTGAGGTATGTTCCCTCTATACCTACTTTGTTGAAAGTTTTTAACATAAATGGATGTCGAGTTTTTCAAATGCTTTTTCTGCATCTACTGAGATGATCATATGATTTTTATCCTTTGTTTCATTAATGTGGTGTATCACATTGATTGATTTGCAGATATTGAACCATTCTTTCATCCCTGGAACAAATCCCACTTGATCATGATGTATGATCCTTTTAATGTATTGTTGAATTAGATCTGCTAGTATTTTGTTAAGGATTTTTACATCTATGTTCATTAGGGATAGTGGCTATTGGCCTGTAATTTTCTTTTTTTTTTTTTTTGTAGTGTCCTTGTCTGGTTTTGGCATCAGGGTAATATTGGCCTCACAGAATGAGTTTGGCAGCATTCCTTCCTTTTCAATTTTTGGAATAGTTTGAGAAGGACAGACATTAACTCTTCTGTAAATGTTTGGTAGAATTCATTTGTGAAGCCATGTGGTCCTTGACTTTTGTTCATTGAGAGGTTTTTGATTACTGATTCATTCTCCTTACTAGTATTTTGTCTATTCGGATTTTCTATTTCTTTATGATTCAACCTTTGAAGATTGTATGTTTCTAGGAATTTATCCACTTCTAGGTTGTCCAATTTGTTTGCATATCATTGTTCATAGTAATCCCTTATGATTTTTTGTACTTCTGTGGTATCAGTTGTAACTTCTCTTTCATTTCTGATTTATTTGGCCCTTCTCTCTTTCTTGATGAGTCTGGCTAAAGCTTTATCAATTTCGTTTATCTTTTTGAAAATTCAGCTCTTAGTTTCATTGATCTTTTCTATCTTTTTTTTTTTTTTAGTTTCCAGTTTATTTATTTTTGCTCTGATCTTTATTAGTTCCTTCCTTCTACTAACTCTGGGCTTCGTTAGTCCTTCTTTTTCAAGTTCCTTTAGGTGTACAGTTTGTTTATTGGAGATTTTTCCTGTTTCTTGAGGTAGCCCTATATTGCTATTAACTTCCTTCTTACAACTACTTTTGCTGAGTCTCATAGATTTTGGAAAGTTTTGTTTCCATTTTCATTAATCTCATGGTATTTTTTGATTTCTTCTTTTCTTCATTGATCCATTGGTTGTTTAGTAGCACGTTGTTTATTCTTCACACGTTTGTGGTTTTCTTCATGTAATTAATTTCTAGTTTTGTATCGTTGTGGTCAAAAAAGAGGATTGATATGAGTTTAATACTCTTAAATATATTGAGACTTGTTTTGTGGTCTAACATGTGACCTGTCCTGGAGAATGTTCCATGTGGGCTTGCAAAGAACGTATTCTGCAGTTTGGGGATGGAATATTCTGTATACATCTATTAAGTTCATTTGGTATAATGTGTTGTTTAGGGCCACTTTTTCCTTATTGATTTTCTGTCTCAATGATCTGTCCATTGATGTAAGTAGGGTATTAAAATCCCATACTATTATTGTATTACTGTCAATTTCTCCCTTTATGTCTGTTAATATTTGCTTTATATATTTAGGTGCTCCTGTGTTGGATGCATAAATATTTACAAATGTTATATCCTCTTCTTGGATTGACCTCTTTATTGTTATGGAATGCCCTTCTTTGTCTTTTGTTGCAGTATTTGTTTAAAAGTTTATTTTGCCTGATATGGCTATTGCTACCCCAGCTTTCTTGTTGTTCCATTTGCATGGAATATCTTTTCCATCCCTTTACTTTCATTCTGTGTGTTTCTTTAGATCTGAAGTGAGTCTCTTAGAGCCAGCAGATAGACGGGTCTTGATTTTTTATCCATTCAGCCACTCTATGTCCTTTGATTGGAGCATTTAGTTCATTTACATTTAAAGTGATTTTTGATAGGTATGTACTTATTGTTATTCTGTTAATTGTATTGTGGTTGTTTTTGTAGTTCTTCTCTGCTCCCTTCTTCTCTTGGTCTCTTCCCTTGCAGTTTGATGATTTCCTTTACTGTTATGTTTGGGTTCCTTTCTCTTTATGTTTTGTGTAGCTATTGTAGGTTTTTGGTTTATAGTTAACATGAGGTTTACATATATTGACCTATATATATAGCAGTTTATTTTAAGCTGATAGTCGCTTATGTTTGAATGCATTCTAAAAGCACTACATTATTACTCCCTAACCCCACGTTTTGTTTTTGACGGCATATTTTACACCTTTTTATTCTGTGTATCTCAACAATTTCTTGTAGTTATAGTTGATTTTACTACTTTTGTCATTTAACCTTCATACTAGCTTTTTAAGCAGCTGATCTATATATTTGCCTTTACCATTTGAATTTTTTTCTTTCATATATTTTCTTATTTCTAGTTATTACCCTTTCTTTCCTGCTTAAAGAAGACCCTTTAACATTTTTTGTAAGGCTGGTTTAGTGGTGATGAACTCCTTTAGTTTTTGCTTGTCCTTAAATCTCTTTATCTCTCTTTCGATTCTGAATGCTATTTTCACCAGGTAGAGTATTCTTGGTTCCTTTCAGCAATTTAAATATTATATATCATGCCACTCCCTTCTGGCCTGAATACTTCCTGCTGAAAAATCAGCTGATAGCCTTATGGAAGTTCCCTTGTACGTGACTAGTTGTTTTTCTCCTGCTGCCTTCAAAATTTTCTCTTTATCTTTAATTACTGCCATTTTCATTATAAAATGTCTTGGGGTGCATCTCTTTGGGTTCACCTTGTTAAGGACTTTCTGTACTTCCTGGACCTGAATATCTGTTTCCTTACCTGAGTTAGGAAAACCTTCAGCCATTAATTCCTCAAATAAGTTTTCTGCCCCTTTCTCTCCTCTCCTTCTGGGACCCCTATAATGAGAATGCTAGTATACTTGATACTGTCCCAGAGGTCCCTTAAACTATCCTCATTTTTAAAAACTCTTTTCTCTTTTTGCTGTTATGATTGGGTGATTTCCATTATCTAGTCTTCTGTATCATCTAACCTGCTATTGATTCCCTTTGGTGTATTTTTCGTTTCAATTATTATATTCTTCAGCTCTGATGGGTTCTTTCTTATATTTTCTAACTCTTTGTTGAAATTCTCTCTGTGTTCCTCCATTCTTCTCCTGAGTTCGGTAAGCATCTTTATGAACATTACTTTGAAATTTTATCAGGTAAATAATTTATGTAGGGTTTTTCTTGGTTTTATTTTGTTCTTTCATTTGGAGCATGTTCCTCTGTCTCATGTCTTGATTTTCTGTGTTTGTTTTTATGAATTAGGTGAAATAGCTACCTTTCCAAATCTTGAAGGTGTGGCCTTGGGTAGGAGTGTCCCTTGTGTAGACTGTGTGTGCTGGGTGCTTTTCATGGGCCAGCAGGAGCTGGAGTTGGCTCAGGCCAGGGGGTACAGAGATGTTGGTCAAAGGGTACAGACATGTAGTTAGAAGATGAATAAGTTCTGGAGATCTAATGCACAGCATTGTGATTATAGTTAATTTTCTTTCCTTCACTCCCTCGGGAAGAAGGAAGGTCATCATTTCACAACCATCAATAGTCTTGTTTTCCATGTACATGTTGACCCCGTACCCAAATACCAAACATACCATCAAATAACCTTCCAGTTTTAAATAGCCTCTTAATTCAAGAAACTCCCAGAGAGAATCAATATGAATTTCTGTTTTCATTTCTACTTTCTTCTCCTAAAAATGTGCAGAAAAGTATAAACTTTGTATAGATTCCCATCACAGCATGTGGAGTTTAATACCCACCCACCACCCCACCCACAAAAGCAAATGGCCATACAAGGAAGTGGAATGAGCCACTCAGCACCACTCTATGAGCAGTTTGAAATAACAGCTTTGTAGAACATATGTGAGCTCAGAATAAAGACCCCTGGTAAATTCATGCAATATGCTTTGTACACTAATAAAATTCATCATGGTCTCTTGGAATGCAACAATTATTCATGCTCTCCTCATTCTGGTTTTTTTTGGGAGGGGGAGAGAACAAACGGAAATAGTTCTATATAGCAGCATGTTGAGATGAAGGCAAGTAGGATGTGATTTTTCTCAGGTGTGTAGTTCTGTGAGAGAGAGCAGCCTGAATATGAAGGTCAGCAACAGTATTGCTTTTTCCTGTCAGAACACTGGAATTAAGTGAAATGGATTTGAAATAGAAGAACATATTGTACTGTACTTCTTATGGAAGAAAACATATTCCTATAACACTTTGTACAAGCTAACATTAGACATGGTAATTAAATTCAGTGGTTGTTCCAAGATTAATAGATGCTTTCCTTCAAGTACTTTGCTAGCAGAACAGAATCACATGGAAGCAAAATGAGAGAAAAATGAATCTCATCCTTTTCATTTCATTGAGCTGCAGGAAAGCACTTTGCAGCTAACCCTTCACAAAGACCCAATATATAGTCTCATGAGGTGGTCTCCCTTCCTTCTGATGCACGTAATCCCCAAGCACACTGACTGTAAAGCAATATCCTTTGACCACTAGCCAATTTCCATCTAGGCTTTTGACAGGACATATCATCATGCATATTAATTGTCAAAATAATTTAAGTCTGTATTCAACACTCTCAGCTCATGTCAATAAAGGTGATATTCAATAAGTTATGTTGATTAGGGACTGACTTTTGCTTTTCAAAGAAAATACTGCATTTAGGTTAAATCGACTTTTTTTTTTTTTTTTTTTGCTTATGTATGAAAAGCACCAAATTGAGCAGCATGTTTTTTTGGTAAATAAGCTTCCTTTTCCTAGATCTTTTTTCAAGTGAAGATATTCTCTAATCACTTTAAAATTGGATGAGATGTACTGAGAAGGACACACATTACCTTTTGGGTATTACTGTCAAAAACACATAATCTGAATATAATCATTAGAAAACATCAGACAAATCCAAACGAAGGGTCATTCAATAATTCTTTTAAAATGTCAATGTTATAAAAGACAAGGAAAGGCAGCAGAGAGGGCAGACAGCAGGAGCAAGAAGAACTACAATCCTGCAGCCTGTGGAACAAAAACCACATTCACAAAAAGATAGACAAGATGAAAAGGCAGAGGGCTATGTACCAGATGAAGGAACAAGATAAAACCCCAGAAAAACAACTAAATGAAGTGGAGATAATTACTGGACTGAATGTCAATACTATGACATAGTATGAGTGTGTTTCATGTTTGGTAATTGCAATCATTGTTGCTTTTGTTGTGGTCATCCATGTACAATGCTTGGTGTCAGTCGATTTATCTCTTGTAAAAATAAAATACAGTGTGTGTGTGTGTGAAAAAAAAAAAAAAAAAAAAAAAAAAAAAAGAAGTGGAGATAGGCAACCTTCCAGAAAAAGAATTCAGAATAATGATAGTGAAGATGATCCAGGACCTCGGAAAAAGAATGGAGGCAAAGATCGAGAAGATGCAAGAAATGTTTAACAAAGACCTAGAAGAATTAAAGAACAAACAAACAGAGACGAACAATACAATAACTGAAATAAAAACTACACTAGAAGGAAACAATAGCAGAATAACTGAGGCAGAAGAACGGATAAGTGACCTGGAAGACAGAATGGTGGAATTCACTGCTGTGGAACAGAATAAAGAAAAAAGAATGAAAAGAAATGAAGACAGCCTAAGAGATCTCTGGGACAACATTAAACCAACAACATTCGCATTATAGGGGTCCCAGAAGGAGAAGAGACAGAGAAAGGACCAGAGAAAATATTTAGAGATTATAGTCGAAAAGTTCCCTAACATGGGAAAGGAAATAGCCACCCAAGTCCAGGAAACGCAGTGAGTCCCATACAGGATAAACCCAAGGAGAAACATGCCGAGACACATAGTAATCAAATTGGCAAAAATTAAAGACAAAGAAAAATTATTGAAAGCAGCAAGGGAAAAACGACAAATAACATACAAGGGAACTCCCATAAGGTTAACAGCTGATTTCTCAGCAGAAACTCTACAAGCCAGAAGGGAGTGGCATGATATACTTAAAGTGAGGAAAGGGAAGAACCTACAACCAAGATTACTCTACCCAGCAAGGATCTCATTCAGATTCGATGGAGAAATCAAAAGCTTTACAGACAAGCAAAAGTTAAGAGAATTCAGCACCACCAAAGCAGCTCTACAACAAATGCTAAAGGAACTTCTCTAAGTGGGAAACACAAGAGAAGAAAAGGACCTACAAAAACAAACCCAAAACAATTAAGAAAATGGTCATAGGAACATACATATCGATAATTACCTTAAACGTGAATGGATTAAATGCTCCAACTAACAGACACAGGCTTGCTGAATGGATACAAAAACAAGACCCAGGGGCTTCCCTGGTGGCGCAGTGGTTGAGAATCTACCTGCTAATGCAGGGGACACGGGTTCAAGCCCTGGTCTGGGAAGATCCCACATGCCGTGGAGCAACTAGGCCCGTGAGCCACAACTACTGAGCCTGCGCGTCTGGAGCCTGTGCTCCGCAACAAGAGAGGCCACGATAGTGAGAGGCCCACGTACCATGATGAAGAGTGGCCCCCACTTGCTGCAACTAGAGAAAGCCCTAGTGTAGAAACGAAGACCCAACATAGCAATCAATCAATCAATCAATCAATCAATCAATAAATCTTTAAAAAAAAACAAACAAAAAAAAACAAGACCCATATATATGCTGTCTACAAGAGACCCACTTCAGACCTAGGGACACATTCAGACCGAAAGTGAGGGGATGGAAAAAGATATTCCATGCAAATGGAAATCAAAAGGAAGCTGGAGTAGCAATACTCATATCAGATAAAATAGACTTTAAAATAAAGAATGTTACAAGAGACAAGGAAGGACACTACATTGATCAAGGGATCAATCCAAGAAGAAGATATAACAATTATAAATATATATGCACCCAACAAAGGAGCACCTCAATACATAAGGCAACTGCTAACAGCTCTAAAAGAGGAAATCGACAGTAACACAATAATAGTGGGGGAATTTAACACCTCACACCAATGGACAGATCATCCAAAATGAAAATAAATAAGGAAACACAAGCTTTAAATGACACAATAGACCAGATAGATTTAATTGATATTTATAGGACATTCCATCCAAAAACAGCAGATTACACTTTCTTCTCAAGTGTGCACAGAACATTCTCCAGGATAGATCACATCTTGGGTCACAAATCAAGCCTCAGTAAATTTAAGAAAAGTGAAATCATATCAAGCATCTTTTCTGACCACAACACTATGAGATTAGAAATGAATTACAGGGAAAAAAACGTAAAAAACACAAACACATGGAGGCTAAACAATACGTTACTAAATAACCAAGAGATCACTGAAGAAATCAAAGAGGAAATCAAAAAATACATAGAGACAAATGACAATGAAAACATGACGATCCAAAACCTATGGGATGCAGCAAAAGCAGTTCTAAGAGGGAAGTTTATAGCTATACAAGCCTACCTAAAGAAACAAGAAAAATCTCAAGTAAACAATCGAACCTTACACCTAAAGGAACTAGAGAAAGAAGAACAAACAAAACCCAAAGTTAGCAGAAGGAAAGAAATAAAGATCAGAGCAGAAATAAATGAAATAGAAACAAAGAAAACAATAGCAAAGATCAAGAAAACTAAAAGCTGGTTCTTTGAGAAGATAAACAAAATTGATAAACCATTAGCCAGGCTCATCAAGAAAAAGAGGGAGAGGACTCAAATCAATAAAATTAGAAATGAAAACGGAGAAGTTACAACAGACACCACAGAAATACAAAGCATCCTAAGAGACTACTACAAGCAACTCTATGCCAATAAAATGGACAACCTGGAAGAAATGGACAAATTCTTAGAAAGGTATAACCTTCCAAGACTGAACCAGGAAGAAACAGAAAATAAGAACAGACCAATCACAAGTAATGAAATTGAAACTGTGATTAAAAATCTTCCAACAAACAAAAGTCCAGGACCAGATGGCTTCACAGGTGAGTTCTATCAAACATTTAAAAAAGAGCTAACACCCATCCTTCTCAAACTCTTCCAAAAAATTGCAGAGGAAGGAACACTCCCAAACTCATTCTATGAGGCCACCATCACCCTGATACCAAAACCAGACAAAGATACTACAAAAAAAGGAAATTACAGACCAATATCACTGATGAATATAGATGCAAAAATCCTCAACAAAATACTAGCAAACAGAATCCAACAACACATTAAAAGGATCATATACCATGATCAAGTGGGATTTATCCCAGGGATGCAAGGATTCTTCAATATACGCAAATCAGTCAATGTGATACACCATATTAACAAATTAAAGAATAAAAACCATATGATCGTCTCAATAGATGCAGTAAAAGCTTTTGACAAAATTCAACACCGATTTACGATAAAAACTCTCCAGGAAGTGGGCATAGAGGGAACCTACCTCAACATAATAAAGGCCATATACGACAAACCCACAGCAAACATCATTCTCAATGGTGAAAAACTGAAAGCATTTCCTCTAAGATCAGGAACAAGACAAGGATGTCCACTCTCACCACTATTATTCAACATAGTTTTGGAAGTCCTAGCCACGGCAATCAGAAAAGAAAAAGAAATAAAAGGAATACAAGTTGGAAAAGAAGAAGTAAAACTGTCACTGTTTGCAGATGACATGATACTATACATAGAGAATCCTAAAAATGCCACCAGAAAACTACTAGAGCTAATCAATGAATCTGGTAAAGTTGCAGGATACAAAATTAATGCACAGAAATCCCTTGCATTCCTATACACTAATGATGAAAAATCTGAAAGAGAAATTAAGGAAACACTCCCATTTACCATTGCAGCAAAAAGAATAAAATATCTAGGAATAAACCTACCTAAGGAGACAAAGACCTGTATGCAGAAAACTATAAGACACTGATGAAAGAAATTAAAGATGATAACCAACAGATGGAGAGATATACCATGTTCTTGGATTGGAAGATTCAATATTGTGAAAATGACTACACCACCCAAAGCAATCTACAGATTCAATGCAATCCCTATCAAATTACTAATGGCTATTTTTACGGAACTAGAACAAAAAATCTTAAAATTTGTACAGAGACACAAAAGACCCCGAATAGCCAAAGCAGTCTTGAGGGAAAAAAATGGAGCTGGAGGAATCAGACTCCCTGACTTCAGACTATACTACAAAGCTACAGTAATCAAGACAATATGGTACTGGCACAAAAACAGATCAATGGAACAAGATCGAAAGCCCAGAGATTAACCCACGCACCTATGGTCAACTAATCTGTGACAAAGGAGGCAAGGATATACAATGGAGAAAAGACAGTCTCTTCAATAAGTGGTGCTGGGAAAACTGGACAGCTACATGTAAAAGAATGAAATTAGAACATTCCCTAACACCATTTGACATAAATCACAGCAAGATCTTTTTTGATCCACCTCCTAGAGTAATGGAAATAAAAACAAAAATAAACAAATGGGACCTAATGAAACTTAAAAGCTTTTGCACAGCAAAGGAAACCATAAAAAAGAAGAAAAGACAACCCTCAGAATGGGAGAAAATATTTGCAAACTAATCAACGGACAAACAATCTCCAAAATATATAAACAGCTCATGCAGCTCAATATTAAAGAAACAAACAACACAATCCACAAATCGGCAGAAGATCTAAAAAGACATTTCTCCAAAGAAGACATACAGATGGCCAAGAAGCACATGAAAAGCTGCTCAACATCACTAATTATTAGAAAATGCAAATCAAAACTACAATGAGGTATCACCTCACACCAGTTAGAATGGGCATCAACAGAAAATCTACAAACAACAAATGCTGGAGAGGGTGTGGAGAAAAGGGAACCCTCTTGCACTGTTGGTGGGAATGTAAATTGATACAGCCACTATGGAGAACAGTATGGAGGTTCCTTAAAAAACTAAAAATAGAATTACCATATCACCCAGCAATCCCACTACTGGGCATATACCCAGAGAAAACCATAATTCAAAAAGACACATGCACCCCAATGTTCATTGCAGCACCATTTACGATAGCCAGGTCATGGAAGCAACCTAAATTCCCATCGACAGACGAATGGATAAAGAAGATGTGGTACATATATACAATGGAATATTACTCAGCCATAAAAAGAAACGAAATTGGGTCATTTGTTGAGACGTGGATGGATCTAGAGTCTGTCATACAGAGTGAAGTAAGTCAGAAAGAGAAAAACAAATATCGTATATTAACGCATGTATGTGGAACCTAGAAAAATGGTACAGATGAACCGGTTTGTAGGACAGAGTTTGAGACACAGATGTAGAGAACAAACGTATGGACACCAAAGGGGGAAAGCCGCAGGGGGGTGGTGCTGGTGGTGTGATGAACTGGGCGATTGGGATTGACATGGATACACTGATGTGTACAAAATTGATGACTAATATGAACCTGCTGTATAAAAAAATAAATAAAATAAAATTTAAAAATTAAAAAAAATAAAGTTCAAAGGACTGGGGGAAAAAAAAAGAAAGGCAGCAGAAGTGTTTCAGATTAAAGGAGACTAAAGCAATAAGACAATTAAACGTAATATGAGATCTTGGACAGGATCCTAGACTTTAAAAGAATTGCTATAAAGGGCATTATTCAATTGGCAAAACTGAAATGTGGATTATAGATTAAATAATAGTACTGTATCGATGTTAAATTTCTTGATTTTGATAATGTGATTATGTAAGATAATATTCTTGTTCTTGGGGAATATAGATTTATATATCTAGGAGTAAAGGGGCATTATTTCTGCAACTTGCTCTGAAGTAATTCAGAAAAAAATATATTGATATCTATCTATCTATCTATCCATCCAGAGGCAGAGAGAATGATAAAATAAATGGGGAAGAATATTAACAACTAATGAATCTAGATAAAGAGCACATGGGAATTTTCCATACTATTTATGAACCTCTTATGTAAGGTTGAAATTATTTCCAAATAAAAAGTTTTTTAAAAAATTTAAAAAGATATTCTCTATACTTGGCATTAAGCATTAGTTGTCTCAAAAGTCTTGTATTGCCTTGCTTTCATCTTGTATGCACTGAAATTATTAGCATTGACACAAAAAATTCTTAACAGTGTCAAAGAACTCTAAAAAAATTATTACCTCTTTTAAATTATGCAAAATTTACCTAAAATCTGTTGGATTTGAAATACAATTCACTGGTGTCAATTTTAGAGATCAAGTTTACGTACTTATTCAGTGGATACTACAAATATTCTTTACTATTGTTGTGTGGGAACTTTTTGTTTGGTTCTTTAGCTTAATTCAATGTGCCCCATTCTGAGGAACATTAAAAATGGAAATGTTTTATCTAAGTATCATGTTTTAAAAGAACTTTTAGTTTATTTGTAAGTGACATCATTTGAGACAATTGCTATTCTTAAGGAAATTTGTGGGTGTATGCTCCCAGTGTTTTGGGGGGAGCATTATTGACATGTAGTAGGAGGAGGTCAGAATTGATAGACAGTGTGTGGGACAAACCTAACTCATGAAAAATTATCTTACTTCTGCATTACTTTCAATGTCCCACTGGACATTCATCATGGCAATAACCTGTTGATAATTATTAAATGTAGAGCATAATTCCATTTTTTAATTTAAAAAATATTTTGCACAGTTTTAATAATCACTGAATTTTCCAGGAATGTAAATGTTACTATCATATACATTGAGGAAAGAGTGAATTTAAAAAAAAATTCTATTAGAAACTGTTTACCAATTTGGAAAATCATGCCATCAATGGCAATGCCACTCATATTTGAGTGGCCAACACAACACACCTAAATCAGTCTGCATTATGAACCAGTCCCCACTATGGAGATTCCACTAATATACACGAATATAACTATATAGCCTTTATTTCAAAATGTCCAAAATTTTTAAAGTTTCAACAATATTCAATTGCATATTGTCCTATTTCTTTTTTTTTTAATTGAAAATGACCTGAAAAAAAAAAAAAAAAAAAGAAAGAAAATGACCTGGTTTGGGCTTTTGGATATTATTATTATTGCTGTTGTTGTTATTACTATCAATGTTATCTTTTAGACCAGCTTCAGGTTCACAGTAAAATTGAGCAGGAAATGCAGATATTTCTCATATACTTCCTCCCCTGCACAGCCTCCCCCACTATCAACACCCCACATTAGAGTGTGGTATATTTGTTATAATCAGTGAACCTACACTGACACATCATTATCACCCTATATCCTTAGTTTATTTTTATTTTTTTATTTTTTATTTTTGGCCGTGCCCCGTGGCACAGAACTCCCCTGACCAGGGATCGAACCTGCGCCCCCTGCAGTGGAAGCGTGAAGTCTTAACCACTGGACCACCAGGGAAGTCCCTAAATCTTTAGTTTCTATTAGGATTCATGGTGATGTACATTGTTCTGTGGGTTTTGACAAATGTATAAGGACATGTATCTACCATTACAGTATTGTACAGAATAGTTTTACTGCCCTAAATATCCTTCTTTCCACCTATTCATCCCTCCCTCCCCCTAACCTCTGGCAATCACTCATCTTTTTACCGTCTCCATGGTTTTGCCTTTTCCAGAATGTCATATAGTTGGAATTAGAATGCTAAAACATATTGAATGTAGCCTTTTCAGATAGGCTCCTTTCACTTAGTAATACGCATTTAAAATTTCTTATTTCTTTTAAATCCAAATTCATTTATTATAAGTAGAAGTAAACATCTGACTCTTTGTAGTGTGATTGTGCTGAAACATTTAGTTGAAATATATTTTATATTATAAATTACTTTCCTCTTATTTCTCCTTTAGATCACAGGATATTATGTAGATTTTAAAAACTTACTGTGAAGTTGGATTATATTACCCTTGAATTTCATCTCAGTAGAGCACAGAGGATGATATAAAATATTTCTCCTTTTTTTTTTTTTTGACACATTGCCTTATTTTATTCAAATAGCAGTCTGCTCACACATGGTCCAAGAATACCCAAATAATAAAGCAAAGATTGGTCTTCAAACACCATAGCCAATGATGCCACGCTTGCCTATGATCTCGCCAACATAAAACCACATCCACACCTCAGTGGCCACCAAGCCATTCAGTAGAGCTTCCTTAACTGTGAGCTGTTTGAAGCTACCAGTTTGAGCACTATTGATAATTTTTTTCAAGCTCTGAATAGCTGTAGGGATCGCAGCAGAGGTTGGAGGAACCAGCTTAACCTTGGTGTAGTGCCAAAATGTGGCCAATCGAGGCTTCGAGTAAGTCACAGCAGCGTTGAACAGCGCTGGGGCCTTCTCCGCGAGGTTATGGACAAACTGGGCCATGGTTCTAGGACGGAAAGCCCGTCACCCTGACTGGCCAGCAGAATCTCCTTCTTTTCTTAATTTTTTCATTTTATTTAAAAATTTTCCAGCTTTATTGAGATATGATTGACAAATAAAAATTATATATGTTTAGGTTGTACAACATGATTTTCTTTAAGGCATACAATGTGATGTGAACCTAAAAAAGTTGAACTCATAGAACCAGATTAGAATGGTGATTGACAGAGGCTGGGGTGGAAGAAATGAGGAGATGTTGGTCAAAGGATAAAAACTTTCAGTTATAAGATGAATAAATTCTGTGGCTGTGATGTACAGCATGGTGATTATGGTTAATAATACTGTATTGTATAGTTGAGATTTGCAAAGAGAATGGATCATAAGTGTTCTCACTACACACACACCCAAAAATGGTAACTATGTGAGGTAATGGATGTGTTAATTAACTTGATTGTGATAATCATCCACAATGTATACATATATAAAATCATCACATTACAAAATATTTCTTTAAAAATGGAGCATTCTTCAAAATATTTAAAAATGAATTACTGTATGATCCAGCAATTCCACATCTGGGTATGTACCCAGAAGAATTGAAAGGGTCTCAAAGGGATATGTGTATACCTATGTTCATAGCAGCATTACTCACAATAGCCAAAAGGTGGATGCAACCCAAGTGTCCATTGACAGATGAATGAATAAGCAAAATGTGATATATATAATATCACACACACACACACACACACACACACACACACATGTATATAGTGAAATATTATTCAACCTTAAAAAGGAAGGAAATTCTGACATATGATTCAATATGGATGAAACTTGAGGATATTAAGTAAGTGAAATAAGCCAGTCACAAAAAGACAAATACTGTATGATTCCACTTATATAGGTACCTAGAGTAGTCAAATTCATAGAGACAGAAAGTAGAATGATGGTTGCCCGGAGCTTGGGGGAGGAGGAATGAGGAGTAATTGTTTAATGGGTACGGAGTTTCAGTTTTGTCAGATGAAAAGAATCCTGGAGATTGGTTTCACAACAATGTGAATGTACTTAACATTACTGAACTGTGCACTTACAAATGGTTGAGATGGTACATTTTATGTTATGTGTATTTTACCACACACGAACAAACAAATAAACAAACCTGGGTGGAAGGGCATTGAGTATGATAGAGTTGAGATCCACTGCTCTGCAGGCTTGAAGGAGGGGCATGGTCTATAGTCTACTTGACCCCACTTTCCTATTCCCAGCAGGTTACACATCCTCCAGTGTGGAGACAAGGAACAGTGAAAGAGAAAGTCATTTCTTTATATGACCACCAATGGTAAGTTGATTGAGCTCATTGTGTAATTTTTCACTGAGCATTCATCCTATTGTCAAAAGACTCGGTGTGGCCAGGTGATGATCCCAACAGCCCTGCTGATGAAGGAATCACCTCCAAGCAGCTCCCCTGGGGGACTCAGCACAGCTGCTATCTGACTCTCAGCTGGGCGTCTCCCACCACATCCACATTCACCACTTTTCTGTGAGCACCTCTGCTCCAAGTGAGCAGTATCCTAGCCATTCTGCAGCCTGTCTCTGGGACCTGTTGGCACAGGAGGTACCCATCTTTCCATAAGCTTCAGAAAGTGAAAACTGGGAATTTGAATGGTCAGGCATTTTTTAAGAGATACTGTCTCTTGCACTTCCCATCTCTCCCCAGTACCTTAGGAGGCAGAGCAATATGACCAATGATAAAGATATCAGCTCCCACTTGTAGACCTA
The DNA here is from genome assembly GCF_028023285.1 of Balaenoptera ricei. Lineage (NCBI taxonomy): Eukaryota > Metazoa > Chordata > Mammalia > Artiodactyla > Balaenopteridae > Balaenoptera > Balaenoptera ricei. Next base: position 17,688,849 of record NC_082660.1, read on the forward strand.
CCCAAATATTGACTAGTTTCCTCAATATTGAGGGAGTAACCAAGAGTGACCCCCCTCCTGTTCTTTCTCAGGAAGGTGAGGTGAAGGGATAATCTCCCTTTAGGAATACAGGAGGAACACAGGAATACATGAACACTGATCCAGGAATAGTGCTCAAGGTTTGTAATCATATTTCCATTTGCAGATGGACCCTAGGCATACCTCCAAGAGGACTGCTCTCTTCCCTCTCAGTATCCCTAGTTTTTCTCTTTATGGAAAATGCCAGGTGGCATGGAATCTTTGAGCCAAAAACTAAGCCTTTTTTAAATCCAGTCTGGGAAAATTTGTCTTTGTTCCAAATTAGGCTTGATTTCAGCTACATGTCTACTTTATTCTAAAATCTCTATAGAAGGAAAAGGTCTCAAACAGTCCCTCATGCCACTCGGTCACACAAGCCTCATCAACAGTGTTTTCTTGCAGATCTGCACCCTCCTAGTTATACTACTTCATCCTGTTTGCGCCTACTCTTGCTAGGGGCTGCCTGAATTTCACGCCCCCTACCCGCGCTACACACACACTCATATCTTGGCTTTCACAGCTTCAGCTCCAGTTCATTGTTTAGACTAACCATTAGTCTGATCTTGCTTTAGACTTCGGTTTCCTGCACTGATTCATTCATTCATTTAGTCACACAAAAACATCCTTGGGGTTGGATGGGCTTTCCTCTAGGCTGGACAATCTAGAATACCTTAGCTGCAGCAGTTCTGATTCGCATGTCTTTCTTCCTGCCCCCGGGAGCAGCAAAGTTAGGCATGTACTTCTCACGAGGAAGGTGTAAGCACAAGAATGAGTGAGCCAAATCCAGCAAGCACTTTTTAAGACTCTATCACATTTGCTAATCCCATTGGCCAAAGCATGTCATCGTGACTAAACCCAGGGGGAAGGAATTATGTCCCAGCTCTGTTGGAAGGGACTGCAGAGTTATATGACAAAAGGTATAGATACAGGTAAAAGTGGAGAATTGGGGTCACTAATAGAATCTTTTGCACAACTACACCCACATATCTGCCCAAACCACACTTCAGTTTGCCATGCCTTTTGGATGTTATTAAAGGTGACTTTCTCTGAGTAACTTTTCTCTTAATTTGCATTTAGGCTGCTCAAATTCAGTTTGTTCACCTCACAGTCGTGTTCACATCTTTGTCCTATATAGTGAAATGCCAAAATATAGTAGAAGCATATTTTTAATCTTGTAAAGTTGTTTTAGGACTAGAAAGCAGCTTGTGGAAATATAATAATTAGAGACAAATGATTATTAAAGGCTATTCTAGATCTGAATTTAAAAAATTACTTTATGTGCTATTTGATCAGTAGATGGCCTTTTGCCCAAGTCTACACCTTTGAATCAGGTTTGAGAATACGAACAACCCCAGGACACTCAAGGGGATGTAAAAATTTGAATGATGGGGCTCCCCATGCATTCTTTCATTGGGTGGTGATGAAAGAACTGGTAGTTCTGAGATGGTATAAGCGGTTGACATGAACTCGAAGTCTTATCTCTTGCAGGCTGATTCAAGGAAGTTCACAGAGCACCTCTGTACTAATGCTCTTGGTGGGTTGGCATGAGATATTTTTGTGTTACAAAGGTAGTGGTAGAACCAAGTATGATCTTAGGACAGTATGGTATGATGGAAAGATCGCTGAATTGGCAGCTTGGAACTCTGAATTCTAGACCCCGATAAGCCACGACGTTAGCTACGTACACTTGGATGAGTCTCTTAACCTCCCTGAATCTTAGCTTTCTCATTTGCAAATATAGAATGGTACTAGATATTCTTAAGGTTTTGCCTAGCTCTAAGATTCTATCATCCTAACAAGTATTACATATCTAACAATTGGAATCCTTTCCAATTGGTCCTAAGCATATCATAGTTGCTAAAAGGAAATCTAGGGATTTGCCAGAGTTTTATCCCCCTATTTATTAATTATGTATGATGAAAAGATAACCTGTACCATAAATAATGTCCTCAGTCCTGTTGTATCTTGAAGCTAGACAGGAGTATATAACTTACTTAATACAAACTTGTCTTAACTACTAGAAAAACAGCTCAAAATGTATGCCCTACTGATAATGGGTTAGCATTATCATATTCATATGTAAAGAATCCTTTTTCCAAATGCATGCTGTAAATGATATAATGAAGGCCTTGCTAATGAATGGTGACTGAGGTGTCTTTCACCACCTCAAGAACTGATTTTAGGCAAACAATGATGGCTTCTTTTTCAAATCCCCAGTGTTGTTATTTTAGTTACAAACAGAAAGGGATTGCAAAGATATTGTGATTGATTTGTTGGCAAGTTTACAGCCTGTCAGTGATTTATCAGGTTTATATGGCTCCCTGTGAATTTCAGCAGCTAGAGTTATCCACTTATTATTTTCCAGTGCATTAGGTTGGTGGTATGATAGGCTGTCTTCAGATGTGTGTTATATCTTCCATCCACTTCTTACTACCATTAGTGAGTTAGATGTTTTTAGATTATCATTACTGCCACTTGAGCTCTTGGAATCCACACATTCACTCAGTAGTTCAGGGGAGCTCTATTACCAGAAACCAAATGTTTTGGACACCTGGGAATAAACAGTCATTATGAAAAAAATTAATTTTTCCCACATTACTCTATAAACAAAGGAGATAATGTCAGAGCACTTGGTACATTGTAAAACACTATGCAAAAGCATGTTACAATTCTCTTTTTATTTTTCATCTTTTTTTGTTGTTGTTCAGAATGGTAAAATTAACAAAATCTTTGTTTGTCCGTACATGACTATTAGCTACTCTAGTTTTCACTACCAGTCTGATGGCTCTACATGCCATCTTTAACTAAAACACTGAAGTTGCCATATTTACTCTTTGGGCCTCACAACACGTCTCTCCTTCTGTATTTAGTCTCTTTGTATGTGTGCATGTCTATAAATAAGTAAAAGCTTCACAATGCAAAAGAGCCACCATTCCCTGATTAAAGCCCTTTTTGTCTTTTTTGTCCTTTAATTAAAATCTCACTCTAATCAAATACATTGAGTTTTAAGTCAATTTTTTCTTGTCTCTTAAATTTTAAATGACCAAGAGATATATCTGTGGAAACACTTTTTAAATTTAGTTCTCTTATAAGTGCCAATCCCAGTATGACTCCATAGTCTTGCATTCAGGCTTAGAAAATTGTTTAATGTTACATTATGGAGTCCTCATTCTCTGTTTGATAAAATCCTTCCATGTTTATCCCTCTAAGATGCTGCTCTAAAATCACTCCTAGCTTCTGATGTTTCTTTAAATTTCTAAGGAGATACTGTATCATAGAAACGTGCTATGTTACCCAGCTCCTTTTTTTTTCTATCAAATCTATGTTAGGGAAAATCCACTTCTACATCTAACACCCTCAATGCTTCTATTACAGCATAAGCAAAATTGATGTCCTAATTTATGCCCATCAGCTTAGACTAGGCTTTCTCAGCCTCAGTGCTATATACATTTTAAGCCAAATAATACTTTGCTATGAGGGCTGACCTGCGCCTTATAGAATGTTCAGCAGCCTCCCAGGCCTCCACCCATTAGATGTTAGTATCATCTCCTCCAAATTGTGACAACCAAAAATGTCTCCAAATGTCCCTGGGTCGGGGTCGGGGGGCAACATTGCCCCTAATTGAGAACCACTGGCTTAGGTATATCAGTCAGGCTATTCCTCAGCTCAATTTTTATATTTTTAAAGGTGGAAGCTTTGATTTGCTCAATTTAACCTGTAATGTGTGATCATCCTCTGTTACTAAGACTGCAGGAGCTATTCTACTGCCTGGAGCAAACTGTTCATCTGCAGTAGAGACCATCTACTTACACAGGCTTACTGTGTGCTATTTTTGCTATTACATGCTACTTATACATTTTCTCATTTAGTTCTTCTGTTTCACATATGAAGAAAACAAGGCAGGAAACCTAATTTCCTGGAAACGTTTTATCCAGATTCTAGAGAAAGCAAATATTCTAGTCTTTTAAAACCCCTAAACTGTTTTTTCTTTCTTTGTTATGCTCATTTTGTGACTTTGAGCAACTTATTAAACCTCCAAATGCTTTAATTTTTGTCAATAGTGTTAGTTATTATCATTATTACCTATATAAACTATAACTTAAGAAAAAAATTATTCTTTGGCTTAGAATTCTACTTGAAACCTCCCTCAAAAGGAACTTTGGAGTTTTCATGTAGCTTGTTGACTTGCTATAATACTAGAGTTCCTTTTGTTTTCCCTCTCCTTGAAACTGCTGACATACTGGACACATAGATACTCAATAAATCCTTGCCAACTGACTGCAGAAACAACCATGAGTAAATACAAATTGATTATCTATAGAAATTCAACATATTTTCCCCAAGGATATTAACAATTCTTGATATTCCACTGTTGATGATCCACTGTGAGTATTTGTGTGTTTTGACATATTCTAGTAGCTTATTTCTTTAAATCAGAGGGCTCCTATCAGCACTTTTTCCCAAAGTTCTGGGCTATCAGCAGTAGCTATTACTCACTTAGACCTCAATAGACATTAATTTAAAAATCTGAGACAACTTGCAGACAAAGGGGAAAGAGGGAGAACTCAGTCATCAATTTAGTTATGTGGAGCTGGCCTTAAGAAACTGAACTTCATCTTGAACCCTTCTGTCTTCACTTTCTCAGGCTGCTGTACATGGTCTGTTGCCTCAGAATAATGATTAATCGCCTTCTGAAGGCTCCTGACGTGCGGTCGGAGGCAAATGAGGTATTACTATGTCACCAGAAGAGTGAATGGACGGTCACAGGAAGGCAAACAATGGCCAGCAGTATTGGTTACTACTTAATAATTGATAAATGGGATCGAGTGTTTTCTTTTCTCTGAAAGATGAAGGGTGAGGTTACTACAAGGCATTGGCAGGAAAGGTAAACATTAGGAAGAAAGGTACTGGAAACTTAGGACTGATTTAGGCAGGAAATGAGTTTAGCTACAGTAACATCCACTTTTGACAGCGCCTGCACAGCATGTGCCTGGCACAGCACCTGGAGAGGAAAAACATTTTGAGTACATTTCTTTGAGGGAAAATAAGGAGTATTAGATTGCACCCTCAAAGGCAGATCTGGAATCCATCTCCTCAGGGCTTAATATGTGAATGCTTTTGGTTTGGACTGTATCCGAGTTTTAACCTGGTTCCATATTGATTATTAAGTGTTATTTTCTGTCTAAAGAAGCTACTTTTTAGAACTGCATTGTTAACTCTGTATTTCCAGATTTGGGCAATATTCATTAAGAAGAACTACGGGCCTTTTGTCTTCAAGTCAATTAATGTTGTCCCTTAACACTGCCAAGAATAAACCATGCAAAGCTAATTGAGATACTGTTCTCTCTTCTAGCACAGACAAGCAGAAGTTTATAGGGTCATTGCTAATTATTAGAGAAATGCGAATCAAAACTATAAGGACGCATCACCTCACTTCGGTCAGAATGGCCATCACCAAAAAGTCTACAAACAACAAATGCTGGAGAGGGTGTGGAGAAAAAGGAACACTCCTACACTGTTGGTGGGAATGTAAATTGGTGCAGCCACTATGGAGAACAGTATGGAGGTTACTTTAAAAACTAAAAATAGAGTTACCATATGATCCTGCAACCCCACTCCTGGGCATATATCCAGAAAAGATGAAAACTCTAATTTGAAAAGATACATGCACCCCAATGTTCATTGCAGCACTATTTACAACAGCCAAGACATGGAAGCAACCTAAATGTCCATCAACAGATGAATGGATAAAGAAGATATAGTGTATATGTATACAATGGGATATTACTCAGCCAAAAAAACAGAATGAAATAATGCCATTTGCAGCCACATGGATGGACCTAGAGATTATCATACCAAGTGAAGTAAGCCAGACAGAGAAAGACAAATATCATATGATATCGCCTATATGTGGAATCTGAAAAAAATGATACAAATGAATTTATTTACAAAACATAGACCCACAGACATAGAAAACAAATTTATGGTCACCAAAGGGGAAGGGGGGAGGGATAAATTAGGAGGATGGGATTAACATATACACACTACTATATATAAAATAGATAACCAACAAGGACCTACTGTATAGCACAGGGAACTATACTCAATATTTTGTAATAACCTATAAGGGAAAAGAATCTGAAAAATAATATATATACATTAAAAAGAAAATGAAAGTTATTCTCTCTTTCATATTATAGTAAAGAGATAGGCCAAGTCTCATTTCCAGTAGCTCTCCCTTGAGTGAATACAGTTATAAACAGGAAACATGAGCCCAAGCACCCATTGGATGAAGAACAGTCAAGCTTTCTGGTAAAGAGATGCTCACAGACATGTATTCATGTTAAAAGCAGTTGTTTATGAAGACACCTTTTTCAATTACCTTGTAAATTAATGTTTAAAATCCTTGCAAGAAACACCATATGCTAGTTAAAGCATCTCCTTAGGTGGCTAAAGAAGTCATCCCTGAAAATAAAGCCAGCATTCGTTAAGTCAAGAAACATTACTGTCAAATGCAAATTCCAAGGTTAATCTACAGGACAATCATACTCATGTAAAATTTTGTTATCTGTAAAATGAGAGAACTTTAAAAGATAAAATATAGAATGTTGAGCACATGGAACCAGAAGTGGTACTCAATTACTTCAGAATTATTTTTCCTTCCCCCCAAATATATAATGTTTCATGTATTTATATATACATAAAACTTCTGAAGTTGTTTCTGGAACTTAAATATTTGCTACAGCATCTTATAGTTAATTAATGTTTATTTCTTTGTTTGATAGTTTTAATTAAGAAATGTGGGCTGTTCTTTAGTAACTAATAGATGCATAATGTCTATATTGATTTAAGTTTCAGTAAAGGATTTGGAAGTTAGTCTATGTGATCCTAAAACAGAAATGCTTTAAGGTAAATTTCGAAAGCAGCTGTTCCCAATGCACTGGGGTTCTCAACTGTAAGTTAGGGATGATCACGTAATGTGTTGGATGAAAAATGTGTTTGTATAGATTAGAGCAATGGAAGGAATGTTGTGTCAAGAAGATGAACACATTGACTAAGTGCTTTGGGATCACTATTAGAAGCAGGGACAGGCAGCATTTGTAGAGGGCATGCAGTGTGACATTAGGCTTTACAGGTTTTATAATTAGAAGATAATATCAACATATATTCTCTCGTGGATTTATCCATTCCCCATTAGTATTTGGCAGGGATTTCCTAAACAAAATGGAAAACAATGAAATTTGTAGTCGGTGTTCCCAGACCCTCATTTTTTTCATGGTTTTTTTCTTCATCCTATGAATGTATGTGGTTGGGCTTTCTTACCTAATTTCTTCTCTCATTCCAGCCCTTCCATCCCCACACTGCCCCCCTCCAAAAAAAGAAAACTTAAAGTATTCATACTGCAAAAAGCAGGCCATCTAAACATGATACAGATGCCTACACTAGGCTGCCTAGACAATAAGCTGGCTGGAATCTGGGAGAGTCCATCTTTCTCCTGAATGGGGGACAGTGCTCAAGCTCAGCTTCCAATGGCACTGACAGCTTCCTGTCCACACTTATCCTCCTCCTCTCACAGAGGATTATAACATCTCAAGGGCTCCACAGGCCCCAGGTACTGAGGTAGTTAGCATCCTAAATCCAGATTCCTGGCTCCATAAATAGCATCTTTATTCCACTCAATGACAAGGTGAGATGGTGATCTCACACTTGCTCTATAAGAAGAGACACCCAAGAGTAAAATGTTCTCTTCATTGGAGTCAAACTCAAGCCAGGTCCAGAAAATGCTCCCCAGTGGATGATGGACAGATCAGGGGACCATGATCATCTCTGATAGCTGACTTTAGCCTTGTGAGTATTCTCTTTCCTCATTGATACCTACTCCTTAACCCAATATTTTTTTGACTTGTGAAAGTTGTCCTTAAACCGTCGTACAACAGGTTGGCAATCCTGAAAAGAATCACCTGGTTCAACAGCTTTCTTATTTATTCTTTATTCATTCATAATTATGGCACCACAATATTATATTTGAAGCATCATTTCTAAGTGTGCAATGAAAGATATTTTTCACATTTGAAAGATATTTTAGTATCAAGTAACATATGAGAGGGCAAGTATTTAAAATTTTTTTATTACGAAAAGTTTTCTGGGGATTCTAAACTCAAACTACGTAAGTGGTCATCTACTGTGTGAGGCTGACCCTGGAAAAGCTTTATTTGGATATTAAGAAACGGAAGAATAGGTATTAGATAGAGTAAACGTCCTTAAAGAAAGGGCATTGAAAACTTTAACATGGAGTAAGAAGCTAATGGTGTCTCTCTTTCTCTCTCTCTCTCCACACCTCCCCCCTCCCTTCCTACTTTCTTACAAGTACTAAGCAAATATTTATTTATTATATCCTTCCTTCCTACCTTCCTTCATCATGTTCTCTCTTCTCTGGAATATAAGCTTCACAGGAGCAGTATCCCTGTTGGACTGGTATACTCATTGCCAGAACAGTGCCTGTCACACAGTGGGCACTCAATTAAAATGTCTTCAATGAATGAGCATGTACCATGTGCCACTAGAGATACAAGAATGGACCATACTTACACAATCTCAGCTTTTACAGATTTTACAGTCCAGTAGGAAAGAAGGACAAAATAATATGATGATTTTTTTTACCAGAGGAGAAGTAGATGATACTATGACTTTTTGTCAAGTGTGTGACACATTGTCCTAGGTACTGAGTTATCATTTGGTGATCTAGTGTAGATATCAGGGAAGTTTCCCATAAAAACTGACATTTATGTTGAGACATGAAGGATAAGTAAGAGTTGAACAGATGAAATGAAAGGTATTCCAGGCAAGGGAACAGCATGTTGGAAGCTCAGAGGTGAGAGCACTGGAAAATTCAAAGAAGTGATAAAAGTTCGAGAGAGCTGGAAAATAGTGGGTGAGAGGGAAACGGCCAGAAATAAAGTAGTGGCTGATCTTCATAAAAGAGCTGGGACATTATATTAAAGGTAGTAGGGAAGTCTTAGAGGGTTTTAAGAGAGGATGACACTATCTGATGTGTGTTTTAGACTTATCTAGCCATGGTGTTCAGAATGATTTGGAAGGAAGTAAGATTGTAAGAAGGATGTCCTTTAGGAAGCAGGATAAGTTGAGATGAAGATGATAGGGGCTTTAATTAGTGCAGTGGAAATGGGAATACAGAGATTTTCAAACCTTGCTGCACATTAGAATCACCTGGAAATTTTAGAAAATCCTGATGCCCAGGGCATATCTGAGACAAATTAAATTAGAAGCTCTGGAGGTGGGACCTAGGCATCACTATTTTTTTTCACTTTTAAAAACATTTATTGAGTTATGGTTGATGTACAATAAACTGCATATATTTAAAGTACACAATTTTATCAGTTTTAACATATGTATATACCCATGAAACCATCAATTAAATATATATATGTGTATATATATCTATATCTATATCTATAACCCCTAAAAGTTTCTTCATACTCCACCGCTTTGTAATCCATCTGTCCTGCTCTTCCCACCTCTCCAAATCTCTATTATATATTAGTTTTTGCTTTCTGTCACTATATACTAGTTTTCATTTTCTAGAATTTTATATAACTGGAATCATACAGTATGTGCTCTGTTTCTGTCTGGCTCCTTTCAGTCAGAATAATGATTTTGAGATTCATCCATGTTGTTGCATATATTACAAGTACATCCCTTTTTATTGCTGAGTAGTATTCCATTGTATGGATACACCACCATTTGTTTATCAGTTCATATGTTGATGGTTGAGTTGCTTCCAGTTTGGGGCTATTTCAAATAAAGCTGCTATGGATGTATGGTACAAGTCTCTGTAGGGACATATGCTTTCATTTCTCTTGGGTAAATATGTAGGGATGGAATGGCTGGATAATATAGTAGGCATATGTTTAACTTTTGAAGGAACTCCCCAACTTTTTTCCAAAGTGGTTGTGCAATTTTACATTCCCACTTTCAGTATGTGAGAGTTTTATTTGCTCCACATCCTTGACAACACTTGATATGGCTAGTCTTTTAATTTTTGCCATTCTAATAGGTATGTAGGGGTATCTCATTGTGGTTTTCATTTGCATTTCTCTAATCAGGATTTTGGACATCTTTTTATGTGCTTATTAGCCATTTATATACCTTCTCTGGTGGAATATCTTCAAATGTTTTTCCCATTTTTTAGTGGGATGTATAATTTCTTATTATTGAGTGTTGAGAGCTCTTTATACATTGTGGATACAAGTTTATCAGATAGGTGAATTGTAAATATTCTCTTCGAGTAAGTTGCTTGTTTTTCCACCTCTTTAACAGGATTTTGAAGAACAGAAGTTCTTAGTTTTGATGGAGTCCAACTTATCAATTTTTTTCTTATATAGATCATGCTTTTGGTATCATTTCTAAGAAATCACTAACAAGGTCACAAAAATTCTCTTATGCTTTCTTCAAGAACTTTTATAGTTTTAGTTTTAGATCTATGATCCATTTTGAGTTAACATTTGTATATGGTGTGAAATATGGGTCAATTTTCATTTTTTATATAGAGACATCCAATTGAACCAGCAACATTTATTTAAATGACTGTCTCTCCCCCCAAATTACCTTTATACTTTTGTTGAAAATCAATTGACCATATAAGCATGGTTTCATTTCAGAACTCCTATGTGGTTTTATTAATTTATTTGTCTACTTTTACATCAATACCTCACTGTCTTAATTACTGTCACTTTATAATAAGTCTTCAAATCAGATAGTTTAAGTCCTCCAAATTTATTTTTCTTTTTTAAAGGTACAATGTATATGTATATTCATGTAACAACCACCTAAAACAAGATAAAGAATTATTCCAGGGACTTCCCTGGTGGTGCAGTGGTTAAGACTCTGCACTCCCAATGCAGGGGGCCCGGGTTCAATCCCTGGTCAGGGAAGTAGATCCCACATGCATGCCACAACTAAGAGTTTGCATGCCACAACTAAGGAGCCTGCCTGCCGCAACTAAGACTTGGCGCAACCAAATAAATAAATATATATATAAAAAAAGAATTATTCCATCACCACAAAGATCTCTCTCATGCTATTCCTTTATAGTCACATCCACCTCTCTACCTCCCCCCCCAACTCCTGACCACTCATCTGTTTTCTATCTCCATAGTTTTGACATCTCAAGAATGTTATGTAAATGGAATCATATAATGTATAACCTTTTGAGACTCGCTTTTTTTTTTTCATTCAGGAGAAGTTCCTTGAGATCCATCCAAGTTCTTGTGTATATCAGTAGTTTGTTCCTTTTTATTGCTGAGTAATATACCATTGTATATGTGTACTACAGTTTATTTAACCATTTACCCATTGAGGGACAGTTTGATTGTTACCAGTTTTCGACTATTGAAAATAAAGCTAAGTGGACATAAATTTTGATTTTTCTGGGACAAATGCCCAAGAGTTCAATTGCTGGGTTATGTGGTAAGTGCATATTTAGATTTTGAAAGAAACTGTAAAACTATTTTGCAGAGTTGATGAGCCATTTTACACTCTAACAAGAAATCTATGAGAGATCCAGTTTCTCTGTATCCTTGCAAACAACTGGTGTCACTATTTTTTATTTTTGCCATTCTTATAGGTGTACAGCAATAGCTGATCATGATCTTAATTTGCATTTCCTCAATGGCTAGTGATGTTGAATATATTTTTAGGTGTTTATTTGCTATCCTTTTATCCCCTGTGGTGAAATATCTCTTCATGTCTTTTGCCCATTTTCTAATTGGGTTGCTGGATTTTTACTGTTTTGAGAGTTGAGAGTTCTTTATATATTTTACATGAGCCCTTTACTGATAAAGGATATGTGGTTTGCAAATATTTTTTTCCCGTCTGTAGTTCATCTTGTCACTCTCTTAACAAGGTCTTTCACAGAACAAAATTATAAATTATTAAGTCTAATTTTGATTTTTTTTTCTTTTATGAATTATGCTTTTGGTGTCATGTCTGAGAACTTTTCACAAAACCTCAGGTCTCAAAGATTTTCTCCTATGTTACATTCTGAAAGTTTTATAGTTTTAGGCTTTATATTTAAATCTATGAGCCATTTTGAGTTAATTTTTGTATAGGGTATGAGGTTTAGGTCGAGGTTCACTTTTTTGCCTATGAATATTCAATTACTTCCGCACCTTTTGTTGACAAGACGATCCTTCCTCCAGTGAATTTCTTTACAATTTTGCAAAAAATCAATTGGCTGTAGTTGTGTGGCACTATTTCTGGTTTTAATATTCTGTTTCACTGATCAATGTGTCTATCCCTTCACCAATACCAACAGTCTTGATGAATGTAACCAGGTAATAATCCTTGGAATAGTGTAGAATGATTCCTTGCACTTCATTCTTCTTTGTCAAAAAAAAAAAATTAGCTAGTCTACTCCCTTGGTCTTTCCATATGAATTTTGCAGTATTCTTGTCTATATCTACAAAAAGTGTCATGCTGAGATTTTGATAGTGTGATACACCTGTACATCAATCTGGGATGAAATGACTTCTGTTTTTCTTTCTATTCTGAGTGTACCAAATCATGAAAATGGTATGTTTCTCCATTTATTTAAATATCTTATTTCTTTCATCAGCATTTTGTAGTTCAGCATACAAGTCCTGTACACATTTTGCTAGATTTTCACCCACGTATTTCCCTTCCTTTAGAGAAATTATAAATAGTATTGTGGTTTTTATTTTGGTTTTCACAGTTTGTTGCTAGTCTACAGAAACACAATTAACATACATTGATCTTTTTTTTGAATTTTATCTTTTTAATACTGTAGGTTCTTGTTAGTTATCTATTATATACATATTAGTGTATATATGTCAATCCCAATCTCCCAATTCATCCCACCACCACCACCCTCCGCCAGCGTCCCCCCCTTGGTGTCTATACGTTTGTTCTCTACATCTTTGTGTCTATTTCTGCCTTGCAAACCGGTTCATCTGTACCATTTTTCTAAATTCCACATATATGCATTAATATAAGATATTTGTTTTTCTCTTTCTACATACATTGATCTTATATCCTGTGACTAGGATGTTTTTTGTAGTTTCCTTGGGATTTTCTATGCAGACTATCATGTCGTCTACCAATAGGTACAGTTTTATTTCTTTCTTTCAGATCTTTATGACATTTATTTCCTTTTCATGCCTTATTGTGCTGGCTAGAACTTATAGTACTATGTTAAACAGCAGTGGTGAGAGAAGACATCCCTGCCTTGTCCCTCATCTTAGAGCAAAACTATTCAGCCTTTCAAAATTAACTATAATGTTAGCTGTAAGTTGTTTTTATTTTGTTGTAGATTTTATCAAGTTGAGAAAATTCTCTTTTATAACTAGTCTCCTGAGAGGTTTTATCCCAAATGGGTGTTGAACTTTGTCAAATGCTTTTTTCTGCAGCTGATAAGATCATGTGATTTTTTTTCTTCACTAGCTGGTTGGTATGGTGAATTCCACTGATTGATTTTTGACTATTGAATCAGCCTTGCATCCCTGGAACAAACTCTTCTTGGTCATGGTATATAATTCTTTTTGTGTGTTGATTAATACTACATTCTACTATTTTGTTAAGAATATTTGCATCTATATTCATGAGGGATATTGGTTGGTAGTAGGTTTGGGGGGGGCAGGGTACTGTCATTTTTTCTGATTTTGGCATTTAGTTATTACTGGATTCATAAAATGAATTTAGAATTGTCCTCTGGAGATTTCTTCTTGGGGAGTTTTAAACTATGAATTCCACTTCCTCAGTAGTTTTAATCAAATAATCTATTTCATAAGGGGTGAATTGTGATAGTTTGAATTGTTCAAAGAACTGGTCCATTTTATCTAAATTGTCAAATTTATATGGATAGTGTTTTTCGTAATACTCCCTTTCATAATGTTTCTATGATATTACTAATTTGTATCTTCTTTTCTTGTCAGCCTTTCTAGAGGCTTGTCAATTTTATTGATCTTTTTAAATAACTAGTTTTTTGTTTCATTGTTTTTCTTTATTATTTTTACATTTCCAATTTCATTGATTCTGCTCTTATCTTTACTATTTCCTTCTATTTGCTTTTTCTAGTTTCTTGAAGTGGTAGCTTAGATTATTGATTTGAGACATTTCCTCTTTTCTAATGTAAACATTTAGCACTATAAATTTCCCTGTCAATACTACTGTAGCTGTATCTCACAAATTTTGATATGTATTTTTATTTTCACTTACTTCAATATATTTAAAAAATTTCCCTTGAGATTTTTCTTTTGATTCGTGGATTATTTAGAAATGTGCTATTTAGTTTGCAAATATTTGGAGATTTTTCTGTTCTTTCTGATTTCTAGTTTGGTTCTATTGTGATCAAAGGATGCACTCTGTTTGGTTTAAGTTCTTTTAAATGTTTTGAGGTTTATTTTACAGACCAGGATATATTATATCTTGGTATATGTTCCATAGGCTCCTTAAAAGAATATGCATTCAGCTATTGTTGGATGGAGTGTTCCATAAATGCAAATGAGATTCTATTGGTCAGTGGTGTTGTTGAGTTCTTCTAGAACCTTCTTGATTTTTCTCTCTAGTTGTTTTATCAGTTTTTGAGAGAGAAGTGTTGAAGTATCCAATTACTATTATGAATTTGCCTATTTCTCCTTTCAATTCTGTAAGTTTTTGCTTCACATATTTTGATGTTCTTTTATTTGCATACACATTTAGGATTATTATGTATTGGTGGATTGACTCATATCATTGTGTAATATCCCTTTATGTCCCTAGTAACTTTTTTTTTTTGCTCTGAAGTCTACTTTAACTCATATTAATAGCTATTTGTCCTTTTTTTGATTACTGTTGCATGGTATATTTTTCCATCATTTTACTTTCAACCTACCTGTATCATTTTATTGGAAGTGAGTTTCTTGTAGATGGCATATTATTGGATCATTTTTAAAAGCCACACTGCCAATCTCTGTTTTTTAATTGATATATTTAGATCACTTACAATTAATGTAACTGTTGACATGTTAGGGCCCAAGTCTGCCATTTTACTTATTTTTTGTTTGTGTTCTGTTTTAAATTTCTCTATTTTCTTTCTGCTGCCCTCCTGTGGGTTACTTGAATATTTTTAAAAATCCCATTTCTACCTATCTATTATGTTTTTAGTGTACCTCTTTGTATAGCTTTTTTACAAGTTGCTTTAGATACTTCTCTCTCTCTCCATCCATCCATCCATCTAAAATCACAGTCAAATGTTGTTATGGACTTAATGCTCTGTTCTCCCCAAATTCATATTTTGAAGCCCTAACCCCAAATGTGACTGTATTTGGAGAAAAGGCCTTTAAGGAAGTAAGGTTAAATGAGTTCGTAAGGATAGGACCCTGATCTGATAGAATAGTGTCCTTTTAAGAAGTTCTCTCTCTCTCTCTCCCTCTCTGCAAAAAGAAGACAGAAACATTTGGAAAAAATGTCATCAAAATGTCTAGACATGATTGGAGACCAAGTTGCAGCTGTATTCCTAAGAAACAGCTGACAAGCAACAACCAGTACTCTTGTCTTTTGGGGAGTCCTCAGAACCAACTGGAAGAGAAAAAATTCCAGGCAGAAATCTCACTCAGATAGTCAAGAAAGGGATAATTCCAGAAGGGTAGAAAACTTAGCACACTAAGCTTACTTTTCAAAATTCTCTCCAAATGATAATGACTCCAGTTTATCCTTAATTATCTGGATGTATAATTACACAGTGTATCTTTTTGTAAATCAGACGAGAAAAAAGTAAGTTTCTGTAGCTTTTGATATTTCCTTACCTTTTAGTTGCACATATTGTCCACATTGTTGATGATAATACATACTTTATTCAAGAAGGCTTACTGGATTTTAGAGCTGCCAATTCTTTGAGGATGTAGATGTACACATTTTGGGATTTTTAAATGGCTACTAATCTTTAGCTCCTAATCTTTCTTCTTGGATATTTGGAAGGGCAAATTTTTAATCTTTCCCAGCCTGCTATAGTGAATAGAGCACAGGCACTGGAGGCAGAGGAACATGAATTCAAATTTGGCTTGAATGACCTTTGGCATCATAAACGTCTTTCTCAAACTACTCTCTAAAATATCAATCTCCTGCTTAAAGCAGGCAAATCAGAGTTGCCTTTTTAAAGTATGTCTTCGATATTTGTGGCAAAAGTAAAATTCTGGAGAAAAGACTTTAGAATAAGGAGGATGTCAGAAAAGCTC